>NC_142488.1:52238137-52552825 GCF_049115385.1 Moschus berezovskii | reverse complement strand
TCCACAAAGGCAACCCTTTCCCAACAGGTTCTTACATATCCTTCCTTTTACGTTAGGCATGTGCAAGTGTATAGATGTATTTCAACCACTCCTTTTAATATACAAATGGTTAAATACCAAATAGCGAGTGTTCTGGGCCTACATTTTTCCATTTCCAACATATTTTGGAGGTCTTCTGCGTGATCACAATGAAGCAAAAGTTAAAGATGCCTATCATGCCATTGTGTTAAGTGCTTTAAACTTGTTGGTTTAACTCTTACTATGCCCAATGAGGTATTAAAGATCATCCTCTTTTATTGATGAAATTAAAGCGTACATAATGTGAACAACTTGTCAAGGGTAATATGGCTAAAAGTAGGGAGAATCAGGATTGGACCCATTGAGTGTAGTTCCAGATTGTACACTTAAGTAACATTCTATTTTTCTTAAATAGCTTCATGATATCCTTCTCCGTTACATCAATGTACTTACTTTAATTTACAATTCTGCTACTGATGGACACTTCTGGTTTTTCTAATCTCATATCGTCACAAAGCTACATTGAATAAGCTTACATATGTTATTATGCCACACATGTGCTAGTGGCTAAATTCGTAGGAGTAGGATTTCTGGACCAAAGGGTAAATATACACATGATTTTGACAGATATTGCCCTCTCCAGGTGTTGAATCAGTTCACACCAGCACTAACAATGCAGGACTATTTCTGTTTCCCCACATCCTCACCAAAACAGTGTGTTTCAAATACTTGTATATTGGGCAACATGGTAAATAATGAGTGATAGGCTATAGTAGTTCAGTTCAGTTCAGTTCAGTCACTCAGTCATGACCAACTCTTTGCGACCCCATGAATCACAGCACGCCAGGCCTCCCTGTCCATCACCAACTCCCGAAGTTCACTCAAACTCATGTCCATTGAGTCGTTGATGCCATCCAGCCATCTCATTCTCTGTCGTCCCCTTCTCCTCCCGCCCCCAGTCCTTCCCAGCATTAGAGTCTTTTCCAGTGAGTCAACTTGTCGCATGAGGTGGCCAAAGTATTGGAGTTTCAGCTTTAGCATCAGTCCTTCCCATTAACCTTATTATGAACTAGGCTGGGGATTTTAAAAACACATTTAGAGGCATTATGTATTTTCCCTTCCATAAATGTATTTGTCACACCAGTAGCAGAACTGACTTGCTGTTCCTTAAACCTGTTCCTTTTCCTGCTGGAGTTTCCCAGCCCTGCAGCACCTAACTTGGGCCCATGGACTGTGTCCTGCAAGGGAAAGTGGATCTAAGTGATGTACATTGACCAGATGACTCCTAAAAGCCTCCTTTGAATCCTCCTATTCTCCTTCTTTCCCCATGTGCTGGCAGAAGATTCAAAGCAGAGTGACCAATGCAGCCAAATGCAGATGCTGGCAGAGATTCTTCTGTGGGTTGATCCCTGAGTAAGTTCTGAAAGCAAGCCAAGGCTCCCAAGCCTGCTTCCATTTGAATTTTACGTGGGAAAGAAAGATTTCTAGGGTGCAAGGCCGTGAGTTTTGGGAGTTCCTCTGTTACATTAGCTGTTGTTATCACAAACAATAGAGTGGTCTTGTTCCTTTTTATTTTAATGGTTGAATGAAAGATTGTCTTATTTGGGAAATTAGTCCATCCACTGTCTGTGATATAGATAGCAAATATTTTTTAAACTTGGCCTTTGAGTTTTAACTTGATATATAAATTCATGATCTCTTTTCAATCTTGTACCAAAATTTATCAAGACAATCTTTTTCTTTGGTGAATTCTACTTTGTAACATGCCTAGAAAGACCCTATTCACTCCAAAATTACACCAAAAAAAAAAACTTTGGAGAGTCTCTTCTACATCTCTTTTTCTAACAGTTGTTTCAGCATGAATGAATGATGAGGTTTAAGAAGATATGTTTCTGCATCTATTGAGATCATGTTTAGATTTCCCTTCTCCGTCATCTGTTAACGTGATGGACTACCCTGACTTTTTCAAATGTTAAATCAATCTTGCTTTTCCTGGGATAAAAGCAGCTTTGTCATGATATTGTCTCTTTTCTATATATTGCTGGGCTTTTTTTGTTTGTTTGTTTGCTTGTTTGTTGCTTAAGATATTGTCATCTATGTTTATGAATAAAAGGTTTGTAACTTAAACTTCTGAAAGTACCCCATCTAGTTTTTGTACCAATGTAATTATGGCAGAAAGTAAAGAAGAACTAAAGAGCCTCTTGATGAAAATGAAAGAGGAGAGTGAAAAAGTTGGCTTAAAGCTCAACATTCAGAAAATGAAGATCATGGCATCCAGTCCCATCACTTCATGGCAAATTGATGGGGAAACAGTGGCTGACTTTATTTTTCTGGCCTCTAAAATCACTGCAGATGGTGATTGCAGTCATGAAATTAAAAGACTCTTACTCCTTGGAAGGAAAGTTATGACCAACCTAGACAGCATATTAAAAAGCAGAGACATTACTTTGCCAACAAAGGGCCGTCTCATCAAGGCTGTGGTTTTTCCAGTGGTCAGGTACGGATGTGAGAGTTGGACTGTGAAGAAAGCTGAGCGCCGAAGAATTGATGCTTTTGAAATGTGGTGTTGGAGAAGACATTGAGAGTCCCTTGGACTGCTAGGAGATCCAACCAGTCCATCCTAAAGGAGACCAGTCCTGCGTGTTCATTGGAAGGACTGATGCTGAAGCTGAAACTCCAGTCCTTTGGCCACCTGATGCGAAGAGCTGACTCATTTGAAAAGACCCTGATGCTGGGAAAGATTGAGGGCGGGAGGATAAAGGGATGACAGAGGATGAGATGGTTGGATGGCATCACCGACTCAATGGACATGGGTTTGGGTGGACTACGGGAGTTGGTGATGGACAGGGAGGCCTGGCGTGCTGCGGTTCATGGGGTCGCAAAGAGTTGGACACGACTGAGTGACTGAACTGAACTGAATGCTACAGAAAATGCAAGAGGGTAGTGTATCCTCTGTCTCTATTCTCTAAAAAGTTTATGTAATATTGGAGTTATCTCTTATTTAAATACTGACAGAAATCACATATGAAGCTATTTGGGCTTAGAGTCATCTGTGGAAATATTTTATTCCATCTATTTCATATTTTTAGTTCAAATATTTTTTTAATATCTCCTCTAAGTTTTATTAAGCTATATTTTTGTTTTTGTTGCTGTTGTTTAGTCACTAAGTTGAGTTCAACCTTTTTGTGACCACACCCCCACCCCCCGCCATGGACTGTAGCCAGCCAGGCTTCTCTCTCCATAGGATTTTCAAGACAAGAATACTAGAGTGGGTTGTCATTTCCTTCTCCAGGGGATCTTTTAGACCCAGGAATCAAACCTTTGTCTCCTGCATTGACAGGTGGATTATTTACCGCTGAGCCACCAGGGAAGCCCCCAAGTTGTATTTTACTGTGTGTAAAATACAGTTGTATTTTATTAAGTTGTATTTCCCACTTCTGCTTCATTTTCATATTTGTCATAATGGTCTCTAGAAATGTCATCTTATTTGAATCCTGGTATTAATAAATTTTGCCTTTATTCATTTTTCCCTTGAAGTCTGACCAGAGACATGTCCATTTTAGTGGCTATACAATGTTGTGTTAAAATGCTCTCTTGTATGTGTGTTTTCACTTTCATTATTTTAATTTTAATGATTCTTTGATCTTTGCATTTATCATCTTACTTTTTAACTTCTCAAGATGGATGATAGTTCATTATCTGCTATTCTTATTTTCTTTTCAAAAATTTATTATTATTGAGATATAATTAATATACAGCATTACTAGGTTTAGGTGTATAACATAATGTTTTGATATTACTATATATTTAAGAATGATCACCACGGTAACTCTGTTTAACATCTGTCACCATTCATCGTTCCAAAATATGTTTTCTTTTGATGAGAACTTTTAAGACTGACTCTCTTACTGTTTAGCTGTACCCGGCAGGCCTACAAGGCCTGTGCTTGCCCAGCTTCAAAGCCACAGACGGACCCCAGAGTCCTAGACAGAGACATCAGTGGTTTAATGGATATGGGGGGATCTTA
Organism: Moschus berezovskii; assembly: GCF_049115385.1. Taxonomy (NCBI): domain Eukaryota; kingdom Metazoa; phylum Chordata; class Mammalia; order Artiodactyla; family Moschidae; genus Moschus; species Moschus berezovskii. Next base: position 52,548,780 of record NC_142488.1, on the reverse strand, counting down.
CATGTCTGAAGCAAGGTCGTGGAGTGACACCTTGCTGTGTGTTGTGGATGGTGGACCGGATGTTGCTGCAGCCTTCGCTCTGGGGAAGGGAAGACGGCCATTTATAGACTATTGACATCAGATTGGCTCATTGGTTACCAGGGAAACTAGCAGAGGAGCATGATCATACACTTATCAACTTTCAAGCCCAGTGGAAGCCTGAAACTGCAACCAGTACTGAACTCTATATATATACTATGTTTTTTCCTGTACATAAATTTATATGCCAAAGTTTAATTTATAAATTAGGCACAATAAGAGAATATCGAAGTTGCCAGCATCACTGCTCAGGTACTTTGGGCCCAGTATTAAGTAAAATAATAGTTACTTGAACATAAGCACTGTGATACTGTCACACATTATCCAGATGGCTATGAAGGGGATGTGTTTATTTTCCGGTGGGATACAGGACAGTAGGAGATTGCATCACACTACCCGAAATGGTGTTACATCTCTTTCCACCTAGTTGAATGCGCTTTATCATTTGCACCCAGATAGATGTGAAAGTGAAAGACTCTTTGTGCCCCCATGGACTATGACCCACCAGGCTTCTCTGTCCATGGATTTCTCCAGGTGAGAATACTGGAGTGGGTACCCATTCCCTTCTCCAGGGGATCATCCCAGCTCAGGGATTGAACCTGGGTCTCCTGAACTGCAGGCAGATTCTTTACTATATCAGGCAAGCCCTCTCAGATAGATTATGGAAAGTGAAATGGAAGCTGATTTATTTATGGTTCAGTCACCTGACTCAGAGGGTGTAAGTTCTTGGGGTCTCAGCTAAAATGAGGGATGGCTTTTGGTTAGCTCTGAGACTTAAAGCACAGCTCACTTTTATAGCTATTTACTTTTATGTAAACAACTCTGGATAGAAGCTGTTTTCAGTTGTAGGCTTGCTCTGCCGATCCTGTCTTCTCCTGAGAGATCCAGTAATTGCACAGAGTAATTCCTCAGCATCCTCTTTGAACCAAGCTGATTTAATTTTTTTCCTTTATGTATCCCCTGAGCTTTTAGTTACTCTCAGCAGGCACACTGTCCCTTGCAACAGACTTCATATTTATCAGAATATAAAGTCTGATATCTTCACATAGGTGCTGAGTATCATATGCATCACTTACATCTGTCTTATTTGTTATTTATTTTGTTCCTCTATGTGGTTATTAATTGTGTGTGCTTGATCTATCATGCCCCGAGAGAGGCCATGGCAAGTCTGATACTGCTGATTTGTGTCTGTCAGAATCACAAGTGTTATACCATCCTAGGAAATTGTATTCTTCTGCAATAAAATATACCCTTGTCTGGTGTATTGTATCTCTTCTTCATTCATTCTTTCCCAGTTTTAAATTGTGATTTAAATGTAATTATATTCTATCCTTTTTCCTTTCTTCCTTCCTTCCTTTCTTTCACATTATTTGCATTTGTCAGGAAAATCAACTTGCCGAGGCTAAACTATCCCCTTCATGGACCACAGCCTTGTCGTGAAGAAGGGTCATGTATAACTCAATGAAGTTATGAGCCATACTATTCAGGGCCCCCCTAGACAGATGGGTCATAGTGAAGAGTTCTGAAAAAACGTGGTCCACTGGAGGAGGAAATGGTAATCCACTCCAGTATTCCTGCTGAGAGAACCCCATGAACAGTAAGGAAAGGTAAAAAGATACGACCCTAGAAGATGAGCCCCTGTGTCAGAAGGTGTCCATTATGCTACTGGGGAAGAATGGAGGGCAATTACTAATAGCTACAGAAAGCATGAAGTGGCTGGGTCAAAACGGAAATGACACTCAGTTACGGATGTGTCTGGTGGTGAAATTAGTCCTATGTTGTAACAAACAATTTACATGGAAACCTGGAATGTTAGATCCAGGAATCAAGGTAAACTGGACATGGCAAAGCAGGAGATACACTATGGCTGATTCATGTTGATGTTTTATAGAAACCAATGTAATACTATAAAGCAATTATCCTTCAACTAAAAATAAATAATATTTTTTAGAAAAGAATGTAAAATTTAGGGTTATGGATTCTTTCCTAAAGAACTCAAAAATATTGGTCAAGGACACAATCTCTTAGTTACAAGATGAATAATTTCTGGTAATCTAATGTACAGCATTGTGATTGAATTTAATAATACTTGGCATTGCAAGGAAGAGTTTGTATGTGCTGTCACCACAAAAAAGGTAATTATATGAGGTGATGGGTATGTTAATTAATTTGATTGTGTTTATCATTTCTTTATGTATATGTCAATCAATCATCACATTGTACAACCTCCAAAACAAACAAGATTTGAAAAAATGACATACCACTTCCTTATGTCATCCATGGTTTGAGACAAAAAAATCTACTATTGCTAGAATCTGTTTTCCTTTCTAAATAACATGTCACTTCTGAGTGTTTTATTTCTTGATTATTTTCTTGGTCTTGAGTTTTCAGTAATTCAAAGTTCTTATGTGTTGGTAAAGAATATTTTGAATTTATCCTATTTGGAATTCTCTCACTTCCCTGAGTCTGTAGTTTTTTGGTTGTTCATTGTTTCCCTTAAATTTGTGAAGCTTTCAGACACTATTTTTTTAAATAAATTTTTTTTATGTCTTAAATAATATCTGTCTGGAAACCCCCAACATAAATGAAGTACAACAACATGGTAGCAATATGCTTATTAAAGATAAACTTTATATTTTACAACTGTGTTTATATTTTTAGAATTACTATAAACAGTGACAGTTCTCATATTATTAATGTTATCATTCTATGCTAGTATGGTACATTTATCACATTAATATACTGATATTGGTAATAATCATTAAACAAAGTCTATGCTTTATTCATACTTTTCGAGCTATTCTCTAATGTCCTATTGATATTCCAAGATCCCATCCAGGATACTGACTCACATTTAGTAGTCATGACTCCTTAGGCTTCTCATGGTTATGACAGTTATGTTGATGTGTTTTTTCAGTGCTCCTGATAATCTAAAAATAATATAGCTATTTCTAATTCTTTTGCTTATTGTTAGAATGATATGTTTATTTCCCATCACTTTACAATATCAGAAACAGATAATATAAAGTGGATTAATATAAACTGGGGACACACATATATCTGGGCTGATCCATGTGAATGTATGTCAGAAACCAACACAATATTGTAATTATACTTCAGTTGAAACTAGAAAAAATTTTAAAATGTGTTCTTGTTGACAATACTTACTTGTAACTTTATAAAATCCACTATGACATTTGTTTGGAATTTATAGACCTTTCAGTTCAGTTCAGTGGCACAGTCGTGTCAGACTCTGAAACCCCATGAACTGCAGCATGCCAGGCCTCCCTGTCCATCACCAACTCTCAGAGTTTACTCAAACTCATGTCAATTGAGCCGGCGATGCCAGATTATCCTCTGTCACCCCCTTCTTCTGCCTTCCCTCTTTCCCAGCATCAGGGTCTTTTCCAATGAGTCAGCTCTTCGCATCAGGTGGCCAAATTACTGGAGTTTCAGCTTCAACATCAGTCCTTCCAATGAATATTCAGGACTGATTTCCTATAGGATGGACTGGTTAATTCTCCTTGCAATCCAAGGGACTCTCAAGAGTCTTCACCAACACCACACAGTTCAAAAGCATCAATTCTTCGGCAGTCAGCTTTCTTCACAGTCCAACTCTCACATCCATACATGACTACTGGAAAAACCACAGCCTTCACTAGACAGACCTTTGTTGGCAAAGTCATGTCTCTGCTTTTTAATATGCTATCTAGGTTGGTCAAAACTTTCCTTCCAAGGAGCAAGCATCTTTTAATTTCATGGCCGCAGTCACCATCTGCAGTTATTTGGGAGCCCCAAAAAATACAGTCTACCACTGTTTCTCCATCTATTTGCCATGAAGTGATGGGACCAGATGCCATGATCTTAGTTTTCTGAATGTTGAGCTTTAAGCCAACTTTTTCACTCTCCTCTTTCACTTTCATCAAGAGGCTCTTTAGTTCTTCTTTAATTTCTGCCATAAGGGTGGTGTCATCTGCATATCTGAGGTTATTGATATTTCTCCCAGCAGTCTTGATTCCATCTTGTGCTTCATCCAGCCCAGCGTTTCTCATGATGTACTCTGCATATAAGTTAAATAAGCAGGGTGACATTATACAGCCTTGACATACTCCTTTGCCTATTTGGAACCAGTCTGTTGTTCCATGCCCTGTTCTGACTGTTGTTTCCTGACCTGCATACAGATTTCTCAAGAGGCAGGTCAGGTGGTCTGGTATTCCCATCTCTTTCAGAATTTTCCACAGTTTGTAGTGATCCACACAGTCAAAGGATTTGGCACATTCAATAAAGTAGCAATTGATATTTTTCTGGAACTCTCTTGCTTTTTCGATGATCCAGCCTATGTTGGCAATTTGATCTCTGGTTCCTCTGCCTTTTCTAAAAACAGTTTGAACATCTGGAAGTTCATGGTTAACATATTGTTGAAGGCTGGCTTGGAGAATTTTGAGCATTACTTTACTAATGTGTGTGAGATGAGTGCAATTGTGCAGTAGTTTCAGCATTCTTTGGCATTGCCTTTCTTTGGGATTGAAATGAAAACTGACCTTTTCCAGTCCTGTGGCCACTGCTGAGTTTTCCAAATTTTCTGACATATTGAGTGCAGCACGTTTACAGGATCATCTTTTAGGAGTTGAAATAGCTCAACTGGAATTCAATGACCTCCACTAGCTTTGTTTGTAGTGATGCTTCCTAAGACCCACTTGATGTCACATTCTAAGATGTCTGGATGTAGGTGAGTGATCACACCATTGTGATTATCTGGGTTGTGAAGATCTTTTTTGTACAGTAAATCTGTGTTTTCTTGCCACCTCTTCTTAATATCATCTGCTTCTGTTAGGTCCATACCATTTCCATGCTTTATTGAGCCCATCTTTGCTTGAAATGTTCCCTTGGTATCTAATTTTCTTGAAGAGATCTCTAGTCTTTCCCATTCTATTGTTTCCATTTCTTTGCACTGATCACTGAGGAAGGCTTTCTTATCTCTCCTTGCTATTCTTTGGAACTCTGAATTCAAATGAGTATATCTTTCCTTTTCTCCTTTGCTTTTCACTTCTCTTCTTTTCACAGCTATTTGTAAGGCCTCCTCAGACAGCCATTTTGCTTTTTTGCATTTCTTTTCCATGGGGACGATCTTGGTTCCTGTCTCCTATACAATGTCATGAACCTCTGTCCATAGTTCATCAGGCAATCTTGTCTATCAGATTTAGTCCATTAAATCTATTTCTCACTTCCAATATATAATTGTAAGGGATTTTATTTAGGTCATACCTGGATCGTCTAGTGCTTTTCCCTGATTTCTTCAATTTAAGTCTGAATTTGGCAATTAGGAGTTCATGATGTGAACCATAGTCAGCGCCTGGTCTTGTTTTCGTTGACTGTATAGAGCTTCTCCATCTTTGGCTGCAAAAAGTACAATCAATCTGATTTCAGTGTTGACCATCTGGTGATGTCCATGTGTAGAGTCTTCTCTTGTGTTGTTGGAAGAGGGTGTTTGCTATGACCAGTGCATTCTCTTGGCACAAGTCTATTAGCCTCTGCCCTGCTTCATTCTGTACTCCAAGGCCAAATTTTCCTGTTACTCCAGGTGTTTCTTGACTTCCTACTTTTGCATTGCAGTCCCCTATAATGAAAAGGACATCTTTTTTGGGTGTTAGTTCTAAAAGGTCTTGTAGGTATTCATGCTGCTGCTGCTGCTAAGTCACTTCAGTCGTGTCCGACTCTGTGTGACCCCATAGACGGAAGCCCACCAAGCTCCCCCGTCCTTGGGATTCTCCAGGCAAGAACACTGGAGGGGGTTGCCATTTCCTTCTCCAATGTGTGAAAGTGAAAAGTGAAAGTGAGGTCAGTCAGTCGCGTCTGACCCTTAGCGACCCCATAGACTGCAGCCTACCAGGCTCCTCCATCCATGGGATTTTCTAGGCAAGAGTACTGGAGTGGCTTGCCATTGCCTTCTCCGGTAGGTCTTCATAGAACCGTTCAATTTCAGTTTCTTCAGCATCACTGGTCAGGGCATAGACTTTGATTACTGTGATATTGAATGGCTTGCCTTGAAAACAAACACAAATCATTCTGTCATTTTTGAGATTGCATCCAAGTACTGCATTTCAGACTCTTTTGTTGACTATGATGGCCACTCCATTTCTTCTAAGGGATTCTTGCCCACAGTAGTAGGTGTAATGGTCATATGATTTTAATACACCCATTCCAGTCCATTTTAATTCACTGATTGCTAAAATGTCGATGTTCACTCTTGCCATCTCCTGTTTGACCACTTACAATTTGCCTTCTTTCATGGACCTAACATTCCAGGTTTCTATGCAATATTGCTCTTCATAGCATTGGACCTTGCTTCCATCACCAGTCCCATCCACAACTGGGTGTTGTTTTTGCTTTGGCTCCGTCTCTTCATTCTTTCTGGAGTTATTTCTCCACTGATCTCCAATAGCATATTGGGCACCTACCGACCTGGGGAGTTCGTCTTTCAGTGTCCTATCTTTTTGCCTTTTCATTCTATTCATGGGGTTCTCAAGGCGAGAATACAGAAGTAGTTTGCCATTCCCTTCTCCAGTGGACCACATTTTGTCAGAACTCTCCACCATGACCCATCCGTCTTGGGTAGACCTACACAGCATGGCTCATAGTTTCATTGAGTTAGACAAGACTGTGGTCCATGTGATTAGATTAGTTAATCTTCTGTGATTGTGTTTTTCAGTCTGTCTGCCATCTGATGGAGCGGGATAAGAGGCTTATGGAAGCTTCCTGATGGGAGAGACTGTCTGAGGGGGAAATTGGATCTTGTTTTGATGGGAAGAACTGACTGGAAAAGGTCAGTTTTCATTCCAATCCCAAAGAAAGGCAATGTCAAAGAATGCTCAAACTACCACACAATTGCACTCATTTCACACGCTAGTAAAGTCATGCTCAAAATTCTCCAAGCCAGGCTTCAGCAATACATGAACCGTGAACTTCCAGATGTTCAAGCTGGTTTTAGAAAAGGCAGAGGAACCAGAGATCAAATTGACGACATCCGCTGGATCATCGAAAAAGCAAGAGAGTTTCAGAGAAATATTAATTGCTACTTTATTGAATGTGCCAAATCCTTTGACTGTGTGGATCACTACAAACTGTGGAAAATTCTGAAAGAGATGTGCATACCAGACCACCTGACCTGCCTCTTGAGAAACCTGTATGCAGGTCAGGAAACAACAGTTAGAACTGTACATGGAACAGCAGACTGGTTCCAAATAGGCAAAGGAGTACGTTAAGGCTGTATATTGTCACCCTGCTTATTTAACTTATATGCAGAGTACATCATGAGAAACGTTGGGCTGGATGAAGCACAAGCTGGAATCAAGATTGCCAGGAGAAATATCAATTACCTCAGATATGCAGATGACACCACCCTTATGGCAGAAAGTGAAGAGGAACTCAAAAGCCTCTTGATGAAAGTGAAAGAGGAGAGTGAAAAAGTTGGCTTGAAGCTCAACATTCAGAAAACTAAAATCATGGCATCTGGTCCCATCACTTCATGGGAAATAGATGGAGAAACAGTGTCAGACTTTATTTTTTTGGGCTCCAAAATCACTGCAGATGGTGATTGCAGCCATGAAATTAAAAGACGCTTACTCCTTGGAAGGAAAGTTATGACCAACCTAGACAGCATATTCAAAAGCAGAGACATTACTTTGCCAACCAAGGTTCGTCTAGTCAAGGCTGTGGTTTTCCCAGTAGTCATGTATGGATGTGAGAGTTGGACTGTGAAGAAAGCTGATTGCCGAAGAATTGATGCTTTTGAACTGTGCAGTGTTGGAGAAGACTCTTGAGAGTCCCTTGGACTGCAAGGAGATCCAACCAGTCCATCCTAAAGGAGATCAATCCTGGGTGTTCATTGGAAGGACTGATGCTAAAGCTGAAACTCCAATACTTTGGCTTCCTCAAAAAGACCCTGATGCTGGGAGGGATTGGGGGCAGGAGGAGAAGGGAATGACAGAGGATGAGATCGCTGGATGGCACCACCGACTCAATGGACCTGAGTTGGGGTAAACTCCGGGAGTTGGTGATGGACAGGGAGGCCTGGCGTGCTGCAATTCATGGGGTCGCAATGAGTCGGACACGACTGAGCGACTGAACTGAACTGAACTGAACTGATGGCAGGGCCAAGCTCAGTAAATCTTTAATCCAATTTTTTGTTGATGGGTGGAGCTGTGTGCCCTCCCTGCTATTTACCTGGGGCCAAACTATGGTGGAGGTAATGAAGATAATGTTGAAAGAAAAGTGAAAGTGAAGTCACTCAGTGAGTGACTGACTCACTGACTCAGTCATGTCCAAACCTTTGTGACCCCATGGACTGTAGCTTATCAGGCTCCTCCATCCATGGGTTTTTCCAGGCAAGAATACTGGAGTGGGTTGCCATTTCCTTCTCCAGGAGATCTTCCCAACCCAGGGATTGAACCCGGGTCTCCCACATTGTAGTTAGACACTTTACCATCTGAGCCACCAGGGAAGATAATGGTGACCTCCTTCAAAAGATCTCATGCATGTACTGCCACACTCAGTGCCCCCAAACCCTGAAGCAGGCCACCACCGACCCACGCCTCTGCTGGAGACTCCTGGACACTCACAGGCAAGTCTGGGTCAGTCTCTTGCAGGGTCACTGCTCCTTTGTCCTGGGTCCTGGTGCACAAGGTTCTGTTTGGGCCCTCCAAGAGTCTATTTCCCAGTCCTGTGTGAGTTCTGGCAGCTCAATGGTGGGATTAATGGCAACCTCCTCCAAGAAGGCTTATGCCATACTCAAGTCTGTTGCACCCAGAGTCCCTGTCCCTGTGGCAGTCCACTGCTGACCTGTACCTCCACAAGAAACGCTCAAACACAGTTCTGTCTCAGTCTCTGTGGGGTCCCTGGGTCCTGGTGTGCACAAGGTTTGTTTGAGCCAACCTGAATGTTTGTCAGGAATGGGGTTTGATTCTAAACGTGAATTCACCCCTCCTGCCATCTTGCTGGGGCTTCTCCTTTGCCCTTTGAGGGTATCTCCTCACAGCTGCTCCAGCAACTACCATCTTACTGGGGTTTCTCTGACCTTGGATGTGGGGTATCCCCTCTCAGCTTCACCACTCCAGCGCCACGCAGCTGCTGTTTACCATGCAGCTGCCACTCGCTGCTCCAGCACCACGCAGCCACTGCTCACTGCTCCAGCACCGCACAGCTGCTTTCAGAAAGTGAGTATACTGATATAGCTTCATTAAAATAAAATATGTTTGTAGCTGTTCTCTATCCGTTATAAGAACCTTCTTTTCCTACCTTCTACAATTGTAAGGGAATGTTTTATATTAAGCCAATTCATTTCTCAAGCTTCAGTGGTGGATCAATGATAAAGAATCAGCCATCCAATGCAGGAGACGTCAGTTGGATCCCTAGATTGCAGAGATCCCCTGCAGAAGAAAATGCAACCCATTCCAGCATTCTTACATGGGAAATCCCATGGACAGAGGAGCCTGATGGGCTACAGTCCATGGGGTGGCATAGAGTCACACATGGCTGAGCAACTGAGCATGTAATATCTATGGAGCCCTTGCTGTACACTGGTCACTCTGTCTGGGTTCTGCCAATGTTATGCAGAGACAGACTTAAATTCCTCTTCCACATGATTCCATCTGGCCATCGGGAGACACTTCTGGCTCGTAACCGAAAAGTCCTAATGATTTTAAAATATTTTTATTGTGGTAAATGTATACATAGCATAACATTTCCTCTTTCAATCATTTCAAGTATACAATTCAATGGGATTAAATAGATTCCCAATATTGTACAACTGTCACCACTCTTTCCAAAATTTTTCATTCCTTTGCAATAAAAAACTGTCCACACTGAACAATAATCCCACCAACCCTACCACCCAGTCCATGGTATCCTCTAACCTACTTGCAACTGTCTCTATGAATTTCAGTTTCTACACTTTTCATATCGGTAGAATCATATATTTGTCCTTTGCATCCTGTTTATTTCACTCAACATATGTTTTCAAGGATAACCATCTTGCAGCATGCCTCGAGAAGACACTCTAAAGCATAGAAATAGCAAGGTTTCCATGTACTTTTGAGTTGATAAGAAAAATTTGGAAGCAGCCTTTGCTAGCCCACTGTAGGCATGTGCATAATCCACTGTATGTCTTTCCAGCCACCTCTCCAATATTTTAGGGGAATGTTGCATTTCCCCTCCTCCTGACAAGCCTGCTAAGTAATGAATGTGATGTTTCAACAAATGAGTGAGTGAGAATGTCCTGAATCCTACCAGACAGGAGAGAATTAAAAAGGCTTTTCATCACAGATCATTTACTTTCTACACAGAATTAAATTAAGTGAAATAAGAAATTATCCACACTGATTTCTCAGATCTCTAATAGTAACATTGTCTTCTCAGTGGGTGAATTACTTTAAGATCAGAGCATTGCGATTGTACACTCCCTTCCAAACCTCATCAAAGAAGCTCAGCATCTCAGGTGAGAAAGACAGGGAAGAAAAACCAGATATTTCTAGGCTCAATCTCTGTAGAAACAAACTGTTCACCATTTCTCTCCCTTTAGGTCACTCTTTTCTGATAAAAACCCAACATGATGAACAGCAATAGCACTAATCTACTACTTCTCCTTTCTCACTTCAGTATCTGACACCTTTGGTTCTTTTATTGCATAAAACAACATGGAACATGCTTGGAACAACATGCACGAAACAATTAATATCAACAAGATATAGTAGAATTAATAAAGAAGGAATCCCCCTACTGTCTGTTCTACTTCCTTGTTCTTACTTAGCTACAGAATCTACTGTGAGCAGAAATGCTTCCGCCTTGCAGTGTCTTGATTTCCTAGTAAGGGTTTAGTAAGTCTGTAATAAAGTTTCATAGGAAGGAGGAAATGTCATGTCAACTGGTAAGTCTGCAGTATTATGATGTCTCAATGGCTTTTCATGACATATGAAAAATTTGATTGAAATTTAACGTTATATCTTTAAAACATCCAAAGACTAGACTCTGAACTTTTCCCACAATGATGGGAAGGTCCCTCTCTTCCCATGTTCTTCTGAACAGACTTATGGAGCAAGAACTGATCAGTCTACAAATGGTGTTGAGCCACAGGCATGTACTTAACTAGGGGATGGGGAGGGTTCAGTCAGCAGGATCTGTATCTCACAAGACCCAAGTCTTAAAGGATGGAGGTGAAGGACAGAAGAGAATTGGGTCACAAGATTCTGGCATTGGGTCAAATATGTCAGCGGAGCAAAGTTGACACAATAACCACTCTGCCTCTGTGAGTGGCAATTTCCTACTGGCATGAAATGGCATTATGAGGCACAAGAAAGGTTTGTAGGAACTATACTTGCTGTTACGGCAGAAGCTCTGCTGGACTCAGCAGGTGATCATGGGATGAATATACATCAAGCTCATTCCTTGTGAACAGGTGACCAGACCTGCTGTCCCTGTGATCAGCTTGGCAGCACCTCTACCTATGATCAGATCATCAAGCTTCACACCTCCTGAGTCAGGCCCTGAAGTCCTTTCTCAGCCCATAACTGAGTTCCTATGTTCACAGTTTTCACTTGTGACCTTGTGTGCAGAATGACGAGTGTGGGACAGGAGCAGTTGTGAGCCACTAGGTGAGCCCTTACTGTGCAAGCATCATCTACCATCGCATTAGGGCCAGAACCAAAGTAGGCCCCCTTCCTGAATCGGAATATGCCCAGCACAGTGCTGAGCAAACAGTGGACTTCATTCCCTTGCCCTGTCAATATTTCCCACAGTGATTTTGGTGAGCCAGGGGGTGGCTGTTACAACCCTTGGCAGAGGTGCAGAGTAATGTGTGGTGCAGCCACCAACCAGAACCCCAACAAGACACCTTTCCCTTCCTCTAGGAGGCTCTGGTCCCTCATGAAAACAAGGAGATAATGCCACATGCCTCCTTTGCACAATTGTTGTGAGGACTGAACAGTACAGCAGGTGTGAAAGTGCTTGGACAGTGTATGTGACTCAACCCTGTGAGTGTATTCCCCTCAGTGCATATTTATTCCTTACCCTTGACCTGATTTTTGGCTCTAGGAGCTCTGCTTCTCCTTTCTCACTGAATTTGTTCCTTTCTGACCGTCAGCATTTCCTACCAAGGTGGTAGGAAAAACTGATTTTGGTCAAAGCAGTAACATGTTTGTTCCCCAGGTGGGACTTGGGGTTCCTCCAATCCAGTCATGGCTACACCATTACTCTTTTTCAAGTGATGATTTTGACAGTCTCTTCTAAAGCTAAAGGTGGCTCTATGATCCCGTTCTGCCCAATGAGATGTATGGGGAATGTGTTGGGGACTTCTGTGGTATTTGCCTTTTTTTAATTGAGAAAGCCAGATGCAGCACAGGAGGGTAGTGGTACTTGGAATACAATAGAGATGCCTGGAGCTTTTGCAAAGACAGCTGTGTGCCTGCATGAGGTTGTCACATTAACCTGCAGAAAACAGTGCAGCAGGGGAATGGTAGCCATGGAGACCTGTGGTTTCCTGGAGCAGATGAATCAGAAAATGGATGCTTCCAGAATTCTTATAGCAAACAAAAACAAAAAGGAACAAACAAGTGTCCAATAAACAACAACAAAAAAATAAGGCCCTATTTATTTTACCTTTAGTTCTAAACTTTCACTTAAATTGATCTGAAATTAACTTTTACAAATTCTAATATGGCTCTATATTTAGAAATTTTTATTTCATTATTCTATTTTGTGGATTTGGATATTTTAAACAATTGTTTGTTATAAATATTGTCAAACTGATACATGATAAGTTAACTATTATAATGAACTCCCATGTAAGTCTCACCCAAATTCAATTTTCATGAGCACTTGGTCAATTTTATTTCATGAAAACCTATTAATTTCCCCACCCCTCTAGGTTTTCTTCAGATGAATCTTAAATACTTAATCAGTTAATCCACGTGTATTATATAATATAATTCTCTAAGATAAAGATTCCTATGAAAGACTACTTTACTGCCACAATAAATATGGCAGTTTTTATAACTGAAATGTTAAAGTGTTAGTCGTTCAGTCACTGTCTATTCTTCGTGACTCCATGGACTGTAGCCCACCAGGCACCTCTGTCCATGGGATTCTTCGGGCAAGAATACTGGAGTGGGTAGTCATTCCCTTCTCCATCAGATCTTCCCAGCCCAGGAATGAACATAGGTCTCCTTCATTGCAGGTGGATTTTTTACAATCTGAGCCACCAGGGAAGCCCATTATCATGCCTAGACAAGTGTTGATGACTATTTAGTATCTTCAGTATTCATGGTAAAGTTTTACTTGTGTGCTCTACTCAGTCACTTCAGTCGTGTTGACTCGTTGCAACCCTATGGACTGTAGCTAGCCAGGTTCCTGCCCATGGGATTCTCCATGAAATAACACTGGAGTGAGTTCTTCTCTAGGGGATCTTCCCATTGTGGGAGGATTCCTTACCCACTGAGCTACATGGGAAGTCCAAAGTTTCCATTGTGAGCCAAAATATAATCAAATTCATGAGGCTAGTTGAGTCACTTGTCCCCCAAGTAAGGTACTAAGGTCCAGTGAAGGAGAGGGAGTCTTCATTCTTCAGTCTCCAAATGTAGTATGCATCACACCCAAAACAGCCAAGAGATAATGCCAGTTTCAAGCATCTGGTGGAGGGATGAGCACAGTAATATAATGTTGTAATAAAAGAGTTAAGTGTGATGTCAATACACTTCACTCAGTCCTTTCCCCACATGACCATTAATCCTTGCTAACACTGTTTTCCCTTGCATGGTGGTGTGTGTGGCTGCTCAGTTGTGTCTGACTCTTTGTGACCCCATGGACTGCATCCTGCCAGGCTTTGTCCATGGGATTCTCCAGGCAAGAATATTGGAGTGGGTTGCCATTTCCTCTTCCAGAGGATCTTTCTGACTCAGGGATTGAACCCGCGTCTTCTTTACTCTCTCATAAATGTTAATGTTTTCACCAATTCTGGATCCTATTTAGTCTCAGGCACTGCAGTTTTTCAGTATGCCTGCTAACTCTCTGTAAAATTACCCCTCTCTTGCTCTCTCTGTTTCTCATGAGAAATGAATCCTTTGCTCTACAGAGTCATCCACATGCAGCATTTTGCTGATTTCATCTCATTGGCATCATTTAATACATCCCTCTGTCCCCAGTTTTTCCTGCAAATTGGAGTTTAGATCTTGTCTTCTGGTTCAGTCTTCTAATTTGGCAAGAATGGCTCAGAGGCAGTGTGGCTTTCATCCACTGGGAGGGGAATACTGTATGGTTGTTCCTGTTTTTGTAGAGCAAGCAGATACTGATGCTCATTGCCTACAGTGCTTGTGTCATTTGTGGTTGAAAATGGAGGTATTTTCATTCTATCTATGCTTCTTCATTTATTAGATGAAATTCTTCTCTGATGAGACACTTCCCTCATCCACTGTTTGGCAACCAGTGTTATAGTTTATGTGCCACACACAGGATAGCGGTTTCATTATTTGCCTCTGCTTACCCAATTTCCAAATAATGAATCTATTTCCTGGCATTTAATCACAGTGACCATGAAGCATTTGTTCCATTATAGCCACTATGAACCCCATATTTAATCACAGCTGATGTCTTTAAATCCATTTTTGTTTTTCTTTAGTTCAGTTCAGTTCAGTCACTCAGTCGTGTCCAAATCTTTGTGATCCCATGGACTGCAGCATGCCAGGCTTCCCTGTCCATCCCCAAATCCCAGAGCCTACTCAAACTCATGTCCATCAAGTTGGTGATACCACCGAACCATCTCAACCTCTGTCGTCCCCTTCCCCTCCTGCCTTCAATCTTTCCCAGCATCAGGGTCTTTTACAGTGAGTCAGTACTTCGCATCAGGTGGCTAAAGTATTGGAGTTTCAGCTTCAGCGTCACTCCTTCCAATGAATATTCAGGGCTGATTTCCTTTAAGATTGGCTGGTTGGATCTCCTTGCAGCCCAAGGGACTCTCAAGAGTATTCTTCAACACTTCAGAATCATCAATTCTTTGGTGCTCAGCTTTCTTTATAGTCCAATTTTCACATCCATCCATGACTACTGGAAAAACCATAGCTTTGACTAGACATACCTTTGTCAGCAAAGTAATGTCTCTGGTTTTTCATATGCTATCTAGGTTGGTCATAATTTTTCTCCCAAGGAGCAAGAATCTTTTAATTTCATGGCTGCAGTCACCATCTGCAGTGATTTTGGAGCCCCCCAAAATAAAGTCAGTCATTATTTCCTCTATTTCCCCATTTTTTGCTGTGATGTGATGGGACCAGATGCCATGATCTTCGTTTTCTGAATGTTGAGCTTTAAGCCAACTTTTTCACTCTCCTCTTTCACTTTCTTCGAGAGGCTCTTTAGTTCCTCTTCGCTTTCTGCCATAAGGGTGGTGTCTTCTGCATATCTGAAGTTATTGCTGTTTCTCCCAACAATCTTGATTTCAGCTTGTGCTTCATTCAGCCCGGCATTTTCCATGATGTACTCTGCATATAAGTTAAATAAACAAGGCAACAATATACAACCTTGAGGTACTCCTTTCCCTATTTGGGACCAGTCTGTTGTTCCATGTCCAGTTCTAACTGTTGCTTCTTGACCTGCATACAGATTTCTCAGGAGTCAGGTCAGGTGGTCTGGTATTCCTATCTCTTTAAGAATTTTCCACAGTTTGTTGTGATCCACACAGCCATCTTGTTGTTCTTATTGGCACTCAATTTGTTCCTATGTGATGCAGACTTATAGTGTGAATCTACCCACACAGGGGCAAGTGCAACACCGGTGCTCAGTTAGTGTGGGTTGAAGTATATCAAAGAACTGAGTGAGGTGTACTGACATCACGCTTGACTGTTTTATTACAACATTATATTACTGTGCTCATCCCTCCACCGGATGTTTGAAACTGGCATTATCCCCTTGACTGTCTTGGGTGTGATGCATACTACATTTGGAGACTGAAGAATGAAGACTCCCTCTCCTTCATTGGAATTTAGTACCTTACTTGGGGGACAAGTGACTCAACTAGGCTCATGGACTTGATTACCTTTTTGGCTTACAAAAGTCCTTTCCCCACATGACCATTAATTCTCGCTCACAGTGTTTTCTCTGTGCTCGTATGTGCCATCATCTGCTATTGCTCTAGTTTCTGGAACTTTGCATGGCTCACATTTGCCCTTTCCCTGACACACTTCTCTCCTCCATATCATTGTACCAGCACCCTTGTGAAAGTCGTTTATCAGTAAATCTCCAATGGCTTCTTTACTCAGCTCCCTCCCCTCAATGATTTTTCCAATCATGGCTCTGTACTTTGAGGACAGAGTATATGGGCCTTGATCACATCAAAGACCCTTTAGTAGCTAGCCTCCTTTTCTCCAAAGTTTGATTTTCTGATTACTAACCTAGAGCAAAAAACCTAGCTCTCCTGTGTCCTTGTGAAATGAGCTTCACAAGGAACCATCAGGACATCATGAAGCATACAGAGTCTAGGATGTGTAAAAATTTGTACTCATGGTTGCAGCAGTATGGGCTGCTACCTGAGAAGTGCTGAATAAAATGTAGGGGATTAGACAACCCGTTGAACTTATTACTGTGAGGGATCACAGTAATCCTTACATAGGAAGTTCTGGGACATATGCAGGAATTGGTTGGCCGTCATGTTAATGCATGGGCTTCCCTGGTGACTCAGACAGTAAAGAAGCTGTTTGCAATGTGGGAGACCCAGCTCCAATCCCTGGGTCTGGAAGATCCCCAGGAGAAGGGAATGCCACCCACTCCGGTGTACCTGCCTGAAGAATTCCACAGACAGAGGAGCCTGGCGGGCTACAGTCCATGGTGTTGCAAAGAGTTGGACACAACAGAGAGACTAAGGACACACACATGTTAGTTATAGAGATGTTTTTCCACTTTTTAACCTCCAAAGACTACTTTCTGGTTAGGCTACTCCAGCACTCAGTTATTGGACAGTTCAGTTCTAGCTAAGGATTTCTCATCAAAATTTTCAGTATCAGTTTTGAGTAATGGTATAAAATGAACAAGGCTGAGTGAAATGACCCTTGTTTTTGGAGTTCTTCATATTCCCTATATAATTGTTTGCCAAAATGTCTGTTAGCAGCAGGATTGCAAGTGTCTACTTTCATTTGGTAGCTCTTTATTTACCTAGCATTGGAAACGGTGAATGATCAACTCCCCAGAGTGTGATATGAACAATGGGACTGCCTTAGTATGGAGATACAGTTTTTCCTGTTTAACTTTAAAATTAAGCTATTTTTGAGTTGGCTTCTCCCATGTTTGAATATCAAGCATTTCATCCCTGACTGACTTGGTCCTCCTACACTTTCTCTAATAATGGTGGGCAGTATGCCTGAAAATGTCAAAGCTGTTAACTGACTCATAATTCCAGAGTCTGTGGTTCTTTGTGCCCTCCTTATATCCTTGCAACTTGCACCCCAGGATGTAATTGTAGAAGTGGATTCAAACAAGACCTGACAGCAAGAAAAAGCTTTTACTTCTCAGCCACAGGGCCCCTTCAATGCTGTTTCTATGGGAGATGATGCATCCTGATTTTGTTGTTGCCATGGTAACTCATGCACTTGACCCAATCTTGTTCAGACTTAATACACCAAAGGCAGCTTTTCCTCAGCTGCCAGTATCATCCTCTTTTTCAGTTCAGAATGAGAAAATAGAACCAATAGAATTATTTTCCCAAAGATATTCACTGCCCTATAAGTTATTTGGTACAAAAATTGGGAAAGGATTGCTTCTAGAATTTTTATTTTTGTTAGCAGATGTGCACGTACAGATCATTTGGCTAACAGGCATGTAGAGGATGGAGCACACCAACTGCTCCCCAAACTTTTGGAGGCACATCCAGGTCATATATTATTCATGATTAGAAGGGACTA
Organism: Moschus berezovskii; assembly: GCF_049115385.1. Taxonomy (NCBI): domain Eukaryota; kingdom Metazoa; phylum Chordata; class Mammalia; order Artiodactyla; family Moschidae; genus Moschus; species Moschus berezovskii. The sequence goes on along the minus strand of NC_142488.1, from coordinate 52,530,772 downwards.
AAATAAGGATAGCAATTGCTTATTGAGTGCTTTCATTCTACCAGGCTCTATTCATTGTCCTTTATAGGTAGCTTGACTAGCACTAGCATATTATTTGATGTTTAATAAGCCTAAAATAATAAATGCCTGAGATAATGGTGCATGGATCACAACAGATAGGAATAGAGAACAGACAACCTTATAAGGAATAAAAGGTTTTTCAAAGATATTTTAGTTTACATTTCTGTTACTAAGAGTAGATTTAATCATCTTTTTATATATTTAAGGGTCATTTGTATGTCTTTTTCTAAAATATTTGTTCAGAGAGTGTACTGCCTATGTTTTCCTCTAAAAGCTTTATAGTTTTTGGTATTACATTTAAGTCTGTAATCCATTTTGAGTTTATTTTTGTGCATGGTGTTAAGAAGTGTTCTAGTTTCATTTGTTAACATGTCCAGTTTTCCCAGCACCATTCATTGAAGAGGCTGCTTTTTTCCATTGTTTATTCTTACCTCCTTTGTCAAAGACAAGGTGCCCATAGGTGCTTGAGTTTATCTCTGGGCTTTCTATCTTGTTCCATTGGCTGATATTTTTGTCTTTGTGCCAGAACCATACTGTCCTGATGACTGCAGCTTTGCAGGATACTCTGTATTCAGAAAGATCAATTTCTCCAGTTCCATTTTTTTCCTCAAGATTGCTTCAGTTATTCTGGGTCTTTGAGTTTCCATATATATATCACAGCAAGTTTCTGTTTGACACACCTCATAGAATAATGCAAATAAAAACAAAAATAAACAAATGGAACCTCATTAAACTTAAAAGCTTTTGCACGTCAAAGGAAACAATAAACAAGGTTAAAAGACAACCCTCAGAATGGGAGAAAATAATTGTAAATGAAGCAACTGACAAAGGTTTAATCTCCAAAATATACAGGCAGCTCATACAGCTAAAAATCAGAAAAATAAACAGCCTGATCAAAAAATGGGCAGAAGACCTAAAAAGACATTTTTCCAAAGAAGACATACAGATGGACAATAAACACATGAAAAGATGCTCCATATCACTCATTATTAGAGAAATGTAAATCAAAACTACAATGAGGTATCATCTCAATTGTGATTAGTGTGTGTAGTTCGTTTGTTAACAAACTACAGACAATACACGCTGGAGAGGATGTGGAGAAAAGGGAACCCAATTTCATTGTTGGTGGGAATGTAAATTGGTACAGGTACTATGGAGAATAGTATGGAGATTCCGTAGCAAACTAGGAATAAAACTACCATGCATGTGCATGTGTGCTAAGTCACTTCAGTCTTGTCCAACTCTTTGTGACACTATGTACTATAGCCCCCCAGGCTCCTCTGTCCATGGAATTCTCGAGGCAAGAATATTGAAGTGGGTTGCCATGCCCTCCTGCAGGGGATTTTCTTGACTCAGAGATCAAACCTGTGTCCCTTACATCTCTTGCATTAGCAGGCAGGTTATTTATCACTAGCATCAACTGGGAAGCCCCTGAACTACCATATGACCCAGCAATCCTACTAATGGGAATATACACTGAAGAAACCACAACTCTAAAAGACACATGCACCCCAGTGTTCATTTCAGCACTATTTACAATAGCTGGGACATGGAAGCAACCTAGATGTCCATCAGCAGATGAATGAATAAGGAAGTTGTGGTACATATACACAATGGAATATTACTCAGCTGTAAAAGTGAATGCATCTGAGTCAATTCTAATGAGGTAGACGAAACTGGAACCTATTATACAGAGCAAAGTAAATCAGAAAGAGGCAAATACTGTATATTAACACATATATATGGAGTTTAGAAAGACAGTAATGATGATCCTACATGCAGGGCCACAAAGGAGACACTGATGTAAAGAACAGATTTTTGGACTCAGTGGGAGAAGGCAAGAGTGGGATGATTTGAGAGAATAGCATTGAAACATGTACATTCAGTTCAGTTCAGTTCAGTTCAGTCGCTCAGTCATGTCCGACTCTCCGCGACCCCATGAATCACAGCACGCCAGGCCTCCCTGTCCATCACCAACTCCCGGAGTACACTCAAACTCATGTCCAGAGAGTCGGTGATGCCATCCAGCCATCTCATTCTCCGTCGTCCCCTTCTCCTCCCGCCCCCAACCTTTCCCAGCATCAGAGTCTTTTCCAGTGAGTCAACTCGTTGCATGAGGTGGCCAAAGTATTGGAGTTTCAGCTTTAGCATGGGAAATAGATGGGAAAACAGTGGAAACAGTGTCAGACTTTGTTTTTTTGGGCTCCAAAATCACTGCAGATGCTGATTGCAGCCATGAAATTAAAAGACGCTTGCTCCTTGGAAGGAAAGTTATGACCAACCTTGATAGTATATTAAAAAGCAGAGACATTACTTTGCCAACCAAGGTCCGTCTAGTCAAGGCAATGGTTTTTCCCGTGGTCATGTATGGATGTGAGAGTTGGACTGTGAAGAAAGCTGATCGCCGAAGAATCGATGCTTTTGAACTGTGGTGTTGGAGAAGACTCTTGAGAGTCCCTTATACTGCAAGGAGATCCAACCAGTCCATTCTAAAGGAGATCAATCCTGGATGTTCATTGGAGGGACTGATGCTAAAGCTGAAACATGTACATTACCATATGCTAAATAGATGACCAGTGCAAATTCAATGCATGAAGCAGGGCACTCAAAGCCGGTGCTCTGGGACAATCCAGATGAATAGGGTGGGGAGGGAGATTCAGGATTTTGGGGGACACATGTATACCTGTGGCTGATTCATGTTGATATGTAGCAAAAACCATCACAATATTGTAATATAATTATCCTCCAATTAAAATAAATAAATTTTTAAAAAAAGAAATGACAGGCTGAATGAAGCTCAAGCTGGAACTACTGAGTGACTACACTTTCAAGATTTCCAGGAGAAATACCAAATATCAATAACTTCAGATATGCAGAGGACACCACTCTAATGGCAGAAAGCAAAGAGGAACTAAAGAATCCCTTGATGAAGGTGAAAGAGGAAAGTGAAGAAGCAGGCTTAAAACTCAGCATTCAAAAAGCTAAGATCTTGGCATCAGGTCCCATCTCTTCATGGCAAATAGATGGGGAAACAATGAAAACTAAGACAGACTTCATTTTCTTGGGGACTAAAATCACTGCAGATGGTGACTGAAGTCGTGAAATTAAAAGACGCTTGCTCCTTGGAAGAAAAGCTATGACAAAGCTAGACAGCATATTAAAAAGCAGAGGCATCACTTTGCTGACAAACGTCCGTAAAGTCAAAACTATGGTTTTTCCAGTAGTCATGTATGGATGTGAGAGTTGGACCATAAAGAAGGCTGAGGTCTGAAGAATCGATGCTTTCCAACTGTGGTGCTGGAGAAGACTCTTGGACTGCAAGGAGATCAAACCTGTCCCTTGGACTGCAAGGAGATAAAACCTGTCAATCCTAAAGGAAATCAACCTTGAATAGTCATTGGAAGGACTGGTGCTGAAGCTGAAGTTCCAACACTTTGGCCACCTAATGTGAAGAGCTGACTCATTAGAAAAGACCTTGATGCTGGGAAAGATTGAGGGCAGGAGAAGGGGAAACAGGAGATGAGATGGTTAGATGGCATCATTGATGGCATCATGGACATGAGTTTGAGCAACCTCCAGGAGATAGTGAAGGACAGGGAAGCCTGGTGTGCTGAAGTCCATGGGGTTGCAAAGAGTCCGACATGACTGACTGAACAATGACGAATTCCTCTTGATGTATGGCAGAGATCACCACAGCATTGTAAAGCAATTATCCTCCAATCAAAAAAAAAGAAAAATTTTGTTCAGTTCTTTTGCCATTTTATGTAATGGAGCTATGGTCTTTTAAATTTGATCTTAAATAGTACATTTATTTAGTATATTATTTCTTAATTTTTAATATATTTTGAAGATATTTTCTCCAAGTTGATAATTTAATTTTTATCGTCTCTTTATTTTTGTTTTTTTGCTTTGCCAGACCAAAATGTTTCTTCTTTACTTGTAGGTAGGTCATTTATTAATTTTCCCCTTGATTGTGTTTGAATTTTGATTCTTTGTAGAGGTCTTTTCCACATTTTTAGGTTATTACAGAATCTACTTGCATTATTTTCTAATATTAAGAGTTTCCTTTATTACATTGATCTCTAATTATTTTAGATTTTTCTTTTTATGATATGAATTATGGGTCAGATTTTATCTTTAATCAAATGACTGTCCAGTTGTCCAAAAAGCATTTATTAAATGTTTATCTTTCCCCGGTCATACATGATGTCACTGTTACTATGTAGTAAGTTTCAATATGTACATGGATGTGTTTCAAAACTTTCTAATCTATTTCACTAGTTTGTTCACTCAAGTGCCAGAACTATATGGTTTTAATTATTGAGAATTTATAGTATGTTTTATTTATGATTAGGTTAGAATCCCCTCATTGCTGTTTTTTCATAGTGTGTTGTAGCTATTCTTGCATGTTTTCTTCTTCTCTAGAGGAAGTTTTGAATCAATTTGTCTTTCTCTAGGAAGAACAACAACAGTAACTTTTTGGTATTTTAAAAATTAAGAATGCATTACATTTGTGAACTTATAATTAGTTCCCATCTTCACATCAAGACCCAAAGTTGTTTTTCCTACTTTTTATAGCTTTCCTGAAGTCTTTAATCTTGTCTTTAAATAGTTTTTCCACATTATAAGTTTATTCCTAAGAACAATATTTTATTTTTTGCTATTACAAATAAGAATCTCTTTTCCATTTTATCTTGTTTCTGGTCATTGATTTTGTATATTAATTTACCAAAACTTTATTGCTTTAGTTTTATCACTAAACTTCTCAACGTGTCCAAGTAAATATAATCTGCTGAGTTTCCTTTTTTTTTTTTCAGTTCTTATATGTATAATTGTGTTGGCTAATAGCTCCACTACAAGTTTGAATAATCAAGAGTGCGGATAACATTTTTTCTTGTTCTTGACTTTAGCAGGAATGCCTCTTGTGTTTCCCATTAGGAATTTTAATATTTATTTTCATATTGATTTACATATATAATGGACACTTGCTTTGTGTGTGTGTGTGTGCATCCTAAATTTCTATATATACTCACAAGTACATATACATAAAGTATATACAGGAAGTGGCCATGAGTTCTTATTTTGTTTTTTGTTTTGTTTTCATTTCTTTTGGGGGGAGATGAATGTTGAATTTCACTGAATTCCTTTTCAGACTATCTGGAGATTTTCATGTGATATATCCCCTTAGGTCTATCATAAGGTGTATTATATTAATGGATTTCCTAATTATTGAATCATCCCTGGTTGCCTACACTAAATCCTACTTGATCATGGTGTTAGATTCTGTCCACTGATATTAAATTTAAGAGAATTGAATCAAGATGCATGACTGACATTGTTCTATAGTGTTCTGTTATTATACTGTTTTTATCAGGTTTTGGTATCAATATTATACTCATTTCATAAAAAATAACTTGAATTTATCTTTATTGTCTCTATTTTGGAATATTTTGTGTAGCACTGTGAGTGCTTTTATAGCCTTGTGTTTAAGTTGATTATTAAGTTTTGGTAAAATTCTTCTGTGAAAATTTTAAGGCTTAGTGTTTTTCTGTGAGGTGTCTGTTTACTAAATCTCCATATTTCTTTTGTGGAAATTGATTTCCTTAATGTCTCCATCACAATTGGAGTAGTTTTGACAACTTATTGTTTTCCTAAGAAATAATATTTATCATTTAGGTTTTTAGCTTATTGTGCAAAGAAGTCATTGCTATTATGTTTAATATTTTTCTGTTTTAATACTTATTTTCATCTTTTGATTTCTTATTGTGTATATCTGTGTTTTCTACTTATATCTTATTACATTAACTTGTGGTTCCTTATTGTTAATTTATTTTAAAAACAGTATTTTGATTTATTTACTTCTACTATTTTTCCATTTCTTTTATTTTTATCACTGTTTCCTTGTGTTTTCTTTTGGCTTATTTTGTTGTTTTTTGTTTAAATTTAAGAGTTGAAATTTTAACTCATTAATTTTATTTTAAAATTTTATTGATGCAAATTTTTGTTGTTAATATAAATATTAAATTTCCTCTAATAACTCTAAAATATATCCCACATTTTATGATATGTGTGTTTCTAATATCATTATTGGTTTGTATTTTCACTTTCTTTTTTTTTTGGCGGGGGAGGGGGTCGACTATGCTACGTGGCTCACAGGATCTTCGTTCCCTACCAGGGAATGAACACATGCTCTTGGCAGTGAAAGCACAGAGTCCTAACCACTGGACCACCAGGAAATTCCCTATATTTCTCTTTTACTCAAGAGCTTTTAAGAGAGTTTTATGGGCCCAGCCTGCTTCCTTTGTGCAACTCTGCCATCCTTAACAAATTTTTAAAATTTTCTGATGTAAAGACTTTTAGAAAAATGTTTACTTTCATTGTACTATGATAAAAAAGAATGCCAGCTGTGTTGTTTCTATTTTATTTAATTTGAGATTTTCTTTGCGACCTGGCAAAAAATAAAGTTTTATTAATACTCGTCGTGTGCTAGGGAAGATATTTTTCTGTTGTCTAGCTGTAATGTTCGACATATATTTAGAAGATCTAACTTACTGATTATGTGGAATGAGGTCCAGTTTTTTTCTAAGCAGGCTTTTTGTGGACCACCTTGGAAGGATGGAAAGAGAAGTGTTAACACACAGGAATAAGGAAGGGTGCTTTTATCTGGACACTGGTACACAGCCAGAGACATAGATTCTATTGACAATCATAAGCATTCATTTATTCAATAAATACTCAAAAGGTATGATCTCTCTGACAAGCCATTTTTCATTTAATTCAGGTTTCTGGGCACAGACAGATCTAAACACAGCTGAAATCCCTGTCAGTCTCGTTACACTGCTTTCAGTATCTTAGCACTTAGTACTCTTCTGCTCACATTCAATTCTTATTTTCTTTAGTGCCTCCATGCATGCTAAGTCATTTCAGTCGTCTCCAACTCTTTGTGACCTTATGGACTGTAGCCCGCCAGGCTCCTCTGTCCATGGGATTCTCCAGGCAAGAATACTGGAGTGGGTTGCCATGCCCTCCTCCAGGACATCTTCCTAACCCAGGGATCCAACCCGTCTCTTATGACTCCTGCATTCACAGGTGGGTTCTTTTTACTACTAGAGCCACCTGGGAAGCCCATTTTCTTTAGTTCCTGCTGCTGCTGCTAAGTCACTTCAGTCGTGTCCCACTCTGTGCGACCCCATAGACGGCAGTCCACCAGGCTCCCCCATCCCTGAGATTCTCCAGGCAAGAACACTGGAGTGGGTTGCCATTTCCTTCTCCAATGCATGAAAGTGAAAGTGAAGTCTCTCAGTCGTGTCAGACTCTTCGCAACCCCATGGACTGCAGCCTACCAGGCTCCTCCATCCATGGGATTTTCCAGGCAAGAGTACTGGAGTGGATTGCCATTGCCTTCCCGATTTTCTTTAGTATCTCCCCACTAAAATATAAATTCTACAGGGGCATAGATTTTTGCCCTTTTTTTTCCTATTTTATCTATATTATCCAGAATCCTGCCAGTCACGTGGTACATTCTAAATAAACATTTGCTACATAATGTATGAATAATACCCACCCCATGACTTCAGAGAATAAAACATCTGGTATAGGACAGGCACAGTAATATATATTGATAAGAAAATAAATAAATATGATGTTACCACACTTCATTACATCATTCAATATTCAACATGTATTTAATAAGCATGTGCTTGTTGGAGCCCTGTGCTAGCCACCGTGAATGTAGACATGAATGCAGTACAGTCCCTGATCTCTACTAGAATTGGATCTGGTAGGAATATTTCCATTATGAACTGAGCATTAGATTGTTATGATTTAGCTTCAGTAAAAACAACAACAAATCCGAAACAAATCAAACAACAACAAAAAAAAACAACTTAAACCAGTGGTTCTTAACTCTTAAAGAACCATAGAATCACTTTGGAAGTTTTTCAAAAAGACAAACTTCTTCCAAAATGGTAAAATCCTTATGGAGGGGAATTTGGGAACACTCCAGTGTTCTTGCCTGGAGAATCTCAGGGACGGTGGAGCCTGGTGGGCTGCCGTCTCTGGGGTCACGCAGAGTTGGACATGGCTGAAGCGACTTAGCCGCAGCACATATGTCGATACTGAGAGCCAACTCATTGGAAAACACCCTGAAGCTGGGAAGGGTTGAATGCAAAAGAAGAAGGGGGTAGCAGAGGATGAGTTGGTTAGAAAGCATCACTGACTCAATGGACATGAATTTGAGCAAATCCTGGAGATAGTGAAGGACAGGGACGCTTGGCATGTTGCAGTCCATGGGTTCGCAAAGAGTCAGACATGACTTAGTGACTGAACAGCAACAAAGCTGTTGCTGTTAACCCATAAATCCCAATCCTCTGTTAACCTATGAATCCCAATTCTCCACGAAAACACTGGGAAAATATGAAGATGTTATGGATTGCAATAATATATGTTACAGTAAAAACTAGAATAATTCAATGTCCATGAATAGAGGACTTGAAAAACAAAATAACTGAATATTATGAAGGTATAAAAAGGGATGATGGGAGGGACCTTTGAGATGGTGAAGGCATAAGATGTGGAGATCACATTCCACCCCATAAATATATCAAAAATATATCTGTCTGTGGAACAACTCCTACAGAACACCTACTACACACTGGCAGAAGACCTCAGACTTCAAAAAGGCAGGCTAATCTCCACATAACAGGGTATGGCAAAAGAAATAAGAAAAAAGAGAAGCCAATGAATCAGAATGGGACCTGAGCCTCTGGGAGGGAGCTATGAAGGAGGAAAAGTTTCCACACACTGGGAAACCCCTCACTGGTTGGGACAGAGGGGAGCTTCGGAGCCTCAAAAGAGATCACAGCAACAGGTGTGCAGAGGGCAGAATGGATAGAATTTTACAGAGATTGGTACCAACCAGCACCCCACAGCCTGAAACGCTTGCCTATGTGCCCAACAGGGCAGGTGGGGGCTGGATGCTGAGGCTCAGGCTTCAGAGGTCAGATCCCAGGGAAAGGACTGGGTTTGACTGCTGTAAAGACATGTTAGTGGAATCCGGCTGAAAGAGTCTAGAGGGAAGCCTGTGCTTGCCAGAGAGGCAAGAGACCACTATTGCAGGATGCACAAGAAAAAGGGGGTCTAGCCAAGATGCTTCTGACTCCAATCACTGACAAAGGGCAGGGCACTGCCTTTGTGAGCTCCAGGGGCTGTACAAGCAGCAGCTGCTATCTCTGATCCCAGGGGTGGATGTGATGGCTGCTGCTACAGCCAGCAAGCTGTGAGAAGGCCCAGGTTACTGCCCACACCTTCCTGGGAGCCTGTGCAACCTGGCACTAGCAAGGGTCCTGTGATCCAGGGCCAACTTCCCGGAACACATGGCCTAATTCAGGCTGTAGCAACTTCCTGCCAACCTCTGCTGCCACAGGCACTCCCTAAACATCCCAATTGTGACTGCCATATCCTTCATTCTCCATGGCCTGAGTAAGTGAACCTTAATCAGCCTTAATCCCCTTCTTGTCTGGGTGGGGAACAGAAAGGGGGCAGAGACAGGGCTAGAGGTGGGTCCAAACCAAAGCTGAGCTCCAGGGGCTATGTGACCAAAGAAGAGGAAGGGACTTCTCTTGTGCAGCTGCAGGAACAGTGGATTGGTAAACCCTGCAATTAGCTTGGTAAACCCTGCATCTGTGGAATATCTGAATAAACAATAAGTATTCCCCAGTATTTGAGGATGTTGACTTTGGAGGCAATTGTGGACTTTGGAAGCAAGTACAAGCTGGAGTAAAACCAGATCAGAGTTTGAGCTGGCCCCACAGTGCCCAAAGCAGGTCCAGAGACCTTCCTAGAAATATTGGAGGGCTTCCTGGGTAGGCAGATTGATGGGTGCTCACTGTAGGGATAAGGACACTGAGAGCTGAGACCACAGGAAAATATTCTTCTTACTACTACTGTATCTCTATACATAGCTTTTTCTTTTAATTTTTTGTTTTCTTATACTGCTGTTCTTTTTATTATTTTTAAAATTTTTATTCTTATTTACTTTTTCTTTTTATGCTTTATTTATAAGTATTTTTTTTCTATTTCCTATTTCTACTGTACTTTATATTGCCCTTTTTCCATGTTTTTGGTTTTTTCCTTCATTTTATTTTGTTTCTACCTTACTTTTAATTATATTTTATATTTTTACTTTACTTCTTTGTTTTTTGTATTTTTCCCTTTGGTTTGCACCTCTCTTTTGTTTATACATTTTTTTTTCCTTTTGATCATATTTGTGTGTTTGTTTTATACATTCTTTGCTTGTTTTTAGTTTGCTTTCTGCATTTGATTTGCTCACGGTTTTGTGTTTTTCCTAGTTTAGTTTTCAATGTTGGTTTTCACTTATAAATTTGTTTATTGGTTTGATGGCTCTCTTCCTTTGCATTTCCTTTTTTCTCTTCTTATCTTTTTGTAAGTGTTTCTTTTTGTGTTTTTGTCTGTTTTGTTCTCCTTTTACCATTTGTCTTAGGGTTTTGTCTGTCTACTTTTTTGTTGCTTGTTTTTCTATTTTCTTCTCTTTTCTCTTTCCTCTTTTTTCTTTTCTTCTGTGCTGTGTGGCTTGGGGGTTTCTTGGTGCTCCAGCCAGGGATTGGGTCTGAGCCTAAGAGGTGGAACATCTGAATCCAGGATGTTAGAACACCACAGAGCCCTGATCCCAGAGGATATTAATAAGTGAGAGCTCTCCCAGAAACCACCATGTTAACATTAAAACCTAGCTCCACCCAATGTCCAGAAAGCTCCAGTCCTGGATGCCTTATACCAAACAACTAGCAAAAGAGGAACACAACCCCACCCATTAGCACACAGGCTGCCTAAAGTCATACTAAGCTCACAGACAACCAGAAACCAACACCAAATGTGGCACTGCCCATCACAGGGACAAGATCCAGCTCCACCCACAAGAACACAGGCACTAGTCTCTCCTACCAGGAAGCCTACACAAGGCACTCCTCCATACCAGCTACTGAGAGCAGACACCAAATGTAAGAGGAACTATGACCCTGTAGCCTGCAGAAAGGCGACTGTAACCATAGTAAGTTAAACAGAATGTGAAGACAGAGACATATGTGGTAGATGAAGGAGTAAGATAAAAATCCACAAAACCAAACAAATGAAGAGGAAATAGGCTATCTTCCTGAAAAAGAATGAAGAGTAATGATACTAAAGATAATCTTAAATCTCAGAAATAGAATGGAGGCATGGATCAAACAGATATAAGCAATGTTTCAAAAGGGCCTAGAGTAACTAAAGAACAGATAATCAGCAATGAATAACACAGTAGCTGAATAAAAAAGACGCTCAGTTCAGTTCAGTCGCTCAGTCGTGTCCGACTCTCCGCGACCCCATGAATCACAGCACGCCAGGCCTCCCTGTCCAACACCAACTCCCGGAGTACACTCAAACTCATGTCCACAGAGTCGGTGATGCCATCCAGCCATCTCATTCTCCGTCGTCCCCTTCTCCTCCCGCCCCCAACCTTTCCCAGCATCAGAGAAACAATAGCAGAGTAACTGAGGCAGAACAGATAAGTGAGCTGGAAGATAGAATGGTGGAAATAACTGAAGCAGATCAGAATAAAGAAAAAACAATAAAAAGAAATCAGGACAGTCTCAGAGACCTCAAGTACAACATTCCACACCAACATTTGAATTATAGGGGTCCCAGAAGAAGAAGAGAAAAAGAAAGGGTATGAAAATATATTTTAGGAGATTAGAGTCGAAAACTTCCCTAACAAGGGAAAGGAAATAACCCCCAGGTCCAGGAAGCACAGAATCCCATATTTTAAAAAACCCAAGGAACACACCAAGACAAATACTAATCAAACTAAAACACACACACACACACACACACAAATCAAAAACAGCAAGGGAAGAGCAACAAATAACATAGAAGGGAGTCCTAATAAGATTAACAGCTGATTTTTCACCAGTAATTCTGCAGGTGAGAAGGGAGTGGGAAGATGTATTTGATGAAAGGAAAACACCTACAGCCAAGAAAGATTATGTTACCCAGCAAGGATCTCATTCAGATTCGACAAAGAAATTAACAGCTTTACAGACAAGCAAAAGTTAAGAGAATTCAAGACCAACAAACTAGCATTATAGCAAATTTAAAGGAATTTCTTTAGGCAGGAAACACAAAAGATGGAAAAGACCTACCAAAAAAAAGAAAACACCCAAATCAATAAATTAAATGGTAATATGATTATTTGTTGTTGCTGTTGTTCAGTCGTGTCTGACTTTGTGACCCCATGGGCTGCAGCACAACAGGCTTCCCTGTCCATCACCATCTCCTGGACTTTGCTCAAATTCATGTCCACTGAGTCAGTGATGCCATCCAACTATCTCATCCTCTGATGCCCACTTCTCCTGCTTCCCTTAGTCTTTCCCAGCTTCAGGTTCCTTTCAAATGAGTCAACTCTTCGTGTCAGGTGGCCAACGTATTGGAGTATTCAGCTACACAATCAGTCCTTCCAATGGTTATTCTGAGTTGATTTCATTCAGGATTGAATGTTTTGATCTCCTTGCAGTCCAAAGGTCTCTCAAGAGTCTTCTCCAACACCACAATTCAAAAGCATCAATTCTTTGGACCTCAGCCTTCTTTATGGTACGCCTTTTACATCCATACATATCTACTGGAAAAACCATAGTTTTGACTTTATGGACCTTTGTCAGCAAAGTTATGTCTCTGCTTTTTAATATGCTGTCTAGGTTGGTCATAGTTTTTCTTCCAAGAAGAAAGCATCTTTTAATTTCATGGCTGTGGTCACCATCTGCAGTGATTCTGGAGCCCAAGGAAATAAAGTCTATCTCTGTTTCCATTGTTTCCCCATCTATTTGCCAAGAAGTAATGGCACCAGATGCCATGATCTTCATTTTTTGAATGTTGAGTTTTAAGTCAAAATTTTCACTCTCCTCTTTCACTTCCATCAAGAGGCTCTTTAGTTCCTCTTTGCTTTCTTCCATAAGGGTGGTGCCATATTCATATTTGAGGTGATTGGCATTTCTGCAGGCAATCTTGATTCCAGTTTGTGCTTCACCCAGCCTGGCATTTCGCATGATGTACTCTGCATAAAAGTTAAATAAGCAGGGTGACAGTATACGGCCTTGATGTACTCCTTTCACAATTTGGAGCCAGTCTGTTGTTCCATGTCCAGTTCTAACTGTTGCTTCTTGACCTGCATACAGGTTTCTCAGGATGCCGGTAAGGTGATCTGGCATTCCCATCTCTTTAAGAATTTTCCAGGGGTGGTCCTAAGATGGCAGAATAATAAGAAGGGGAACCACTTTCTCCCCCACAAATTCATCAAAAGATCATTTGAATGCTGAGCAAATTCCACAAAACAATTTCTGAATGCTGGCAGAGGACACCAGGCATCCAAAAAGGCAACCCAGTCTCTTCAAAAGGAGGTAGGACAAAATATAAAAGATAAAAAGAGAGACAAAACAATGAGGGATGGAGACCCATCCCAGGGAGGGAGTCGTGAGGAGGAGAAGTTTCCAAACACCAGAAAACCCTCTCACTGGTGGGTCTGTGGGGAGTTTCGGACTTTCAGAGGGAAACACAACTGGGAGGAAAAAAGAAAAAACCCCACAGATTATGTGCCTAACCGCAACTCCCAGCGGAGAAGAGCCCAGATGCTCGGTCTGCCACCAGCAAGCAGGGGCTGAACAGGGAGGTGCAGGTGCATTGCTTAGGATAAGGACCTGGCCTGAATGCCCTGAGGACAATCTGAAAGAGCTAACCCCAAACTGTGGGAGAGCCTGAGAGAGAGGAAAAAAAGAAAGAGCGAGAGACAACTTTCCCACAAAAAGCTCTAAGGCACAACCTGGCCTGCTCACAGAACAAAGGACTGAGTGAGTACCAGAAGAGAGCTAGCCGACTGCGGACCAGCCCATCCCCCGCCAGAGGCAGACTAGAACTGGAGGAATCAACCTGCCTTACTTCAGAGTATACTACAAAGCTACAGTCATCAAAATAGTATGGTACTGGCACAAAGGCAGAAATATAGATCAATGGAACAAAATAGAAAGCCCAGAGAAAAATCCACACAAATATGGACACCTCATCTTTGACGAAGGAGGCAAGAATATTCAATGGAGAAAAGACAATCTCTTTAACAAGTGGTGCTGGGAAAACTGGTCAAGAATTTGTAAAGGAATGAAACTAAAACGCTTTCTAACACCATACACAAAAATAAACTCAAAATGGATTAACGATCTAAACATAAGACCAGAAACTATAAAACTCCTAGAGGAAAACAGGCAAAACACTCTCTGACATAAATCACAGCAGGATCCTCTATGACCCACCTCCCAGAGTAATGGGAAAAAAGCAAAAATAAACAAGTTGAACCTAATTAAACTGAAAAGTGTTTGCACAACGAAGGAAACTATAATCAAGGTGAAAAGACAGCCTTCAGAATGGGAGAAAATAATAGCAAACAAAGCAAATGACAAAGAATTAATCTCAAAAATATACAAGCAATATCTGCAGCTCAACTCCAGAAAAATAAACGACCCAATCAAGAAATGGGCCAAAGAACTAAACAGACATTTCTCCAAAGAGACAAACAAATGGCTAACAAACACATGAAAAGATGCTCAACATCACTCATTATCAGAGAAATGCAAATCAAAACCACAATGAGGTACCATCTCATGCCAGTCAGAATGGCAGCTGTCAGAAAGTCTACAAACAATAAATGCTGGAGAGGGTTCGGAGAAAAGAGAACACCTTACACTGTTGGTGGGAATGCAAACTAGTACAGCCACTATGGAGAACAATGTGGAGATTCCTTAAAAAACTGGAAACAGAACTGCCATACGACCCAGCAATCCCACTGCTGGGCATATACACCGAGAAAACCAGAATTGAAAGATACACGTGTACCCCAATGTTCATTGCATCACTGTTTCCAATAGCCAGGACATGGAAGCAACCTAAATGTCCATCGGCAGATGAATGGATAAGAAAGCTGTGGTACATATACACAATGGAATATTACTCACCTATTAAAAAGAATGCATTTGAATCAGTTCTAATGAGGTGGATGAAACTGGAGCCTATTATACAGTGTGAAGTAAGTCAGAAAGAAAAACACCAATACAGTATATTAATGCATATATATGGAATTTAGAAAGATGGTAACGATGACCCTATATGCGAGATGGCAAAAGAGACACAGATGCAAAGGACAGACTTTTGGACTCTGTGTGAGAAGGCAAGGGTGGGATGATTTGAGAGAATAGCATTGACACATGTATATTATCATATGTGGACTAGATCGCTGGTCCAGGTTTGATTCATGAGACAGGGTGCTCAGGGCTGGTGCACTGGGATGATCCTGAAGGATAGGATGGGGAGGTAGGTGGGAGGGGATTCAGGATGTGGAACACATGTACACCCATGGCCGATTCATGTCAATGTATGGCAAAAACCACTACAGTATTGTAAACTAATTAGCTTCCAATTAAAATTAATCAATTTTTTAAAATTCTAAAAAAAAAGTATTTTCCATAGTTTGTTGTGATCCACACAGCCAAATTCTTTAGTGTAGTCATTGAAGCAGAAATAGATGTTTTTCTGTAATTCTGTTGTTTATTCTATGATCCAATGGATGTTGGCAATTTGATCTGATATGTATACTATGATGTGTATAATATAACATTATTATACTTATCAATAATTACTTTAAGTATAAATGGGTTAAATGCTCCGAACAAAGACACAGACTGGCTGAATGGATACAAAAACAGGATCCATATATATGCTGTCTAGAAGAGACCTACTTCAGACCTAGGGACTCTTATAGACTGAAAGTGAGAGGCTGGAAAAAGATATTCCATGCAAATTGAAATCAAAAGAAAGTTGAGTAACAATATTCATATCAGATAAAATATACGTTAAAATAAAGACTATTACAAGAGACAAGGAAAGACACTACATAATGATCAAGGGGTTAATCCAATAAGAAGTAATAACAGTTAAAAATATGTATGCACCCAACATACAAGCACCTCAATTCATAAGGCAAATGCTAACAGCTATAAAAAGGGGGACTTTAACACGGAACTCACACCAACGGAGAGATCATCCAGCAGAAAATTAATAAGGAAAGGCAATTTTTAAATGACACATTATCCCAGATGAACCTAGGAGTATTCTAAGAGTATTGGATGTAGTATTCTATCCAAAAGCAGAATATAATTTTTTCCTCGAGTGCACATAGAACATTCTCCAATATAGATAACATCTGGATAACAAATCAAGTTTAAGAAAATTGAAATCATATCAAGCATCTTTTCAGACCACAACACCATAAAATTACATATCAGTTACAGGAAAAAAACTGTAAAAACACAAGCAGATGGAGGCTAAGCAGTACACTTCTAAGTAACCAAGAGGTCACTGAGCAACTCAAAGAGGAAATTTTAAAAATACCTAGAAACAGGTGACGACAAATACACCCAAACCCAAAACCTATGGGGTGCAGCAAAAGCACTGCTAGGCGGGAAGACTATTGGGGAAAAAAAGCCTACCTCAGAGATCAAATTGCCAACATCCGCTGGATCATGGAGAAAGCAAGAGAGTTCCAGAAAAACATCTATTTCTGCTTCATTGACTATGCCAAAGCCTTTGACTATGTGGATCACAATAAACTGTGGAACATTCTGAAAAAGATGGGAATACCAGACCACCTCACCTGCCTCTTGAGGAACCTGTATGCAGGTCAGGAAGCAACAGTCAGAACTGTACATGGAACAACAGGCTGGTTCCAAATAGGAAAAGGAATGCGTCAAGGTTGTATATTGTCACCCTGCTTATTTAACTTATATGCAGAGTACATCAAGAGGAACGGTGGGCTGGAAGAAGCACAAGCTGGAATCAAGATTGCTGGGAGAAATATCAATAACCTCAGATATGCAGATGACACCACCCTTATGGCAGAAAGTGAAGAGGAACTCAAAAGGCTCTTGATGAAAGTGAATGAGGAGAGTGAAAAAGTTGGCTTGAAGCTCAACATTCAGAAAACAAAGATCATGGCATCTGGTCCCATCACTTCATGGGAAATAAATGGGAAAACAGTGGAAACAGTGTCAGACTATTTTTTGGGGCTCCAAAATCACTGCAGATGCTGAATGCAGCCATGAAATTAAAAGATGCTTACTCCTTGGAAGGAAAGTTATGACTAACCTAGATAGTATATTAAAAAGCAGATACATTACTTTGCCAACAAAGGTCTGTCTAGTCAAGGCTATGGTTTTTCCTGTGGTCATGTATGGATGTGAGAGTTGGACTGTGAAGAAAGCTGATTGCCGAAGAATTGATGCTTTTGAACTGTGGTGCTGGAGAAGACTCTTGAGAGTCCCTTGGACTGCAAGGAGATCCAACTAGTCCATTCTAAAGGAGATCAATCTTGGGTGTTCATTGGAAGGACTGATGCTAAAGCTGAAAAACTCCAATACTTTGGCCACCTCATGTGACGAGTTGACTCACTGGAAAAGACTCTGATGCTGGGAAGGATTGAGGGCAGGAGGAGAAGGGGACGACAGAGAATGAGATGGCTGGATGGCATCACCGACTCGATGGACATGAGTTTGAGTGAACTCCAGGAGTTGGTGATGGACAGGGAGGCCTGGCGTGCTGCGATTCATGGGGTCGCAAAGAGTCAGACACGACTGAGCGACTGAACTGAACTGAAAGAAACAAGAAAAATCTCAAATAAAAAACCTAACCTTACACCAAAAGCTAGTTAAAAAAGAACAAAAACTTCCCAAAGTTAGTAGAAGAAAGGAAATAATCAAAATCAGAGCAGAAATAAATGAAAAAACAAAGCAGAAAACAATAGCAAAGATCAATAAAACTAAAAGCTGGTTTTTTGAGAAAATTGACAAACCAGTAGCCAGACTTATCAGGAAAAAACATGGAGAAAACTCAAAACAATAAAATTAGAAATGAAAAAGAAGTTACAACAGACAATGCAAAAATGCAAATGATCATAAGAGAGTACTACAAGCAACTATACACCAATAAAAAATGAACAACCTGGAGGAAATGGATGATTTCTTTTTTAAAGTAATTATTTTACTTGGAGTATAATTACTATATAATATTGTGGTGGGTTTTTTTTACCATACATTGACATGAATCAGCCATGGGTACATATGGGTCCCCCCATCCTGAAACCCCCTCTCACCTCCCTCCCCAACCCATCCCTCTGGGTTATGCCTGAGCACCAGCGTTGAGTGCCCTGCTTCGTGCATTGAACTTGCATTGGTCATCTATTTCACATGAACTGCACTGAATATACATGTTTCGATGCTATTCTCTCAAATCATCCCACTCTCACCTTCTCGCACATAGTCCAAGAGTCTGTTCTTTACTTCTGTGTCTCTTTTCCTGTCTTGCATATAGGATCATCATTACCATCTTTCTAAATTCCATATTATATGCATTGATATTCTGTGTTGGTGTTTCTCTTTCTGACTTACTTCACTCTGTATGATAGGCTCCGGTTTCATCCATCTCATTAGAACTGACTCAAATGCTTTCTTTTTTATAGCTGAGCAATATTCCATTGGGTATATGTACTACAACTTCCTTATCCATTTGTCTGCCAATGGACGTCAAGATTGCTTCCATTTTCTAGCTATTGTAAACAGTGGTGTGATGAACATTAGGGTACATGTATCTCTTTCAAGTCTGGTAACATTGGTATGCCCAGCAGTGGGACTGCTGGGTCATATGGCAGTTCTATTTCCAGATGAGGAATTTCCACACTGCTCTCCATAGTGGCTGTACCAGTATGCATTCCCACCAACAGTGTAAGAAGGTTCCCTTTTCTCCACACCCTCTTTAGCATTTATTGTTTCTAGCCTTTTTGATGGCAGCCATTCTGACCAGTGGGAGACGATCCCTCATTGTGATTTTTGATTTGCATTTCTCTAATAATGAGTGAAAAATCTGAAAGAGATGGAAATACCAGGTCAGGAAGCAATAGTTTGAACTGGACAGGGAAAAACTGACTGGTTCCAAATAGGAAAAGGAGTACGTCAAGGCTGTATATTGTCACCCTGCTTATTTAACTTAAATGCAGAGTACATCATGAGAAACGCTGGGCTGGATGAAGCACAAGCTGGAATCAAGATTGCCAGGAAAATATCAATAACCTCAGATACACAGATGACACCACCCTTATGGCAGAAAGTGAAGAAGAACTAAAGAGCCTCTTGATGAAAGTGAAAGAGGAGAGTGGAAAAGTTGGCTTAAAGCTCAACATTCAGAAAACTAAGATCATGGCATCCAGTCCCATCACTTCATAGCAAATAGATGGGGAAGCAGTGGAAACAGTGGCTGACTTTATTTTTGGGGGGCTCCAAAATCATTGCACATGGTGATTGCCGCCATAAAATTTAAGATGCTTTCTCCTTGGAAGGAAAGTTATGACCAACATAGACAGAATATTAAAAAGCAGAGACATTTCTTTGTCAACAAAGGTCCGTCTAGTCAAGGCTATGGTTTTCTAGTAGTCATTTATGGATGTGAGAGTTGGACTATAAAGAAAGCTGAGCTCAGAAAAATCGATGCTTTTGAACTGTGGTGTTGGAGAAGACTCTTGAGAGTCCCTTGGACTGCAAGGAGATCCAACCAGTCCATTCTAAAGGAGATCAATCCTGGGTGTTCATTGGAAGGACTGATGCTGAAGCTGAAACTGCAATACTTTGGCCACCTCATGCGACAAGTTGACTCACTGGAAAAGACTCTGATGCTGGGAAAGGTTGGGGGCAGGAGGAGAAGGGGACGACAGAGAATGAGATGGCTGGATGGCATCACCGACTCTGTGGACATGAGTTTGAGTGAACTCCGGGAGTTGGTGATGGACAGGGAGGCCTGGCGTGCTGTGATGCATGGGGTCGCAGAGAGTCGGACACGACTGAGCGACTGAACTGAACTGAACTGAACGCATATGTATCGGAGAAGGCAATGGCAACCCACTCCAGTACTCTTGCCTGGAAAACCCCATGGATGGAGAAGCCTGGTAGGTTGCAGTCCATGGGGTCGCTAAGAGTTGGAGACAACTGAGCGACTTCACTTTCACTTTTCAATTTCATGCATTGGATAAGGAAATGGCAACCCACTCCAGTGTTCTTGCCTGGAGAATCCCAGGGACGGGGTGCCTGGTGGGTTGCCCTCTATGGGGTCGCACAGAGTCAGACACGACTGAAGTGACTTAGGAGCAGCAGCAGCAATGCATATATATGGAATTTAGAAAGATGATAACGATAATCCTGTATACGAGACAGCAAAAGAGACACAGATGTATAGAACAGTCTTTTGGACTCTGTGGGAGAGGGCGAGGGTGGTATGATTTGAGAGAATGGCATTGAAACATGTGTAATATCATATGTGAAATGAATCGCCAGTCCAGGTTCGATGCACGATACAGGATGCTCAGGGCTGGTGTACTGGGATGAACCAGAGGGATGGGATGGGGAGGGAGGTGGGAGGGGGTTCAAGATGGGGAACACATGTACACCCGGGGCAGATTCATGTCAATGTATGGCAAAACCAATACAATAATGTAAAGGAATTAGCCTCCAATTAAAATAAATAAATTTAAAAAAAAAGAAATTCTGAGTTCCCCTTGCCCCATTCCTATACCCTAGGGCTGGACATATTGAAAAAAATCAATGTTTCATAGCATAGGGCCTTTGTAGGAAAGGCTATTGGGTCACTAATCAACAAATCTAGTGAGAAGGAAAAGCAGAATTCCTAGGATCAAAAACATAGTCAAGAGTAAGGATTCAGTATGCACTGAAGGAAATTAACTCACAAAAATTAAGCCACGTTTTCATACCTGCTTCCTTGTTCAGTCCAGTCCTCACAACAATCCTATAAACAAGGTGTTTGATCAGGCCATACAATATGGCTATTCCCTTACTTTCTGTACATGCCTTGCTCAATCAGTTCCTGCTTTACTTACACCATAGTCACATGACTGACCTTCCCTTTTAATCATAGAGCCTAATCAGTAAATGCTTACACACTTGTCCCCAGCCCCAGCTACGGACTGTTCTAATCTTAGAACAGAACATTAGATCAGAACATCTCCACTTGTTAGCTTATCAAAAGGGTAGTGAAGGGTGTGCTCCTCTCCTGGTTTCCCTGGTGACTGACGAGCTGACCTGACGTCAATTCCCCCATAACTGGTAACCTCTCCATACTCCTGGGAGCAAAGACAGCTACCCTGTCGCAAAGACTGCCACCTTTCACCACACATTGTGGGGTGTTCCTCCAAGACCTTGCCTCAGACACATAAGATCAGCCCCCCCACCCGTTAAATCACTGAAGTCTCTATCACTAACTCCAGGTTCTTTCTTTGGTCTTAAGGCTGGGCAAGTACAGGCCTTGCAGGTCTTATTCCTTCTATGTCATGCATGAGGCACCAGAGATTCAAAGAAGATGGGTGAGGTGGTTTATTCAGGATTCTAATTAGTGGCTTCATGGTACACTACCCCTGTGCCATGGGTCAGAGTCCCTTCTCTGGATTACCAAGATCACTGTCTAAAACATAAATGGGAAGAAAAAAGAGGTCCACTATTTCTTCAGCACCATGCTAGGTATATTCTATGTCAGGAAGGGGATATATTTTGATTCTGGCCACTTCTCTGATAATAGGATATTCTGGAAGAGGTGGGGACACCAAGGTGGCTGAGAGAAGAACTTGCCCTTCATTATAGCTGTTATATCTGCAAACTCAGATCATATGTGTTGTTTTGTTTTGTTTCTATCAATGCCATTTATTTGAAACACCAGTTATATGTAGGATTAAGTCAGTGTTGCATGCTTGTCAGCAACAGTAGAAAAATAGAACAAGTAAAAACCTTTGTACAACTGAAACTCCAATACTTTGGCCACCTCATGTGAAGAGTTGACTCACTGGAAAAGACTCTGATGCTGGGAGGGATTGGGGGCGGGAGGAGAAGGGGACGACAGAGAATGAGATGGCTGGATGGCATCACTGACTCGATGGACATGAGTTTGAGTGAACTCCGGGAGTTGGTGATGGACAGGGAGGCCTGGCGTGCTGTGATTCATGGGGTCGCAAAGAGTCGGTCATGACTGAGCGACTGAACTGAACTGAATGATACTCAAAAGAGAAACGTATCATTTTATAACGCTTCACACAGATGAATTCAAGTTTGGAATTTCCTAAGGCAATCCTGGAGGAAAAAAACCACTATATATATATATATATATACATATATACGTATTTCTTTAAAAAACACTATGTACAATTAAAGTGTAAACAAGTTTTATAAAGTACTTGTTATGCACATTGTAGAAAATACTTGCACAGGACATGAAATCAGTTTCAGAAAAATTTCTGAGCCTTTAGCATTGCAGGCACTTGACTTTATACCAGTAACAACACAACCACAAAAAATGCAGTGTTGTAGAAAATACTACCTCTCTGAAGTAAAGATGTGGTGAATAAACAGCAAGTAGAGTTCAGGAATCTTTATCTTTCAGCCACCCCACCTAACAGCAGGGTTCCATCCCACCTGCCCATGGAACCCAGATACACAGTCACATGCAAGTATGTGATGAAGCTTCCAGAGCTCATCTCAGCTCTTAGACAGAACCCATGTAAACACAAACACAAGAGGTTATTTTCAAGATACACACCTGCAAGTAATCTTTCTATGGAAATGGCCACAGTATTAAAATATTCAGAATATGGAAGACTGACTCATGATCTGAGAGTTTTCGAGAGGAAAAAAATCAAAAGACTTGCCAATACAACAATTACATATCAGCTATTGCAATCTCTAGGACAAAAAGATAACATTTCATAAAATATTGTTCATACAACAGCATTAATGGAAAATAGTACAATACCTTTAGTGTGTGATGGTAATTCTTTGAGTAAGGTTATCTGTAATAAGGTTTGAAAGTAAACTCCTTAGTAGACAGAGTAAACCATTGAAGAACAGGGAATAGCACCCATCACTGCTGCTTTAATAGTAACTTTCAACACTAAGTTGAAGTTCAATTGAATCATTTTTTAAAAAAGTCAAATAAACAATTCCCTTTGAGTTCAGTCCTAAGATAAAAAAACATAAATGTCTTAAAATTGCAAAAAAGTATCTACCAAGTGCCTCACAAAACACATTTTCCCCTAAAAGGTGGATTTAAACATGAAAATACATATTTTGCTGAGTAGTTGCTGAGAAGTGTTCATCTTTCACCTCTAGAGACCGACACACAGAGGTCATCTTTGTGCCTTCCTGCTGATATGCTGTTTCATTTCCATTATCACCTAAATTCAAATGGACAATTATTGTCCACTGCTACTAGGGCTAGAACAACAAATCCAAAGAAAACCCAATAAAGAATATTTTTTTAAGGAAGTATAAAGAATCTGCCTGCCAATGCAGGAGACACAGGTTCCAACCCTGGGTTGAGATGATTGCCTGGAGAAGGAAATGCAAACCCACTCCAGTATACTTGCCTAGGAAATCTCATGGACAGAGGAGTCTAGTGGGCTACAGTCCATGAGGTCACAAAGAGTAGGATACGACTTAGCAGCTAACCAACAACAGAAACAAGAGTTAGGTAAGTTTTCATAGAGGGTTCAACAGAAAACTCAAATAAAAATAATTAATTTAAAATCTACCTGGTTACCAAAATGTCAGGAAAGTTTCGGTCTAGGGATGTGCCTAGGAAAAGCTAAACGAGCATGTGAGAAAAGGTATGTATGGTACATGGAAAAGTCAAACTATTTTTTCAGGAATAATTTTTGCCTTTCATGCAGATGTCTTTTCCTCTTAGGAGTCACAGGTGACTTTGAACTGAAATTATTAATCACAAAACTAAAACAAAAATATAAGAATAAGACCAACAGCATCTTGAGGAAACATGGATCTTCTCCTTCCATTCTAGGATCTAACTGGTATTCGTTAACCTCACACGGTGGGCACCAAAAGTGGAACTTTTCTAATGGCCTGATTGTCCGTGGCCTCAAGAAGAGATCTGGTATCTTGAGATTTCATTCTCAAGAAATTTCTACACTAAGTAAACTCTAGGTTCTCTGGCCTAAATTTTATATTATTTCTGAGAGCAGTCTTACTCAGACTTCACATTTATCTTAGTACAGCACTGAAAGATTAAGCATTAAAAAAGATTGAATTCTGATTTTGGTTGAAATTAGAACTGTTTAGATGAGAGCTCAAAGCTCACAAGGCTATTATTTCAGCATAGTCTCCATTTTTTCTAAATTTATTACAAAGGAGAATACAGACTGGTGAAGAAATCAGACTGAACTTTGAGGACTCCCACAAGAATTATACCAAAAAAAAAAAAGCAAATATGACATGGCAGACCTCTGTTTGGCACTGCAGCGCCTCTGTGGGGAGTCTCAGTGAAGTTCAGGCTCTCGTCGCAGGGAAGCCAAACATGATCAGGGTAGAAGAAGCTATGGAACTTTACCATATAGAACTATTCTTGGAATTTAACATGCTTGCACAAGGCTGTGAGGATATCATTGCTGAAATCATCTTATTAGATGCCTTAATTGCCATTCTCAAGTGGAGCTCTCATCCATATGGCTCTTAATGGGTGCACAACAAGCTTTATATTTTCTCTGTGAGGAATTTTCCCAGGTCATGACTTTGGATGTTTTTTATGAACTCAGCCAAGACTTTCTGCTCACTGCTATCCAATCTGACTACCTACAGGCAAGTAAACAAAATATCCCTAAATACTGGAATAAATGCGGTGAGCATCAGTTAATGAAGAGACTAGCAGACAGAGAGCCAAACTTATTGGGTGGCACTGCTCATACTGTGAACTAGAGAGGTGTAAATAGATGAGATGCTGCTAATTCAGCCAGGCGTTGGTAGATAGTGTAAGACCGAACACTGACACTTGAGGATCTGTGAGGCATGATAATATCACCATCCTCAGAGTTGGCTGCCATGCTACCAGTAGTGCCAGAGGTTTTGACCTCTTTGTCTCACAGAATGAATCTGATGTGCATCTGTCCCCTAGCCACCTGGAGGCCCAGCTCAGATTCTGCTGGGAAATCAATATGACCTTTCTCACGCCCCGAAATTCCCTCCAGGCCTTGAGTAGTGTGCCATCTATAGAGGCAAATGTTCTTGAATTATGTTCAATTTGGTCACAGCAGCTTTTCACCTACCACCAGGATCTTGTGAAGCCACCACATAACTCTCCTGAATCACCATCCTTTAAGGATAAAGCCTCCTTAGATGTATCCCCTTCCCTTCAAACCTCGATGTTCCCTTCTCAGATGTGTAAAATGCATGCTTGAGGCTCATTTAACCTTTCAGAGTTCTTTTGGTTTCGCATGCATTGAAGAACACAGATGGGGATGAAGCATTCTGCCGTTAGCATCACTCAAAGAGTTAACCTTGTATATATTTTTAAATGTATTAATATATTTTATTTCACCTGTTCATTTATACCTTACAAAACTGACAAAAGAAGCTAAAGCAGTTTGGAAAGCTAAATTATATATGTCATGAGCATCAGTTAAAGTAGGGTGCAAAAAGAAATACAAAGGTGGAAATCAAACACTAACCTTTAATCAGATAGTGAAGAACAGAAGGAACCTGGTGCTACAGTCCATAGGGTCACAAAGAGCCAGACACCACTTAATCACTGAACAACAAACCTTTAATCCAGGAAATGCCAGCTAAACCAGCAGAAGTCATTGGGAGTCTTTCTTGCTCATTTGCTATGTAACAGTGTGTTCTTCTTCTGTTAATGTATTGCTGTGGCAAAAGGTCACTGAAAAACTGTGGTAGAGCTAGTAAAAGCAGTTTGGGGAGGAGATAATTCAAGTCTATGCCCCAACCAGTAATGCTGAAGAAGCCAAAGTTGAACAGTTCTATGAAGACCTACAAGACCTTTTAGAACTAACACCCAAAAAAGATGTCCTTTTCATTATAGGGGACTGGAATGCAAAAGTAGGAAGTCAAGAAACACCTGGAGTAACAGGCAAATTTGGCCTTGGAGCACAAAATGAAGCAGGGCAAAGGCTGATAGAGTTTTGCCAAGAGAACGCACTGGTCATAGCAAACACCCTCTTCCAACAACACAAGAGAAGACTCTACACATGGACATCACTAGATGGTTAACACCGAAATAGATTGATTATATTCTTTGTAGCCAAAGATGGAGAAGCTCTATACAGTTAGCAAAAACAAGACCAGGAGCTGACTGTGGCTCAGATCATGGACTCCTTATTGCCAAATTCAGACTTAAATTGAAGAAAGTAGGAAAAACCATTAGACCATTCAGATATGACCCAAACCAAATCCCTTATGATTATACAGTGGAAGTGAGAAATAGATTTAAGGGTCTAGATCTGATAGAGTGCCTGATGAACTCTGGACAGAGGTTCGTGACACTGTACAGGAGACAGGGACCAAGACCATCCCCATGGAAAAGAAATGCAAAAAAGCAAAATGGCTGTCTGAGGAGGCCTTACAAATAGCTGTGAAAAGAAGAGAAGCGAAAAGCAAAGGAGGAAAGATATAAGCATCTGAATGCAGAGATCCAAAGAATACCAAGGAGAGATAAGAAAGCCTTCCTCAGCGATCAATGCAAAGAAATAGAGGAAAACAACAGAATAGGAAAAACAAGAGATCTTTTCAAGAAAATTAGAGATATCAAGGGAACATTTCATGCAAAGATGGGCTCGATAAAGGACAGAAATAGTATGGATCTAACAGAAGCAGACGATATTAAGAAGAGGTGGCAAGAATACACAGAAGAACTGTACAAAAAAGATCTTCACAACGAAGATAATCACAATGGCGTGATCACTCACCTGGAACCAGACATCTTGGAATGTGAAGTCAAGTGGGCCTTAGAGAGCATCACGACGAACAAAGCTAGTGGAGGTGGTGGAATTCCAATTGAGCTATTTCAATCCTGAAAGATGATGCTGTGAAAGTGCTGCACTCAATATGCCAGCAAATTTGGAAAACTCAGAAATGGCCACAGGACTGGAAAAGGTCAGTCTTCATTCCAATCCCAAAGAAAGGGAATGCCAAAGAATGCTCAAACTACTGCACAATTGCATTAATCTCACACGCTAGTAAAGTCATGCTCAAAATTCTCCAAGCCAGGCTTCAGCAATATGTGAACTGTGAACTTCCAGATGTTCAAGCAGGTTTTAGAAAAGACAGAGGAACCAGAGATCAAATTGCCAACATCCGCTGGATCATGGAAAAAGCAAGAAAGTTCCAGAAAAACATCTATTTCTGCTTCATTGACTATGCCAAAGCCTTTGACTGTGTGGATCACAATAAACTGTGGAACATTCTGAAAAAGATGGGAATACCAGATCACCTGACCTGCCTCTTGAGGAACCTGTATGCAGGTCAGGAAGCAACAGTTAGAAATGGACATGGAACAACAGACTGGTTCCAAATAGGAAAAGGAGTACGTCAAGGTTGTATATTGTCACCCTGCTTATTTAACTTATATGCAGAGTACATCATGAGGAACACTGGGCTGGAAGAAGCACAAGCTGGAATCAAGATTGCTGGGAGAAATATCAATAATCTCAGATACGCAGATGACACCACCCTTATGGCAGAAAGTGAAGAGGAACTCAAAGGCCTCTTGATGAAAGTGAAAGAGGAGAGTGAAAAGGTTGGCTTGAAGCTCAACATTCAGATAATAAAGATCATGGCATCTGATCCCATCACTTCATGGGAAATAGATGGGGAAACAGTGGAAACAGTGTCAGACTTTATTTTTTGGGGCTCCAAAATCACTGTGGATGATGATTGCAGCCATGAAATTAAAAGATGCTTACTAGCCTAGATAGTATATTAAAAAGCAGAGACATTACTTTGCCAACCAAGGTCCGTCTAGTCAAGGCTATGGTTTTTCCCGTGGTCATGTATGGATGTGAGAGCTGGACTGTGAAGAAAGCTGATCGCCGAAGAATTGATGCTTTTGAACTGTGGTGTTGGAGAAGACTCTTGAGAGTCCCTTGAACTGCAAGGAGATCCAACCAGTCCATTCTAAAGATCAATCCTGGGTGTTCATTGGAAGGACTGATGCTAAAGCTGAAACTGCAATACTTTGGCCCCCTCATGCGACGAGTTGACTCACTAGAAAAGAGTCTGATGCTAGGAGGGATTGGGGGTAGGAGGAGACAGGGACGACAGAGAATGAGATGGCTGGATGGCATCACCGACTCGATGGACATGAGTTTGAGTGAACTCCGGGAGTTGGTGATGGACAGGGAGGCCTGGCGTGCTGTGGTTCATGGGGTCGCAGAGTCAGACACGACTGAGCGACTGAACTGAACTGAACTGAATTCATCTAAGTCTTTGAGATTAGAGGAAGCCTTTTAATCAGAGCTCCAAATGTGAGGAAAGAGCTATAATTTACTTATTGGATATATATCATATCAAATGAGAGATATAAACCTGTTTTTTTTTTTTCCTTTTTGTCCTCTCATTCTAAAACTGGAGGCAGGTCTCAATATTCTCTGAACTTTTTAAGTTCAACAGTGGAAGATACAAGTATCTTCCTTAGAGGGCTGAGAACTATCTGCAAATTATGTGTCCATGTAAATTCGGATTGTTTAACATTAATCAGAGTAGAAAAAAAGGGGCTTTGCTGAAACCCCTTTTGATTGATGTCTGATTCTTAGAACTTGACTGAACTCTTCATCCACTGTGTTACAAAGAAACTGTATGCTTTTTAAAGGGTAAGTGAAGGAAAAGAGAATCCCCCTAGAATTTAGACAAATTTCCTCTAAAATGACCTGGCAGTGTTGAGTGCAAGGTGGAACTGTAAGGGAAGCCCACAGTCAATATTCTATAGGCTATAGTGTCAAACTGTATACTGTGCTCTCTTACATGTAAGCAAAGCTTTTTTTTTTTCTCTTGTTTTCTCATTCATGCCATGTTCATACAGAAGGGTTTTAGTTTCTCTTCCTTTCCCCTTGTTAATTTTGGTGATTGGTCAAACATGAACACACCCAGGGTGTTTTGAAGAAGCCTCTCCCAAATTCTAAGGCAAGCCCACTTTCCCCACCCTGTGGAAGTGGTCGTGTCCCTAGTGAGAAATCTGGGATCAAACTTTCCTTCCCCTCAGTGGCCAAACATGAGTAGATATTGTTAAATGAAAACTAGGACAAATGAAAAAATGTCAATACCTTCAACAGAAAATAGAGAATCTAATGTTGATGTCTGACAGAAAACAATGAAATTCTGTAAAGCAATGTTCCTTCAATTAATACATAAATTTTAAAAATTTAAAAGAAAGAAAATATAGAATAATACTGAACACAGAAACAGGCATTGGATCAATGTGAACATGTCCAAATGCTCAGGTTTTGGCAGAATTTCTGTGGTTGCTGGATAATTTCTTTTGAATGGCCATGAAACAGTAGTAATTTTCCTGCTGCTAAATAGGCCATTTTAATTAATGTGTGAGTTGACTGTTTGCACTGCAAACTGTGCATAAGTAAACTTTAAAAAGAACGGGTTCTTGCATTGTAGTAAATCAGAATCATGGCACTGTTAAAAGGTCTATTTTGAGAAAGGATTTGTCTATTGGGAGACAGGAATGGTAACCATAGTGGATATTAATAGCACTGACAATTTGTCCTGGGTACCAGAGAAAGGTGCTCGAAGTGAGTAATGTGGAGACCTGCTAGCTTCTGCCCAACTCAAACCTTCCACTTTCTTTCTTTCATGGGTCTTTGCTGAAGTACCAAATAAATTGGCCCCCTTTCCTAAATTTCCTATTTGTCCTATAATGACCAGAAGAATAAAAGGAAGAGCCTTGTGAGAAAAGTTGCCAGGAGTGAAATGTGTAGGCACACATTGAGAAATCCTGAAGTAGGAAGTTCATGATGTATTTACAGGATGAAGCTAGACTTGGGGAGTTTCTACATTGATCTTGCTTGTCAGGAATTCGAGATGCTCTTAGCACAGTTAAGTTAGATAGGTCTAAATTAGAGGCAACAGGGGACCTCTGAAGGGACACTGTTTTGTATGTCCTGGGGAAACAGTACTATGCTTGTGAATGGCCTTAATTTGCAGTATTGGAGAACACTACCAGACATTGAGAACTATAAAGAAAGTTATTCATGAAGCTAGAAAAAAACTGTTACGAGTGTATATATTTTCCTAGTCTCCAACCACCTGGATCATCTCTGAAATGAAAATTATTGGTTTCTAAAATCCACTCCCAAAGATTTATGTCCTGATTTCTGAATGTTGTTTATATATATATATATATTTCAGAGCTCCTGGTGGAGAAGTTTCTATACAACTAGCTAATGAGAAAGACATTTAGGAGACAGTTTTTGATGGGAAGTTATCCAAATTGGATGGAGAAAAAGAGTTCTGTTCTGCCTTGTGGCTTTTGCCTATTAGTGGATGCTATCTACAATGATCCTATTGGTAAATTACTAAAACTGTAAAATCAGTGAGATTGATGCAGCATCAGAAACAGATTTTTAAAAAGTGGCTGCAACAGCAAAACTTTTAGCAAACACTCCATTTTGTACAAAGTTCAGAGCACAGAGGCAAAAGAACGAACTCTAAAATAAGATGAAACTATTGCCACTGATATTCTAATTATTAAAGGACTGGGTCCAAGACAACATGAGACACATCCCTGTGGGTTAGGTCAGCTGACATATGACAAAATAAAAACCTCTTTTCCTTTGTGGGTGTCCTGAAGATCTATGGTTGGATGACTCACAGAGCCATGCTATTGATGCTCTGAAAAGACCTGTGGCTGTCTCTGATTCTGAAGGTACATGGGGACACAAACAAAGGGACCGTGGAGAAGGGTCCTGAGCATTGCCCAGAGTGTTCCGGCAGCAATCCCCACCCTTGTTCAACCACCCCATGAGTGTGAGGAATTGGCTGTGCCCACTGGGCTACTATCCACTTACCAAGACAGAAAGTTCTTGCAGTTGTTGAGTTACACAGGTTATAAAGCCTCTCTCCTGGCAGTAGTCACTTCAGGATCTACAGTTGGTGTTTTCCTCGATGTACTCTTCATGGACAAGTCCTGTTATCTCTGACCCCAAGAGTGTGTTGTGATTTGATTGTAAAAATGACCCTTCACCTTTCCTACTAACCCCAAGCAGTGAAGAATGGGAGAGTGGAATGGTCTCCCCATTTCTAAGCTCAGGACTCTCACTAACCCTTACTTGTCAGTGAATGACTGACTTACTATTGCAAGCATTTATCTTCTCAACAGTAATGCCCCTTATTGTGTTGTGCCCCACACCACAAGGTTCTCAGTGAATAAAACAAAGGGGTGTGTTAAGATGAATCTGTGCTGTGTTTAGTCACTCAGTCATGTCCAACTCTTTCTGACCCCCCCTAGGGACTGTAGCCCACCAGGCTCCTCTGTCCTTGGGGATTCTCCAGGCAAGAATACCGGAGTGGGTTGCCATGCCCTCCTCCAGGGGATCTTCCCAACCCAGGGATCAAACCCAGGTCTCCCACATTGCAGGTGGATTCTCTACTGTCTGAGCCACCAGCGAAGCCCAGGGAGTACAGATAACAGTCTAATCAACATACTATCTGAATCCCCAGGTATATTTGTAATCTGGCCATGTTCAACATTTGGGGACTTGGTAGATGGCATGAGCTTCTTTTTTCCCCAAATACCAAGTAGGGAAGCAGAAGAGATCCTTTATTGACTGGACCTGAACACAGAAAACAAAGATCATTGGGAAGAGCTCTAAAATTTTTTTCATCAAAATTAAAACCTTTCCTTTAACACAAACCTGTGCATTATTTGTAAATTCTTCATTTAAAGCAGTGAGTGCAAGACAGTTTTGAAAAACCCAGGTATTCAGTTATTTGAGAAAGTGAAAAAGCTAACTGAGAAGTATTATAGACAAATTAAAAAAAATATTCAAAAGCACTTCAAATACCAATAAGAGTTTCAAATGGAATATTTTATTCACATGTTAGTTGTCTTTAACATGTACACACACACTGACACACTCTGATTGGTCTGATTGGAACAAGGGTTGTCTAAGTATCCTAAAGGATAATGAAAAATTTAAAATATATTAATTTTTCATTGTTATAGACAATTACATCCACATCAGTTACAAAGAGTTTACTGATTCTGTTCAAAGAAGCAGAATGGAATAGGAGGAGGAAACTTGTGGATAAATTCAACAGTGACATAACTGAGATCTCAACATGAGAGCTAACAAAACATGGATTTTTGCTGTGAAATTTTTCTTTGCAAAATATGGAGAAAAGTTTGTCAATGTGTGGTAAATAAGAGAAGATGGTGAACTTTATCATAGTCAATTCTCACAGTATTGTATAGGGGCATCAAGAAAACTGCTTAGTCCTTCTCTGGGACCAGTTTCAGAACTTTGCCAATTGCAATGGTCTTACCCTCATCTCTTAAAGTAAAACGACCCATCTGAGGAAAATCTTTGAATGTCTCAAGGCAGATAGTTCCTGCTGTCCTTAAACGGGCAATGCACACTTGATCTTGCTTCACGAAGCGGGGCCGTGTCTTACTCTTTTCTCCTGATTTTTTATCTACCAAGGAGATTAACGCTGTTATTTCAACTTCCTCGATACAAGTATGAATGTGCAGCACTGCATTATAACCTGGGCAGATGATGGACTTGTGCTCAATAATCACTATCTGAACATCAAATGTGCGTCCAGAATGGCAAAGATTAGTAGGATCACAGAGTATGAATCCTGGAAGAATCTCTTCTTCTTCAATTCCCTTCAGTCTGATTTTAAGGTTTTCACCTGGGGCTACATAATCAGTTTCAGCATCATCAGAAAGTATTCCAAGAACTTCCACATTGTGCTTGTTTGGCATCATCACAAGCTGCTGGCCTTTAAAAATGGATCCTGATTCCAGCTTTCCCAGGACCACAGTGCCCATATCCTTGTACTTATCCACAATTGGCAGTCTAATTGGTCCATCAATGGATCTGTTGAAGTTTGGCATATTATCCAAATATGGAATGAATGGTAATCCAGTATACCAAGGGCAGAAATCTGATTGCTCTTTAATATTTGCCCCGGTCAGCCCTGAGCAGGGCATAAAGTGAATGTCCTTTTTGGGACTAAAGCCGACTTTTTTCAAAAAGGGCACTAGCTTTTCTTTACATTCTTCATATCTCTCACTGCTCCAATTTACTGTGGGATCATCCATCTTATTAATAAGCACTATCAAATACTTCACCCCTGCCGTTTTTGCCAACATCGCATGTTCTCTTGTCTGTCCACCTTTTTCAAATCCAGTCTCAAACTCTCCTTTCCTGGCAGAGATTACCAGTACAGCCAAATCAGCTTGAGAAGCACCACCGATCATATTTGGGACAAAACTCTTATGGCCAGGGGCATCTAAAATTGTGAAATGTTTCTTTTCTGTTTCAAAATAGGCACGACCCACTTCTACTGTTTTACCCTTGTCTCGTTCTTCCTGGTTTGTATCTAAGGCCCAGGACAAATACCAAGTTTCTCTGTTTTTTTCTTTAGCTTCTCTTTCATATTTCTCAAGTGTTCTTTTGTCAACCATTCCTGTCAAAAACATGATCTGTCCTCCAATGGTTGACTTCCCGGCATCGACATGCCCAATGAATACCACATTTACGTGTTCTTTTTTAGGCGCACCTGAGGGTACGACCACAGATTTCGATTTTCTGATTTCCTCTTTCTCCATCATCTCCTGGCCACTTTCTTCTGGGGGCCCCGAATCTCCCAAGGAACTACCCCCTGGCTCGGCTTCACCTACTTCTTTATTGTGCTCCCATGACTCTTCTAAAACCATCTCCACCTCTCCATTTTCTACAACAGGTTCTGAAAGTTCCATGGTAACGGCTGAATTGGAACCTTCACGCCACAATAACTGTTCCTCTTTGGAATATTCCACAGGTGCCCCCCGTCCCAGCCTTTTACCTTGAGGGTCGCCCGCGCCCGTACAGGTTTCATAGAAGCCGGGGGCGTCATTCGGGGGGGTCTGCGGCTGGCTCGGGCCCCGCAGGAAGGCCGGCACGAACTCCGCGGCATGGACGTTAGGCACGAAGGGTTTGGCGTTGATGTTGAGCTGACGGCTGAAGGCCGAGTTGAGGGGCTCATGCTGGACCTCAGCGGCGGCCGCCGCCAACGCCGAGGAGGCTCGGTCCCCGCTCGGGGCCAAACCCGGTGCTTCCATGTCCACCTGGTCCCAGCAGTCGGGAGCCGAGTCGCTGCTGCTGCCCAGATCCATCGTCTTCAGCCCTGATAGATGCGGGGAGGGAACGGGTTTAATGGGCCAGAAAGAGACGGCAGTGCCGCCGGGGGTGAGGCGGCAAGAGTCGGGAGTCGGGATGGGGAAGAGACACGAACCTTAGCGGCGGCGTGGAGGCAGCCGGGTCCGACACTGCATTCGCAACTGCGGCGGCAGCAGTAGATATGGCGGCGCAGCCTCTCCTGTTGTGTGTGAACGGATCTCCTCCCCCAAACCCCGACCACTTCCGACTCTTCCACGGCCGACCCGGTGCCGGGCGGGGATTGACCCCTAGCTGCCATCCGTATGCTCGGCCTCCCGCATCCTTAGTCCTGGCTGAGGTCCAAAAGCCTCTTTTTTTTTTTTTTTAACGAAAATTTCCATTCATTTTTGTATACGCGCTCCGGGAAAGCGATTTGACCACGATGTAATGATTAAACCTAGACAGGCACACCTGATTTCCAATTTTACTCAGATTCTACTGAAAAGGAACATTCCTTTTGAACAAATGGAGGTAGTATAGGGGTTAAAGGTTTACCCAGCAACTGAAAGAAGAAATTAGTGATTAGGGAGGTGCTCTTGAAATACAGGAAGATGAAGCTGAGCCTTGGAAATGCGACTTTAGATCAGACATTAATTTGAAACCCTTTCCAGTGCGCTCCTCTCCAACCCCCCCCCCCCCCAATAAATAAGCCTGTAACTTTGGCTGATGGCTTTCATGGTGTAAAGATGGGCTTATAACCTCTTTTCATGTAAAGCACTTGGTCTGTGCCTGCTTGGAAGAAGTTCCCAATGAGACCCTTGTCCCAGTCTAGCTGAGCAACCTATAGCATTTGTGCAGGTGCCTGGACAATGGCTAGCCTGTGATGTGGTGGTGAGTCAGATAGACAGGTGTGGGACTCAGATCTCTTGTATTCTCCTAATCAACTGTATTCTGGTGTACCTTCCTCATAACCTCCCTGGAGTGCAGCCGAGGTCCACAGAATTAGGCTTCCCTCTAATTCTGGGGGCCTAGAACCTTCTTACTGCTGATACTGGGTTTGATCTTAAGAAAGAATCAGTGTCATATTGGATCCTTACATGTGTTGTGGGTATCAGCATAATGAAGCCAATTAAGACCTCTGAGATGGACAAAGTCCATAAGACCCTAAGCAATAGAATCTCACTCTTAGAGTTTGTAACACTTGTGCCACAGCCTAGAAGAGCTGGTTTGTAAATTATCTTAATTTAGATCAAATTGAAATAGAAAAAAAGACCCTGGGAAAATGTAATTTGCTAGTATGAGATAAAGTCATATTAAATACATCCAACAACAAGCTAGAATATAAAAATTAGTAGCTGATTTAAAACAAAAATTTTGTTATGAACATCCCTGGGGTAGAAAAAATGTCCTATGTCTAACACACTTGGATGCTTGGTGGTTTCAGCCTGGTTGCCACTATTTTACTAGCTGTGTGCTGTTCCTAAGCCATTAGACGTCAAACCCCTTCATTCTTTTTGCCTCAGGTTCAGTTCAGTTCAGCCGCTCAGTTGTGTCCGACTCTTTGCGACTCCATGAATCACAGTATGTCAGGCCTCCCTGTTCATCACCAACTCCCAGAGTTCACTCAAACTTACCTCCATTGAGTTGGTGATGCCATCCAGCCATCTCATCCTCTGTCGTCCCCTTCTCCTGCCCCCAATCCCTCCAGTGAGTCAACTCTTTGCATGAGGTGGCCAAAGTACTGGAGTTTCAGCTTTAGCATCAGTCCTTCCAATGAACACCCAGGATTGATCTCCTTTAGGATGGACTGGTTGGATCTCCTTGCAGTCCAAGGGACTCTCAAGAGTCTTCTCCAACACCACAGTTCAAAAGCATCAATTCTTCGGCGATCAGCTTTCTTCACAGTCCAACTCTCACATTCATACATGACTACTGGGAAAACCATAGCCTTGACTAGACGGACCTTGGTTGGCAAAGTAATGTCTCTGCTTTTTAATATGCTATCTAGGTTGGTCATAACTTTCCTTCCAAGGAGTAAGCATCTTTTAATTTCATGGCTGCAGTCAGCATCCACAGTGATTTTGGAGCCCCCAAAAATAAAGTCTGCCACTGTTTCCACTGTTTCCCCATCTATTTCTCATGAAGTGATGGGACCATATGCCATGATCTTAGTTTTCTGAATGTTGAGCTTCAAGCCAACCTTTTCACTCTCCTCTTTCACTTTCATCAAGAGGCTTTTGAGTTCCTCTTCACTTTCTGCCATAGGGTGGTGTCATCTGCATATCTGAGGTTATTGATAATTCTCCCAGCAATCTTGATTCCAGCTTGTGCTTCTTCCAGCCCAGCGTTCCTCATGATGTATTCTGCATATAAGTTAAATAAGCAGGGTGACAATATACAACCTTGATGTACTCCTTTTCCTATTTGGAACCAGTCTGTTGTTCCATGTCCAGTTCTATTGCCTCAGGTAAAAAGACTTAATTATTTGCTCTCACTTAAAGAGAATGTGCATACCTATTCACAATGAATAGGAAGAAATGAGAGGGTGAATGTGCGGAAGCCATGTGCTGAAGAATTTCTTGGGCATTCTGTGAACCTCGAATAGACTTACTAAAATGTCTCTGGGAGAACTTGTCAAGGTTTAAGGAATTGTGTTCACATAAAGTTAGCAATAGCGAGGAAGGAGGACAGACCAGGGATGTTTCCTTTACCTCGGTCATTTGTATTGATCATGAGAATATTAGTACAACTTCTACTTAGTATTATCTCTGTTAGAGACCAAAGGATGAGTCATTTTTAGAACCTTAAAGGAGAAATGAGAAATGGTGACTGGATTTCTTCACAAACCGTCATCCTTGGGGTTCAGGAGAAGGCAGATATACCCGAGAGAGAAACACTGACCAGGAATATATACGGAGACAAACCTTGGACAAAACTCTTTTGATTTGTATGATGGGGCAATTGTCTCTGGTGGATATGCCTAGAACTTTGAAAGAGTTCATTAGTAAATGGGAGAAGTCTCATCAAAGACTTTTTTTTTTTAAAGAAAGTGTAGGAAATATCTGGTCACTGCTTAATTAATCATTTTCAACTTAATTTTTATTGCAAAATACAGCACAAATACAGAAAATTGCATAACACAAAATTATAACTTATTGACTCAGAAGGAAAACACAGTTGTAACCACCACTCAAATCAGCAATTAGAACTTTGCCAGTCAATCCAGAAGGCCTCTCACTACCCTGTCCAATCACAACCCACTCCTTCCACCCTTAAATGTAACCACTATTCTAACATTTATAATAATCACCTTCATGATTTTCCATACAGCTTTATCACACAAATGTATACTCAAACACTGCAGTTCAATTTTGCCTAGCTTTTTGAATACCTTTTTTAAGTTTCTCGATCTATAGGTTCCCAATCTACCCTCCGTTTTTTCACATCATTTATTCATTGGAGAAGGTAGATCTTGTGACTTGTAGAGTTTTCTACATTCTTGACTTCAGTGATTGTATCCCTATGGTATAGTTTAGAATATCCTTTTTTTTCTGTGTATTTCCTGTATATCAATAATTGAATCTGTGAGCTTGACCTGATATAGGTGTAATTTTTAAGCAAGAATACTTGAAGGGGAATTTTGAGTATTTCCATAAAGAGGCACATAATGTCAAGTTGTGACTCCTTTTACAGTTAGCAAAAGTTAATGATGATTATGTAGAGACATTATATCAATAGGATTTGCAAAATTGTGATGTTGTACTTCTATCATTCTTTCTTTATTAATTGGGATACACATTTAAAACAATTTCCTTTTATTGAAAGTTTTGTTATTTTCAGGTACAAACTGTAAAAGAGAGTCAGGGAAGTGCCTGATTATTTTTCTTTGAATGTTTTAAAAAAGATAATTTGGCTGCCTACAATCCTTCACAGATGACAAGGATATTGCAAAAGAATAATTTTGAATTACTGGATTTACATATATTTGATATGTTTTAAACAATTTTTCTTACTACACTTACTGAATTTAAGATGGCCCTTCATCAACTGGTGGAAGCCTCTTCAAGTTGAATTCTGAGTGGTTTTGAGACTATGCTAGTGGTCCTTTATGGTTTTTTTATTTTCTGGTAAGACAAAATGTACCAGACCAATTTTACATATTTCTACCAAGCCAGAAATACTGGTTCTCAATGATAAAAGGGTATGATAAAATTAGAAAATAAAATACTTATTCACTTGATTTACCCCACCTACACATGTATTAATAGAATTCTTAGTACTCCCATCACCAATATGATTAGAGAAAACAGATTTGTTTTTTTCCATAAGCTCTTCACATTCTCTGCCAGTACATTATGGTTGAACTACATTTATCTGATAATAACTCACTTTTGTTGAGTGTTTCCTGGGTGCAGGTTGTATTTCAATTACTTTCTATGAATTTTCTTATTTCATTTTCCCTATCATTCTGTGAATAAGCTAATCTTATCACTATATTTTACAGAGAAGAAATGGATGTTTAGAGAAGCTGAGTGAATTATCCAAGATCATATAACTAGTAAGTAGTGGGCTTTGTGTTCAAGCACAGACAGTACAATTCTAAGGCCATACTGGTTTGTAACATCTATTATATACTAAAAAAAGGAATAAGGAGATTAGGTAGGTTAAATCACAAAATGAGAAAAGATGGAAACATCTTAGATTATCTGGAGAGAATGGAAATATTGGTGAATTTTTGAGAGAAAGGATAATACAGTGAAGTTCTTTTATGAGGACATGTTTTCTTCCTGAAGTAGGAGATAACCCCATGGAGATTGTTAAGGAAGAATGAAATAAGAAAAATGAGGAATGGGAGAAGATTTAGGATAGATTTTTGCAGGGAGGTGGCTGATTTGAGAATGTAAAATTATTTTCTGAAGAATTCCATTTAAACAAAAGTAGTCTATACTGGAAAACATAATATGCTCAGGCTTTGAGATTTCTCTCTTTATCCAGTGTACACCTAACTTCATTAGGCAGCCTAGAGCACAAACAGAGTTTTAAATTTCACCCAGGTTTTATGAATAGTAGTGCCAAATGGACTGGAAGGAGAAGAAGAGGAATATATCAAGGGACTAGTGAGCACAGAGTTAAGAACACTGTATTGGATGCCTTATATTGGTTCTCTCAGCATTGGTTCTTCAAGCTCCATTCATAAATATCCCTCTCTATACTGAAGAGCAGAGAAGGCAATGGCACCCCAATCCAGTACTCTTGCCTGGAAAATTCCACGGACGGAGGAGCCTGGTAGGCTGCAGTCCATGGAGTCGCTAAGAGTCAGACATGACTGAGCAACTTCACTTTCACTTTTAACTTTCATGCATTGGAGAAGGAAATGGCAACCCACTCCAGTGTTCTTGCCTGGAGAATCTCAGGGATGGGGGAGCCTGGTGGACTGCCGTCTATGGGGTCACGCAGAGTCGGACACGACTGAAGCGACTTAGCAGCAGCAGCAGCAGCATGCTGAAGAGACTGGGCAGCAGCTTAATTCTCCATTTCCTAGACTTTTTAACTTAGTAGGATTCCAGATGCATTTTACCTTCTGTCAATATGATGCACACCGATAAGATTTATTTTAGAGACATTTTAAGTGTAGAGAGATGTAAGACAGGCATGCTGGAGTTGTGACTGTAGCTGGGGAGCTAACAATTCTGGTGGAATTTCCTGCTTCCAAGAAAGCAATTAAGAGCTAACAATTCTGGTGGAATTTCCTGCTTCTAGGAAAGCAATTAAGACACCCTATGCCTAAAGCCAACAGATGTACTGGAAACATCCTGATTCCCCACTCAACTGTGGCAACTGTCCTTGGGGACCAACTTTGCTGAATGACTATAATAATCATTCTGAGAGGCCATGAATAGACCTATATCTCCAGGCCCTAGAAAGACAGTATTTATATGCTCCTAATTCCTGAAATTAATCCCTATGCTAATTAACATAGAATGTTTTCTGCTAATAGCAATCAGATATTGACTAGTACAAGTACCAAAAGATTGGGGTTCAAATTCAAGGCCTGCCATTTTAAACTATTTTCTTTGTTTGATATCTTTAACCACTCTGTGCCTCATTTTCCTTATCTGATGAGTGGAGATGAACCCACATACACCCTGAGGTGCTAGAGGCAAATGTCATGGTGAGTATAAAGAGCCACAGGGGCTGGAATTGTAAGACACTTCAGTAACATCATCATTACTAAACACCAATATGGTAAATTGTGGGACATCATGGATGAAATGCCTGATAGCCAAACATGTGTGTAAACAGGAAGAAAATAGCCAAAGTTTGAGGTTAAATGGGGGAAAATGTATCTCCATTCTAAGGCAATCCTTAATGACTGCAATGTCAACACCATACTCTATCCAATGTTTCCAGTCCTAGGTGGGAATGTAATCACAAAAGAGGTTAAACTATCAAGCAGTTGTTTTCATACGAATTCACGCAGACTTAATACGGGAAATATGAATAACTATGAAAACAGATAATTAGTCACTCAGAATTGTTCACTTTCCACCAGTGTACACAAGTGCCACAATAAAATTTAGTGAAACAGAAATAAAATGATAACTATGTGACATGATGGGGATGTTAACTAATGCTAGAGTGGTATTCATATTGAATTATATAATGTAAAAATCAACACACCATCCAACTTAAAAGTATAGAATATTATATGTCAATTATATCTCAATAAAAATAAAATTTAGTGAAGCACATTCAGCTAGAACTGAACTTCCTGATAGCTGAGTGCTGAGGTAGCCTAACCAGAAAGTAGGATTCAGT
Organism: Moschus berezovskii; assembly: GCF_049115385.1. Taxonomy (NCBI): domain Eukaryota; kingdom Metazoa; phylum Chordata; class Mammalia; order Artiodactyla; family Moschidae; genus Moschus; species Moschus berezovskii. The sequence continues at coordinate 52,489,590 of NC_142488.1, read as the reverse complement.
TCAGTTCAGTTGCTCAGTCGTGTCCAACTCTTTGCGACCCCATGAATCACAGCACACCAGGCCTCCCTGTCCATCACCAACTCCTAGAGTTCACTCAAACTCATGTCCATTGAGTCAGACTGGTTGGATCTCCTTGCATTATTTGGGGGATTAAAAAGTGGAAAAATATCTGTACATTAATATAATGGCCAACCATTTCTGTGTAAGTCCCAGCATTTCCTATATACAGATTACTGTGATCTCTCAGAGTAATGACATAAATTCAAAGGATTTTCTAATCCCCCTACATTTTATTCAGCACTTCTCAGGTAGCAGCCCATACTCACGCAACCATGGGTACAAATAATTTACACATCCTAGACTTTATGCTTCATGATGTCCTGGTGGTCTTCTGTGAAGCTCGTTTCACAAGGACACAGGAAAGCTATCTCTTTTGCCCCAGGTTAGAAATCAGAAAACTAAACTTTGGAAAAAGGGAGGTTAGTTACCAAGGGTCTTTGATGTCTTAAAGGCCAAAATACTCTGTCCTCAAAGTGCACAGCCATGGTTGGAAAAACCATTGAGGGGAGGAAGCTGAGTAAAGAAGCCATTGGAGATTTACTGATAAACGACTTTCACAAGGGTGCTGGTACAATGATATGGAGGAGAGAAGTGTGTCAGGGAAAGGGCAAATGTGAGCCATGCAAAGTTCCAGAAACTAGAGCAATAGCAGATGATGGCACATACGAGCACAGAGAAAACACTGTGAGCGAGAATTAATGGTCATGTGGGGAAAGGACTTTTGTAAGCCAAAAAGGTAATCAAGTCCATGAGCCTAGTTGAGTCACTTGTCCCCCAAGTAAGGTACTAAATTCCAATGAAGGAGAGGGAGTCTTCATTCTTCAGTCTCCAAATGTAGTATGCATCACACCCAAGACAGTCAAGGGGATAATGCCAGTTTCAAACATCCGGTGGAGGGATGAGCACAGTAATATAATGTTGTAATAAAACAGTCAAGCGTGATGTCAGTACACCTCACTCAGTTCTTTGATATACTTCAACCCACACTAACTGAGCACCGGTGTTGCACTTGCCCCTGTGTGGGTAGATTCACACTATAAGTCTGCATCACATAGGAACAAATTGAGTGCCAATAAGAACAACAAGATGGCTGTGTGGATCACAACAAACTGTGGAAAATTCTTAAAGAGATAGGAATACCAGACCACCTGACCTGACTCCTGAGAAATCTGTATGCAGGTCAAGAAGCAACAGTTAGAACTGGACATGGAACAACAGACTGGTCCCAAATAGGGAAAGGAGTACCTCAAGGTTGTATATTGTTGCCTTGTTTATTTAACTTATATGCAGAGTACATCATGGAAAATGCCGGGCTGAATGAAGCACAAGCTGAAATCAAGATTGTTGGGAGAAACAGCAATAACTTCAGATATGCAGAAGACACCACCCTTATGGCAGAAAGCGAAGAGGAACTAAAGAGCCTCTCGAAGAAAGTGAAAGAGGAGAGTGAAAAAGTTGGCTTAAAGCTCAACATTCAGAAAACGAAGATCATGGCATCTGGTCCCATCACATCACAGCAAAAAATGGGGAAATAGAGGAAATAATGACTGACTTTATTTTGGGGGGCTCCAAAATCACTGCAGATGGTGACTGCAGCCATGAAATTAAAAGATTCTTGCTCCTTGGGAGAAAAATTATGACCAACCTAGATAGCATATGAAAAACCAGAGACATTACTTTGCTGACAAAGGTATGTCTAGTCAAAGCTATGGTTTTTCCAGTAGTCATGGATGGATGTGAAAATTGGACTATAAAGAAAGCTGAGCACCAAAGAATTGATGATTCTGAAGTGTTGAAGAATACTCTTGAGAGTCCCTTGGGCTGCAAGGAGATCCAACCAGCCAATCTTAAAGGAAATCAGCCCTGAATATTCATTGGAAGGAGTGACGCTGAAGCTGAAACTCCAATACTTTAGCCACCTGATGCGAAGTACTGACTCACTGTAAAAGACCCTGATGCTGGGAAAGATTGAAGGCAGGAGGGGAAGGGGACGACAGAGGTTGAGATGGTTCGGTGGTATCACCAACTTGATGGACATGAGTTTGAGTAGGCTCTGGGATTTGGGGATGGACAGGGAAGCCTGGCATGCTGCAGTCCATGGGATCACAAAGATTTGGACACGACTGAGTGACTGAACTGAACTGAACTAAAGAAAAACAAAAATGGATTTAAAGACATCAGCTGTGATTAAATATGGGGTTCATAGTGGCTATAATGGAACAAATGCTTCATGGTCACTGTGATTAAATGCCAGGAAATAGATTCATTATTTGGAAATTGGGTAAGCAGAGGCAAATAATGAAACCGCTATCCTGTGTGTGGCACATAAACTATAACACTGGTTGCCAAACAGTGGATGAGGGAAGTGTCTCATCAGAGAAGAATTTCATCTAATAAATGAAGAAGCATAGATAGAATGAAAATACCTCCATTTTCAACCACAAATGACACAAGCACTGTAGGCAATGAGCATCAGTATCTGCTTGCTCTACAAAAACAGGAACAACCATACAGTATTCCCCTCCCAGTGGATGAAAGCCACACTGCCTCTGAGCCATTCTTGCCAAATTAGAAGACTGAACCAGAAGACAAGATCTAAACTCCAATTTGCAGGAAAAACTGGGGACAGAGGGATGTATTAAATGATGCCAATGAGATGAAATCAGCAAAATGCTGCATGTGGATGACTCTGTAGAGCAAAGGATTCATTTCTCATGAGAAACAGAGAGAGCAAGAGAGGGGTAATTTTACAGAGAGTTAGCAGGCATACTGAAAAACTGCAGTGCCTGAGACTAAATAGGATCCAGAATTGGTGAAAACATTAACATTTATGAGAGAGTAAAGAAGACGCGGGTTCAATCCCTGAGTCAGAAAGATCCTCTGGAAGAGGAAATGGCAACCCACTCCAATATTCTTGCCTGGAGAATCCCATGGACAAAGCCTGGCAGGATGCAGTCCATGGGGTCACAAAGAGTCAGACACAACTGAGCAGCCACACACACCACCATGCAAGGGAAAACAGTGTTAGCAAGGATTAATGGTCATGTGGGGAAAGGACTGAGTGAAGTGTATTGACATCACACTTAACTCTTTTATTACAACATTATATTACTGTGCTCATCCCTCCACCAGATGCTTGAAACTGGCATTATCTCTTGGCTGTTTTGGGTGTGATGCATACTACATTTGGAGACTGAAGAATGAAGACTCCCTCTCCTTCACTGGACCTTAGTACCTTACTTGGGGGACAAGTGACTCAACTAGCCTCATGAATTTGATTATATTTTGGCTCACAATGGAAACTTTGGACTTCCCATGTAGCTCAGTGGGTAAGGAATCCTCCCACAATGGGAAGATCCCCTAGAGAAGAACTCACTCCAGTGTTATTTCATGGAGAATCCCATGGGCAGGAACCTGGCTAGCTACAGTCCATAGGGTTGCAACGAGTCAACACGACTGAAGTGACTGAGTAGAGCACACAAGTAAAACTTTACCATGAATACTGAAGATACTAAATAGTCATCAACACTTGTCTAGGCATGATAATGGGCTTCCCTGGTGGCTCAGATTGTAAAAATCCACCTGCAATGAAGGAGACCTATGTTCATTCCTGGGCTGGGAAGATCTGATGGAGAAGGGAATGACTACCCACTCCAGTATTCTTGCCCGAAGAATCCCATGGACAGAGGTGCCTGGTGGGCTACAGTCCATGGAGTCACAAAGAATAGACAGTGACTGAACGACTAACACTTTAACATTTCAGTTATAAAAACTGCCATATTTATTGTGGCAGTAAAGTAGTCTTTCATAGGAATCTTTATCTTAGAGAATTATATTATATAATACACGTGGATTAACTGATTAAGTATTTAAGATTCATCTGAAGAAAACCTAGAGGGGTGGGGAAATTAATAGGTTTTCATGAAATAAAATTGACCAAGTGCTCATGAAAATTGAATTTGGGTGAGACTTACATGGGAGTTCATTATAATAGTTAACTTATCATGTATCAGTTTGACAATATTTATAACAAACAATTGTTTAAAATATCCAAATCCACAAAATAGAATAATGAAATAAAAATTTCTAAATATAGAGCCATATTAGAATTTGTAAAAGTTAATTTCAGATCAATTTAAGTGAAAGTTTAGAACTAAAGGTAAAATAAATAGGGCCTTATTTTTTTGTTGTTGTTTATTGGACACTTGTTTGTTCCTTTTTGTTTTTGTTTGCTATAAGAATTCTGGAAGCATCCATTTTCTGATTCATCTGCTCCAGGAAACCACAGGTCTCCATGGCTACCATTCCCCTGCTGCACTGTTTTCTGCAGGTTAATGTGACAACCTCATGCAGGCACACAGCTGTCTTTGCAAAAGCTCCAGGCATCTCTATTGTATTCCAAGTACCACTACCCTCCTGTGCTGCATCTGGCTTTCTCAATTAAAAAAAGGCAAATACCACAGAAGTCCCCAGCACATTCCCCATACATCTCATTGGGCAGAACGGGATCATAGAGCCACCTTTAGCTTTAGAAGAGACTGTCAAAATCATCACTTGAAAAAGAGTAATGGTGTAGCCATGACTGGATTGGAGGAACCCCAAGTCCCACCTGGGGAACAAACATGTTACTGCTTTGACCAAAATCAGTTTTTCCTACCACCTTGGTAGGAAATGCTGACGGTCAGAAAGGAACAAATTCAGTGAGAAAGGAGAAGCAGAGCTCCTAGAGCCAAAAATCAGGTCAAGGGTAAGGAATAAATATGCACTGAGGGGAATACACTCACAGGGTTGAGTCACATACACTGTCCAAGCACTTTCACACCTGCTGTACTGTTCAGTCCTCACAACAATTGTGCAAAGGAGGCATGTGGCATTATCTCCTTGTTTTCATGAGGGACCAGAGCCTCCTAGAGGAAGGGAAAGGTGTCTTGTTGGGGTTCTGGTTGGTGGCTGCACCACACATTACTCTGCACCTCTGCCAAGGGTTGTAACAGCCACCCCCTGGCTCACCAAAATCACTGTGGGAAATATTGACAGGGCAAGGGAATGAAGTCCACTGTTTGCTCAGCACTGTGCTGGGCATATTCCGATTCAGGAAGGGGGCCTACTTTGGTTCTGGCCCTAATGCGATGGTAGATGATGCTTGCACAGTAAGGGCTCACCTAGTGGCTCACAACTGCTCCTGTCCCACACTCGTCATTCTGCACACAAGGTCACAAGTGAAAACTGTGAACATAGGAACTCAGTTATGGGCTGAGAAAGGACTTCAGGGCCTGACTCAGGAGGTGTGAAGCTTGATGATCTGATCATAGGTAGAGGTGCTGCCAAGCTGATCACAGGGACAGCAGGTCTGGTCACCTGTTCACAAGGAATGAGCTTGATGTATATTCATCCCATGATCACCTGCTGAGTCCAGCAGAGCTTCTGCCGTAACAGCAAGTATAGTTCCTACAAACCTTTCTTGTGCCTCATAATGCCATTTCATGCCAGTAGGAAATTGCCACTCACAGAGGCAGAGTGGTTATTGTGTCAACTTTGCTCCGCTGACATATTTGACCCAATGCCAGAATCTTGTGACCCAATTCTCTTCTGTCCTTCACCTCCATCCTTTAAGACTTGGGTCTTGTGAGATACAGATCCTGCTGACTGAACCCTCCCCATCCCCTAGTTAAGTACATGCCTGTGGCTCAACACCATTTGTAGACTGATCAGTTCTTGCTCCATAAGTCTGTTCAGAAGAACATGGGAAGAGAGGGACCTTCCCATCATTGTGGGAAAAGTTCAGAGTCTAGTCTTTGGATGTTTTAAAGATATAACGTTAAATTTCAATCAAATTTTTCATATGTCATGAAAAGCCATTGAGACATCATAATACTGCAGACTTACCAGTTGACATGACATTTCCTCCTTCCTATGAAACTTTATTACAGACTTACTAAACCCTTACTAGGAAATCAAGACACTGCAAGGCGGAAGCATTTCTGCTCACAGTAGATTCTGTAGCTAAGTAAGAACAAGGAAGTAGAACAGACAGTAGGGGGATTCCTTCTTTATTAATTCTACTATATCTTGTTGATATTAATTGTTTCGTGCATGTTGTTCCAAGCATGTTCCATGTTGTTTTATGCAATAAAAGAACCAAAGGTGTCAGATACTGAAGTGAGAAAGGAGAAGTAGTAGATTAGTGCTATCGCTGTTCATCATGTTGGGTTTTTATCAGAAAAGAGTGACCTAAAGGGAGAGAAATGGTGAACAGTTTGTTTCTACAGAGATTGAGCCTAGAAATATCTGGTTTTTCTTCCCTGTCTTTCTCACCTGAGATGCTGAGCTTCTTTGATGAGGTTTGGAAGGGAGTGTACAATCGCAATGCTCTGATCTTAAAGTAATTCACCCACTGAGAAGACAATGTTACTATTAGAGATCTGAGAAATCAGTGTGGATAATTTCTTATTTCACTTAATTTAATTCTGTGTAGAAAGTAAATGATCTGTGATGAAAAGCCTTTTTAATTCTCTCCTGTCTGGTAGGATTCAGGACATTCTCACTCACTCATTTGTTGAAACATCACATTCATTACTTAGCAGGCTTGTCAGGAGGAGGGGGAAATGCAACATTCCCCTAAAATATTGGAGAGGTGGCTGGAAAGACATACAGTGGATTATGCACATGCCTACAGTTGGACATGACTGAGCGACTTCACTTTCACTTTTCACTTTCATGCATTGGAGAAGGAAATGGCAACCCACTCCAGTGTTCTTGCCTGGAGAATCCCAGGGACGGGGGAGCCTGGTGGGCTGCCGTCTATGGGGTCGCACAGGGTCGGACATGACTGAAGCGACTTAGCAGCAGCAGCAGCAGCAGCACAGTGGGCTAGAAAAGGCTGCTTGTAAATTTTCCTTATCAACCCTAAAGAAAATGGAAACCTTGTTATTTCTATGCTCGTGTGTCTTCTAGATGCATGCTGCTGCTGCTGCTGAGTCTCTTCAGTCGTGTCCGAATCTGTGCGACCCCACAGACGGCAGCCCACCAGGCTCCCCCGTCCGTGGGATTCTCCAGGCAAGAACACTGGAGTGGGTTGCCATTTCCTTCTCCAAGATGCATGCTACAAGATGGTTAATCTTGAAAACATACGTTGAATCAAATAAACCAGACACAAAGGACAAATGTTGTATGATTCCACAGATAAGAAAAGTGTAGAAAAGGAAATTCATAGAGACAGTTGAAAGTAGGTTAGAGGATACTGTGGCCTGGGTGGTAAGGTTGGGCAGATTATTGTTCACTGTGAACATATGTTTGCAAAGGAATGAAAATTTTTGAAAAGAGTGGTGACAGTTCTACAATATCGTCAATCTAATTAATCCCATTGAATTGTACACTTGAAATTGTTAAAAGAGGAATGTCATGCTATGTATAAATTTATCACAATAAAAATATTTTAAAATTCTTAGGACTTTTTGATTAGGAGCCAGAAGTGTCTCCCAAGGGCCAGATGGAATCATTGGAAGGGGTATTTAAGTCTGTCTCTGAATAATATTGGCAGAACCCAGGCAGAGTGACCAGTGTACAGCAAGGGCTCCATAGATATTACATGCTTAGTTGCTCAACAGTGTTTGACTCTATGTGACCCCATGGACTGTAGCCCACCAGGCTCCACTGCCCATGGGATTTCCCAAGTAAGAATGCTGGAGTGGGTTGCAGTTTCTTCTCAAGGGGATCTCTCCAACCTAGGGATCCAACCCGCGTCTCCTACGTTGGTAGGATGATTCTTTACCACTGATCCACCAAGGAAGCCTGAGAAATGGACTGGCTTATTATAAAACATTCTGTTACAATTGTAGAAGGCAGGAAAAGAAGCTTCTTGTAATGGATAGAAAGCATCTACAAACACAATTGATTTTAATGCAACTATTTTAATAATCATTTTCTGAATGGTCTATAAATTCCAAATAAATGTCACAGTGGATTTTATAAAGTTCAGTTCAGTTCAGTTCAGTTCAGTCGCTCAGTCGTGTCCGACTCTCCGCGACCCCATGAATCACAGCACGCCAGGCCTCCCTGTCCATCACCAACTCCCGGAGTACACTCAAACTCATGTCCACAGAGTCGGTGATGCCATCCAGCCATCTCATTCTCCGTCGTCCCCTTCTCCTCCCGCCCCCAACCTTTCCCAGCATCAGAGTCTTTTCCAGTGAGTCAACTTGTCGCATGAGGTGGCCAAAGTATTGCAGTTTCAGCTTTAGCATCAGTCCCTCCAATGAAGTTACAAGTAAGTATTGTCAACAGGAACATATTTAAAATTTTTTTATTTTCAAGTGAAAGAAAATTACAATATTGTGTTGGTTTCTGACATACATCCACATGGATCAGCCCAGATATATGTATGTCCTCATTTTATATTAATCCATTTTATATTAACTATTTCTGATAGGGTAAAGTGATGGGAAAAAACATATCATTCTAACAGTAAGCAAGAGAACTTGGGAATAGCTATTTTATTTTCAGATTGTCAGGAGCATTAAATAATCACATCTACATAACTGTCATAACCACAAGAATCCTAAGAAGTCATGACTACTAAATGTGAGTCAGTATCCTGCATGGGATCTTGGACATTAGAAAAAAGCTGAGAGAGTATGAATAAAGCATAGACTTTGTTTAATGATTATTATCAATATCAGTATATTAATGTGATAAATGTACCATATTAACATAAAATGATAATATTAGTGAGAATTGTCACTGTTTATAGTAATTCTAAAAATCTACAAACTGTTGCAAAATGTAAAGTTTATTTTTAATAAGCATATTGCTACCATGTTACAGTACTTTCAGTTATCTTGGGGTCTCCAAACAGATATTATTTAAGACATAAAATACCATTTTCTTTAAAAGATTTATTTTAAAAATAGTGCCTGAAAAATTCCCAAATTTAAGGAAAAGAAATAAAAAACCAAAAAACTACAGTCTCCGGGAAATGAGAGAATTCAAAATTGGATAAATTCAAAATATTCTTTTTCAACATTTTGAATTACTGAAAGCTCAAGACCAAGAAAATAATCAAGAAATGAAACACTCAGAAGTGATATGTTATTTAGAGAGGAAGACAGATTCTAGTAGATTTTTTTGTCTCAAACCATGGAGGACATAAGGAAGTGGTATGTCATTTTTTCTAATCCTGTTTGTTTTGGAGGTTGTACAATGTGATGATTGGCTGACATATACATAAAGAAATGATAAACACAATCAAATTATTTAACATACCCATCACCTCATATAATTACCTTTTTTGTGGTGACAACACATACAAACTCTTCCTTGCAATGCCAAGTATTATTAAATCCAGTCACAATGCTGTACATTAGATTACCAGAAATTATTCATCTTGTACCTAAGAGATTGTGTCCTTGACCAATATTTTTTTAGTTCTTTAGAAAAAAAATCCATAACCTTAAATTTTACATATGGAGATACATTCCTTTAGGAATGCGGGGAAAGAAAAGACATACTCAAAACAAGGAAAGTTATAATAATTAGTCAATTACAGATATATCCCTAGAAAAATGGTTTAAGGAAGCTCTCCAAACACAAAGGAAGGATAACTAGAGAAAACTTACAGCTTCAGAATGGAAAGAAGAAAGATGGAATGTTAAAGAGGTGTATATACTTATCAGCCAGAATGGCCTTCATCAAAATGTTTACAAGTAATAAATGGTAGAGAAATTGTGGAGAAAAGGGAACCCTCCTACACTGTTGGTGGGAATGTAAATTGGTACAGTCACTGTGCAGAACATTATGGGTTTTCCTTAAAACACTAAAAATAGAGTTGCCATATGATTCAGCAACCCAACTCCCAGGTATCTCCCAGAAAAGAAGAAAACTATAATTCAAACGCATACATGCACCCCTATGTTCATAGCACCAAGTACATACAATAGTCACACATGGAATCAACCTAAATATCCTTGACAAATGAATGGGTAAAGATGTGCTGTATATATAGATATAGATACACACATTTGTTGCTCAGTCACTAAGTTGTGTCCGACCCTTTGCAACCCCATGAACACATGCAGCTAGCCAGGCTTCCCTGTCCTTCAGCATCTCCTGGAATTTGCTCAAACACATGACCACTGAGTCAGTGATGCCACTCAACCATCTCATCCTCTGCCACTCTTTCTCCTTTTGCCTTCGATCTTTCCCAACATCAGGGTCATTTCCAATGAGTCGGCTCTTCACATCAGGTGGCCAAAGTATTAAAGCTTCAGCTTCAGCATCAGTCCCTCCAGTGAATTCAGGGTTGATTTCCTTTAGGATTGACTGGTTTGGTCTCCTTGCAGTTTAATGAACTCCCAAGAGTCTTCTCCAGCACCACAATTCAAAAACATCAATTCTTCGGCTCTCAGCCTTCTTTATGGTCCAACTCTCACATCCATACAAAACTACTGGAAAAACAATATCTTTGATTATATGAACATTTACTGGCAAAGTGATATCTCTGCTTTTTAATATGCTGTCCAGATTTGTCATAGCTTTTCTTACAAGGACCAAGTGTTTTTCAATTTCATGACTCCAGTCACCATTTGCAGCGATTAGGGAGCCCAAGAAAAGAAAAACTGTCACTGTTTCCACTTTTGCCCCTTATATTTGCCATGAAAACATGGAACTGGGTACAATGATCTTAGTTGCTTTTTATTTTTTTATTTTTCATGTTGAGTTTCAAGCCAGCTTTTTCACTCTCCTCTTTCACCCTCATCAAGAGGCTCTTTAGTTCCTCTTCACTTTCTACCATTAGAGTGGTATCATCTGCATATCTGAAGTTGATATTTCTCCCAGCCATCTTGACTCCAGCCTGTGTTTCATCTAGCCTGGCATTTCCCATGATGTATACTGCATACAACTTAAGTAAGCAAGGTGACAATATACAACCTTGTCATATGCCTTTCCCAATTTTGAATCAGTCAGTTGTTCCATGTACGGCTCTAACTGTTGCTTCTTGATCTGCATACAAGCTTCTCAGGAGACAAGGAAGATGGTATGATACTCTCAATTTTGAGAATTTTCCGGTTTGCTGTGATCCACACAATCAAAGGCTTTAGCATAGTCAATGAAGCAGAAATAGATGTCTTTTTTTTTTCTGGAATGTCCTTCCTTTCTCTATGATCGAATGAATATCAGCAATTTGATGTCTGGTTCCTCTACCTTTTTCTAAAACCAGCTTGTACATCTGGAAGTTCTAGATTTGCATACTATTAAAGCCTACTTTGATGAGCATAACTTGGTAGCATGTGAAGTGAGTGCAATTGTATGATAGTTTGAACATTCTTTGGCATTGCCTATCTTTGGGATTGGAATGAAAACTGACTTTTTCCAGTTCTTTGGCCACTGCTGAACTTTCCAAATTTGCTGACATAGTGAGGGCAGCACTTTAACAATATCATCTTTTAGGATTTCAGTAGCTCAGTTGGAATTATGTCACTTCCACTAGCTTTGTTCCTAGTAACGCTTGTTAAGGCCCAGTTGACTTCATATTCCAGGAAGTCCAGCTTTAGGTGAGTGACCAAACCATCGTATTTATCCAGGTCATTAAGACTTTTCTTACATAGTTCTTCTGTGTATTCTTGCCACCTCTTCTTAATCTCTTCTGTTTCTGTTAGATTCTTACCATTTCTGTCCTTTTAGTGCCCATCCTTGCAGGAAATATTCCCTTGATATCTCCATTTTTCTTGAATAAATCTCTATCTAGTCTTTCCCATTCTATTTGTTTCCCTCTGTTTCTTTGCATTGTTCATTTAAGAAAATCTTCTCTCTCCTTGTAGAACTTTGCATTCAGTTGAGCATATTTTTCACATTCTCCCTTGCCTTTTGCTTTTTTTCTTTCCTCAGTTATTTGTAAAGTTTCCTCAGAATACCACTTTGCCTTCTTGCATTTCTTTTTCTTTGGTGTGGTTTTGGTCACTGCCTCCTGTACAGTGTTATGAACCTCCAGCCACAGTTCTTCAGCCACTCTGTCTACCAGAACTATTTTCTTGAATCTACTTGTCACCTCACTTCCACTGTATAATCATGAAGGATTTGATTTAGGTCGCACCTGAATCGCCCAGTTGTTGTCCCTATTTTATTCAATTTAAGCCTGAAGTTTGCACTGAGGAGCTCATGAACTGAGCCACAGTCAGCTCTAAGTCTTGTTTTTTACTGACTGTATACAGGTTCTCCATTTTTAACTGCAAAGACATAATCATTCTGGTTTTGTTATTGAGCATCTGGTGATGTCCATGTAAAGAGTCATTTCTCGTGTTGTTGGAAAAGTGTTTGCTGTGACCATCATATTCTCTTGACAAAACTCTGTTAGGTTTTGCCCTGCTTCACTTTGTACTTCAAGTACAAATAACTTGCCTGTTATTTCAATATCTCTTGACTTTTGCATTCTAATCCTTTATGATGAAAAGGACATCTTTTTGGTGTTAGTTCTAGAAGGTGTTGTAGATCTTCGTAGAACCAGTCAACTTGAGCTTCTTCGGCATCAGTGGTTGGGGCATAGACTTGGATTACTATGATGTTGGTCTTCCCTGTGGCTCAGATGGTAAAGAATCTGCCCACAATTTGGGAGACCAGGGTTTGATCCCTGGGTAGGGAAGATCCCCTGAGAAAGGAATGGTAACACACTCCAGTATTCTTGCCTAGAGAATTCCATGGACAGAGGAGCCTGGCAGGCTACGGTCCATAGGGTCACAAAGAGTTGAACCCGGCTGAGTGATTAACACTGCTGCTGCTGCCTGTACTACTACTACTACTATGATGTTGAATGGTTTGCCTTCGAAACAAACTGAGATCATTTTGTCATTTTTGAGGTTGACCCAAGTACTGTATTTTGGAAACTTTTGTTGACTATGAAGTCTACTGCTTTGTTTATAAGAGATTTTTGCCTATAGTAGTAGATATAATGGTCATCTGAATTAAATTTGTCCATTCTTATCCATTTTTGTTCACTGATTCCTAAGATGTCGAAGACCAATTTTGCATCTCCTGCTTTCTTTTTTAAAAAAAAATTTATTTTTAGTTGAAGGATGATTGCTTTACAGTGTTACATTGGTTTCTATAAAACATCAACATGAATCAGCCAGAGTGCATCTCCTGCTTGACCACGTCCAGTTTGCCTTGATTCCTGGACCTAACATTCCAGGTTTCTATGCAACATTGTTCGTTACAGCATAGGACTAATCTCACCACCAGACACATCCACAACTGAGTGTCATTTCTGCTTTGGCCCAGCTGCTTCATTCTTTCTGGGGCTATTAGTTATTGCCCTTCATTCTTCCCCAGTAGCACAATGGACACCTTCTGACCTGGGGCATCATCTTCTAGGGTCATATCCTTTACCTTTCCATACTGTTCATGGGGATCTCTCAGCAGGAATACTGAAGTGAATCACCATTTCCTCCTCCAGTGGACCATATTTTTTAGAACTCTTCACTATGACCCATCTATCTAGGGTGGCCATGCATAGTATAGCTCATAACTTCATTGAGTTACATATGCCCCTTCTCCACGACAAGGCTGTGGTCCATGAAGGAGATAGCCTAGCCTTGGCAAGTTGACTTTCCAGACAAATGTAAATAACATGAAAGAAAGGAAGGAAGAAAAATTAAATTTAAATCACAATTTAAAACAGGGAAAGAGTGAATGAAGAAGAAATACAGTACACCAGACAAAAAGGGTATATTTTATTGCAGAAGAATACAATTTCCTAGGATGATATAACACTTGTGATTCTGATAGACACAAATTAGCAATATGAAACTTGCCATGGCCTCTCTCAGGGAATGATGGGTCAAGTGCACACAATTAATAACAACATAGAAGAACTAAATAAATAACAAATAAGATAGATCTAAGTGATGCATATGATAATCAGCACCTACACGAAGATAACAGACTTCATATTCTGATAAATGTGAAGTAAGTTGCAAGGACCAGTGGACCTGCTGAGAGTAATTAAAAAGCTCAGGGGATACATAAAGAAAAACATTTAATTAGCTTGGTTCGAAGAGGATGCTGAGGAATTACTTTGTGAAATTACCGGATCTCTTAGGAGAAGACAGGACCAGCAGAGCAAGCCTGCAACTGAAAACAGCTTCTATCCAGAGTTGTCTACGTAAAAGTAAACAGCTACAAAACCGAGCTGTGCTTTAAGTCTCAGAGCTAACCAAAAGTGGTGACCATCCCTAATTTTAGCTGAGACCCATAAGTAAATTAGTTCCCATTTCATTTTGTATCATCTATCTGGGGGGGCTTGCCTGGTGGCTCAGACGGTAAAGAATCTGCCTGCAGTTCAGGAGACTGGGTTCGATTCCTGAGTTGGGAAGATCCCCTGGAGAAGGGAATGGGTACCCATTCCAGTATTCTTGCCTGGAAAATTCCATGGACAGAGAAGCCTGGTGGGTCACAGTCCGTGGGGGCACAAAGAGTAAGATATGACTGAGTGACTAACACTTTCACTTCCACATATATCTGGGTGCAAATGATAAAGCGCATTCAACTGGGTGGAAATGGAGATGTAACAGACCAAACTTGGGAAGATAGCTCAGTTAGGTGAAACTGATATCCTTAAATGTATACATTAGAAAAGAGGAAAGAAGACACAGAGCTGGCCAATAGGTACATGAAAAGGTGCTCAACATCACTAATCATCAGGGAAATGAAAATCTAAACCACAATGAGATATCAACTCACATCTGTCAGAATTGCTATTATCAAAAAGACAAGAAATAACAAGTGTTGGCAAAGATGTATAGAAAAAGGAGTACTTTTGCACTGTTGGTGGGAATGTAAATTGGTGCAGCCACCATGGAGAACAGGATGGTAGGTCTTCAAAAAAACCAAAACTAGAACTACCCTCTGATCCAGAAATCCCACTTCTGGATATTTATCTGAAGAAATTGAAAAAATTCAAAAAAGCTATTTGCACACCAATTTTTATTGAAGTGCTATTTACAATAGCTAAGATATGAAAGCAGCTTAAGTGTCCACAGACATATGGATGGATAAAGAAGACATGGTGTACAATGAGATATTAATGGATATTAATACAATGGGCTATAATTAAGTCATAAAGGAGAAGGAGATCCAGTATCAACAACCATATGAATAGACTTGGAGGATATAATGTAAAGTGTAACAAGTCAGATGTGCATGCTAAGTCACTTCAGTCGTGTCCGACTCTTTATGACCCCATGGACTGTAGCCTGCCAGGCTCTTCTGTCCATCGGATTCTCTACGCAAGAATACTGGAGTGGGTTGCCATGCCTTCCTCCAGGGATCTTCCCATCCCAGGGATCAAATCCAGGTCTCCTACATCACTTGCATTAGCAGGCGGGTTCATTACCACTAGTGCCACCTGGGAAGCCCAATAAGTCAGCCAAAGAAAGACAAATACCACATCATGTCACTTATATGTGGATTTGAAAACAAAGAAAAGCAAAAAGCCAAACTGACAGATACAGAGAAGTGTTCACTGGTTGTCAGAGAGATCAAAGGTACAAACTTTCAATTATAAAACAAATGACATGGGGAAGTAATGCACAGTATGGTGACTGTAGTTAATAACACTGTATTGCATAGAGTAGTCCCCCCTTATCTTTGGTTTCATTCTCTGCAGTTTCAGTTACTTGCTTGGAACTGCAGTCTGTAAAGTTTATTGGGAAAATCTAGAAATGATTGTTAAATTTGAAATTGTGTGCTATTTTGGGGAGTGGGATGAAATCTCCTGCTGTCTTGTTATGTCCCGCCTGAAAATGAATGTATCCCTTCCATTAATCATTTCATAGCTATCTGGATGATGTATGGCAGTATCACAGTGCTTGTGTTCAAGTAACTGTTATTTTACTTAGTAATGGGCCCAAAGTACCCAAGCAGTGAGGCTGGCAACTTGGATATTCTCTTATTGTGCCTAATTTATAAATTAAATTTTGACATAGGTATGTACGTACAGGAAAAAAAAACATTATATATATATATATGGTTCAGTACTGTCTGCAGTTTCAGGCACCTACTGGGCTTGAAAGTTGATAAGTGTACACAGGCCTCTCAAGATGGCTGTTGTCTTGCTCTCTGTCCATCCTCTGTTTGACCAGTGCCTGCTTCACCTATACCCTACTCACATGACTGAGTTCCCACATAAATGCCCCCAGCCCCAGCTACACACAAATGTTCTTATCAGTAGGGCAGTGAGGGGCGTGCTCCTCTGCTAGTTTCCCTGGTAACCAATGAGGGAAAGTACATCTCCCCTTCCCCGGATCGAAGACTGCAGCCATATCCTGCCCACCATCCACAACACATGCACCAGGACTTTGGTTCAGACATGTAAGATACCCACCATTCATTAAACCACTGATTTCTCTATCTTGGGCTCTTTCTTTCTTCAGTCTTGAAGCTGAGCAACCACAGGTCTTGTAGGCCTGCAGGGTGCAGCTGAACAGTAAGAGAGTCAGTCTTAAAAGTTCTCATCAAAAGAAAACAAATTTGGAACTATGAATGGTAACAGATGTTAAATAGATTTGCCATGGTGATCTTTCTTAAATATATAGAAATAACAAACATTATGTTATACACCTAAAACTAGTAATGTTGTATATAAATTATATCTCAATAAAAATAAAATTTTAAAAAGAAAGAAGAATGGCAGAAAATGAGCTAACCATCCACCTTGAGAAGTTAAAAAATAACAGACTAAGTTAAAAAATAACAAGATAAGTGCAAAAAAAAAAACAATCATTAAAGATAAAACGAAAATAATGAAAGTGAAAGCAAACACACAATAGAGCATTTTAGCACAGCATTTTGCAATAAGGAGTTCATGATCTAAGCCACAGTCAGCTCCCAGTCTTGTTTTTGCTGACTGGATAAAGCTTCTCCATCTTTGGTTGAAAAGAATATAATCAATCTGATTTCGATATTGACCATCTGGTGATGTCCATGGGTAGAGTCTTCTCTTGTGTTGTTGGAAGAGGGTATTGCTATGACCAGTGTGTTCTCTTGGCAAAACTCTGTTAGCCTTTGCCACGCTTCATTTTGTACTCCAAGGCCGAATGTGCCTGTTACTCCAGCTATCTCTTGACTTGCTACTTTTGCATTCCAGTCGCCTATGATGAAAAGGACATCTTTATTGGGTATTAGTGCTAGAAGGTCTTGTAGATCTTCATAGAACCATTCAACTTCAGCTTCTTCAGCATTATTGGTTGGGGTATAGACTTGGATTACTGTGATACTGAATAGCTTGCCTTGTACAGAAAGTACTAGACCAGTACCAGTACTTTCCCTACTAGAAAGAAGGGAAAACCACTAGACCATTCAGGTATGACCTAAATCAAACCTCTTATAATTATACAGAGGAAGTGACAAATAGATTCAAGGGATTAGATCTGATACACAGAGTGCCTGAAGAACTATGGACGGAGGTTTGTGACATTGTACAGGAGGCATTGATCAAGACCATCCCCAAGAAAAAGAAGTGCAAAAAGGCAAAATGGTTTTCTGAGGAGGCCTTATGGATCACTGAGAAAAGAAGAAAAGTAAAAGGCAAAGGAGAAAAGGAAAGATATACCGAACTGAAAGTAGAGTTCCAAAGAACAGCAAGAAGAGATAAGAAAGCCTTCCTCAGTGATGAATACAAAGAAACAGAGGAAAACAGTAGAATGGGAAAGACTAGAGATCTCTTCAAGAAAACTAGAGACACAAAGGGAGCATTTCATGCAAAGATGGGCACAATAAAGGACAGAAATGGTATGGACCTAACAGAAGCAGAAGATATTAACAAAAGGTGACAAGAATGCATAGAAGAACTATACAAAAAAGATCTTCATGACCCAGATAATCACGATGGTGTGATCACTCACTTAGAGCCAGATATCCTGGAATGGGAAGTCAAGTGGGCCTTAAGAACCATAACTACCAACAAAGCTAGTGGAGGGGATGGAATTCCAGATGAGTTCTTTCAAATCCTGAAAGATGATGCTGTGAAAGTGCTGCACTCAATATGCCAGCAAATTTGGAAAACTCATCAGTGGCCACAGGACTGGAAAAGGTCAGTCTTCACTCCAGTCCCAAAGAAAGGCAATACCAAAGAATGCTCAAACTACCACACAATTACACTCATCTCACACGCTAGCAGAGTAATGCTCAAAATTCTCCAAGCCAGGCTTCAACAGTATGTGAATGGTGAACTTCCAGCTGTTCAAGCTGTATTTTTAAAAGGCAAAAGAACCAGAGAGATCAAATTGCCAACATCTGTTGGATCATAGAAAAAGCAAGAGAATCCCAGAAAAACACCTACTTCTGCTTTATTGACTACACCAAAGTTTTTGACTGTGTAAATCACAACATAGTGTGGAAAATTCTTAAAGAGATGGGAATACCAGACCGCCTTACCTGCCTCCTGAGAAATCTGTATGCAGGTCAAGAAGCAACAGTTAGAACCAGGCATGGAACAACAGACTGGTTTCAGACAGGGAAAGGAGTATGTCAAGGTTGTATATTGTCACCCTGCTTATTTAACTTATATGCAGAGTACATCATGGGAAATGCTGGGCTGGATGAAGCACAAGCTAGAATCAAGATTGCCGAGGGAAATATCAATAACCTCAGATATGCAGATGACACCACCCTTATGGCACAAAGCAAAGAAAAACTAAAATGCCTCTTGATGAAAGTGAAATAGAATGAAAAAGTTGGCTTAAAACTCAACATTCAGAAAACGAGGATCATGTCATCTGATTTCATCAATTCATGGCAAATAGATGGGGAAACAATGGAAATAGTGACATACTTTATTTTGGGGGGCTCCAAAATCATTGCAGATGGTGATTGCAGCCATGAAATTAAAAGACGCTTGCTCCTTGGAAGAAAAGCTGTGACCAACCTCAGTTCCGTTCAGTTCAGTCGCTCAGTTGTGTCCGACTCTTTGTGACCCCATGAATCACAGCACGCCAGGCCACCCTGTGCATCACCAACTCCTGGAGTCCACCCAAACCCACGTCCATCGAGTCAGTGACCAACCTAGACAGCATATTAAAAAGCAGAGACATTGCTTTTCCAACAAAGGTCCATCTAGTCAAAGCTATGGTTTTTCCAGGAGTCATGTATGGATGTGAGAGTTGGGTTATAAAGAAAGCTAAGCACCAAAGATTGATGTTTTTCAACTGTGGTGTTGGGGAAAAGTCTTGAGAGTTCCTTGGACTGCAAGGAGATCCAAGCAGTCTATCCTAAAGGGGATCAGTCCTGAGTGTTCATTGGAAGTATTGATGTTGAAGCTGAAGCTCCAATACTTTGGCCACGTGATGGGAAGCACTGACTCACTAGAAAAGACCCTGATTCTGGAAAAGATTGAAGGCAGGAGGAGAAGGACGATAGGTGAGAAGGTGGATGGCATCACTAACTCAATGAACATGAGTTTGACCAAGCTCCGGGAGTTGGTGATGGACAGGGAAGCCTGGCGTGTTGCAGTCCGTGGGGTCACAAAGAGTCAAACCCGACTGAGTAACTGAACTGAACCTAACTGAACACAGCATTTTAACACAGCATATATAGTCAATAAAATGGACAAGCCTCTGGTCAGACTTCAAGGGAAAAATGATAAAGGCAAAATTTATTAATACCAGGATTCAAATAAGATGACATTTCTAGAGACTTTTATCCCAAATATGAAAATGAAGAGGAAATGGGAAATACAACTGTATTTTACACAAAGTAAAATACAACTTGGGAGCTTCCCTGGTGGCTCAGCAGTAAAGAATCCACCTGTCAATGCAGGAGACTAGGGTTCTATCCCTGGGTCTGAAAGATCCCTGGAGGGGGAAATGACAGCCCACTCCAGTATTCTTGCCTTGAAAATCCTATGGACAGAGAGGCCTGGTGGGCTAGAGTCCATGGAGTGGGGGGGGCTCACAAAAGGGATGAAATCAACTTAGCGACTAAACAACAGCAACAAAAACAAAAATATAACTTAATAAAGTTTAGAGGGGATATTAAAAAACATGATTTGAACTAAAAATATGAAATAGATGGAATAAAATATTTCCACAGATGACCTCTAAGCCCAAATACCTTCACAAATGAGTTCTGTCAATATTTAAATAAGATAATTCCAATATAACATAAACTTTTTAGAGAATAGAGACAGAGGATACACTACCCTCTTGCATTTTCTGTAGCATACATTGGTACAAAAACTTGATGGGGTACTTTCAGAAGTTTAAATTACAAACCTTGTTTCATAAACATAGATGACAATATCCTAAAAAACAAATGAAAAAAAATCCCAGCAATATATAGAAAATATATGTTATTATGACGAAGTTGCTTTTATCCCAGGAAAGCAAGATTGATTTAACATTTGAAAATAAGTCAGGGTAATCCATCACGTTAACAGATGAAGAACAGAAACCTAAACATGATCTCCTCAATAGATACAGAAACATATCTTCTTAAAACTCATCATTCATTCATGCTGAAACAACTGCTAGAAAAAAAGATATAGAAGAGACTCTCCAAAGATTTTTTGGTATAAGTTTGGAGTGAACAGGGTCTTTCTAGGCATGCTACAAAGTAGAATTCACAAAAGAAAAAGATTGTCTTGAAAAATTTTAGTACAACAAGACTGAAAAGAGATTACAAATTTATATATCAAGTTAAAATTCAAAGGCCAAGTTTAAAAAATATTTGCTATCTATTTCACAAATAAGACAGTCTTTCATTCAAACATTAAAAAAAGAAGGAACAAAGGCCTCTGTTGTTTTGTTTTGATAACACAAGCAGAACTCCCAAAACTCATGGCCTTGCACCCTAGAAATGTTTCCCATGTAAAATTCAAGTGGAAGCAGGTTTGGAAGCCTTGGCTTTGCTTTCGGAACTTACTCAGGGATCAACCCACAGAAGAATCTCTGCCAGCATCAGCATTTGGCTGCATTGGTCACTCTGCTTTGAATCTTCTGCCAGCACATGGGGAAAAAAGGAGAATAGGAGGATTCAAAGGAGGCTTTTAGGAGTCATCTGGTCAATGTACATCACTTAGATCCACTTTCCCTTGGCCAGGACACAGTCCATGGGCCCAAGTTAGGTGCTGCAGGGCTGGGAAACTCCAGCAGGAAAAGGAACAGGTTCAAGGGACAGCAAGTCAGTTCTGCTACAGGTATGACAAATACATTTATGGAAGGGAAAATACATAATGCCTCTAAATGTGTTTTTAAAATCCCCAGCCTAGATCATAATAAGGCTAACGGGTATTTTAAATACTATAACCTATCACTCATTACTTACCATGTTGCCCAGTATACATGTATTTGAAACACACTGTTTTGGTGAGGATGTGGGGAAACAGAAATACTTCTGCATTGTTAGTGCTGGTGTGAATTGACACAACACCTGGAGAGGGCAATATCTGTCAAAATCATGTGTGCATTTACCCTTTGGTCCAGAAATCCTACTCCTACGAATTTAGCCACTAGCACATGTGTGGCATAACATATGTAAACTTATTCAGTGTAGCTTTGTGATGACATGAGATTGGAAAAACCAGAAGTGTCCATCAGTAGCAGAATTGTAAATTAAAGTAAGTACATTGATGTAAAAGGATATCATGAAGCTATTTAAGAAAAATAGAATGTTACTTAAGTGTACAATCTGGAACTACACTCGATGGGTCCAATCCTGATTCTCCCCACTTTTAGCCATATTACCCTTGACAAGTTGTTCACATTCTGTACGCTTTAATTTCTTCATCAATAAAAGAGATAATCTTTAATACCTCATTGGGCATAGTGAGGGTTAAACCAACAGGTTTAAAGCACTTAACACAATGGCATGATAGGCATCTTTAACTTTTGCTTCATTATGATCACGCAGAAAGACCTCCAAGATATGTTGGAAATGGAAAAATGTAGGCCCAGAACACTCGCTATTTGGTATTTAACCATTTGTATATAAAGAGGAGTGGTTGAAATGGCGGGATGATTTGGGAGAATGGCATTGAAACATGTATATTATCATATGTGAAACGAATCACCAGTCCAGGTTTGATGCATGATACAGGATGCTTGGGGCTGGTGCATGGGGATGACCCGGAGGGAGGATATGGGGAGGAGGGAGGGGGGAGGGGGGTTCAAGAAAGGGAACATATGTACACCTGGGGCGGATTCATGTCAATCTATAGCAAAACCAACCAATATAATATTGTAAAGTAATTAGCCTCCAATAAAAAAAATAAATAAAATAAATTTTTAAAAAATTAAACCTAAATTTTGGCAAAAAAGAAATACATCTATATGCTTGCACATGCCTAACATAAAAGGAAGGATATGTAAGAACCTGTTGGGAAAGGGTTGCCTTTGTGGAGGATACCTGTATGATCCAACATCTGGGGCAAGAGTCATACTTTTGACTGAATGTTTGTAACTTTTGAATTTATATCATGTGTGTGTATCACCTAGTCATCGTTTTTTTCGATAAGGCAGGAAGAAAAGAAAAAAGCAGCAACACGAGCTTTGGAGCTATGCAATCTGAATTTGTGACCTTCTCTACCACTCCGGTCCAGCTATTTAAAGAGGGGCTTGGTGCAAAATGAAAATGCAGGATTTTTCACTGAAAAAGCAGTGCAAAGCTTTCCCCTACAGTCTCCCAAGTCTTTCTTTTGACCTGCCTTGTGTTTTGCATTTGCTGTGTTATGCAGTTAAGGTCCTCACAGATGTCTTGTGTCTCTCCAATCCCTGGACCTGGCACTCTCCACCCTGGCCCTTCCTGTACCCACACCCACCATGTGTGTCATTAGAAAACTTCTCTGGGGCATCAATCACTTCATCAGCAAAATGGAGGTTTAAAAATAAAAACACGAAACCACTTACCTTTCTGTGAAGCTTCAGTGAGATTTTATGTGTAAAGTGCTTAGCATATTACCTGATACCATGCCACAAATCATTACATGTTGAATATAATTATTCCATTATTGGTTGGTTGGTTTAGTCGCCAAGTCGTGTCCGACTCTTGCGACCCCATGGACTGTAGCCTGCCAGGCTCCTCTGTAATATAGTCTCAATAATTCTCTGTATTAATGAGACTATAATTTGTATTATGTTGCAAACAATGAATAGTTATGGTATCAGAATTCTAATTGTTAAATACTTTATTAAAATATTAGAAGGTATATATACATGATATAATAAGCACATGCAAACATCACACCAGATAGAACCATCGACCACTGCAGATTAAACCAGAGTTTCCTCCTGCAGTTTTGGTTGGAGTAATGTGTCCCATTCCACCCCCTAAAGCTGTCAGCTATTCACCCATCTGCAGACAATATCAGCAAGCTCAGAACAAGGCATCCGACTATCATGAATCCATTTGGGGAAAATTGGTCATGATGAGACACATGTGGTTCACAGAAGCTGGATCAAGTAACTGAGTTCCCATGGCAACCAAGGATCTCAAGGAACTCCATCTCCCGTGGAAAATGCAAGGTGAGGTTTCTCTGAGAGGTAGGCCTGGAAGTTGCTGGGAGGGTTTGGTGCCTCTCTTCTGGGTCCTGTCCACTTTACACCAGGCCCTCAAAAACACCTCTTGGGGTGCACTTGCATGCCTCATGGAGCACCAGTGCCCAGGGGTTCAGGCATCTTCCGTGTCCCCAGCCCAGGACACCATCTTCCTTGTCTCCACCTGTCCTTCCTTCTTCATGGCGTTGGGTGCTTCTCCTTTTCACTCAGCAAGGTGCCACTGTCTCTGTACATACTCTCTCACTGGAGTTATCCTGGGGTGTGTTACATTTCCCGGCCCCATTAATAGGGTGACCAGGTGGGGCAACAGCTGCAGGGGAGTGTGGGGGGTCAACACAGGAGGAATTACAGCAGGTTTGTAGCCTGATGGGAATGATCAGACATGGTCTAGGTCCATGATTCAGTGTTAGTTTTCTCCATGGAATGAGCAGGTTCTCCAAATGTTGGCCTTTTCAACAACACAGTGCTGGGAATGGAAGTCTCCTATGGGCTCTGAGTGTTCTTTTGTGGTTTTGCTGGGTGTGCCAAGAGTATAAAGCCCTAACTGCTCTTAACCAAGGAGATTTCTCTGGGTTTTATTTGTCCTGAGGATATGAGGGAAGAGATAACACCTCCCTCAGGGAGTAGGAGTAGTTCTGCTCACTACAAAAGCAGGAAATCTCCCAAACTCAGGGGTCCATTTGTGTATCACAACCCTCTTCACGTGTAAGCATCCACATCTACCTTCCTTGCCCCCATGGGACTCTGGGCATATGCAGCACTGGTGCAAACCTCATGCTCTGCCTTTGCTGCCAGTGGAAAGCTCTCTGTCTCACCCAGGAGTCTTCTGTCAATCTGTAGCAAATTAACTCATGAATTTGCAAGTAGCATAACATCTCAGACCCTCCACAGTCCTGAACACACAGATTGAAATACACCACTCTTCAATTTCCCTTTGCTTTAAGATAAAGGCCAACTTTGTCAACATGGTCTTCTAGGCCCTGCCTGGCCTGACTCTGCCTACCTCTCCAGGTTCTTGTGCTGCTTTCCTCCACAACTCTCTGCTCTTTAGTCACGTAAAGGAAAAAAGCAGGTGCTGACGTGTGCCACTCATCTGATGGTTAGACCGAGGCCTCAGTGCTGCTGATAACATGTCCTGCTGCTGATGGTTAAACCCTGTTATTCTCCCGTTGGACATAAACAACCAATCACCCAACCCAAACTCAAATCCCATAATATATCTTTTCTAACATGATCTTCCTGACACACATTCTTGGTTCCACAAGTCATTCACTTTTTTAGTGCAATTAGTGATAAATACCACTTATTTAAACCCCTAGGTATTCCTGGTGTCTTTGGTTAGATGGCATTGACTACTTCAATGTCAGTAATTCTTTCAGCTTTTCAAACATGCCAATTTCTTTCCTGCCACTGGGTCTTTGGGCTTCCCTAATAACTCAGTTGGTAAAGAATCCGCCTGCACACAGCAGACCCCAGTTTGATTCCTGGGTCAGGGAGATCCACTGGAGAAGGGGATAGGCTACACCTTCCAGTATTCTTGAGCTTCCCTTGTGGTTCAGCTGGTAAAGAATCTGCCTTCAATGTGGTAGACCTGGGTTCAATCCCTGGGTTAAGAATATCCCCTGGAGAAGGGAAAGGCTACCCACTAGAGTAGTCTGGCCTGGAGAAGTCTATGGACCATATAGTCCATGGGGTCACAAAGAGTCAGACACAACTTAGTGCCTTTCACTTTTCACGGGGGCTTTGCATACACTGTTCTGTCTGCCTAGAATACAGTTCTAACCTCCTTTCCCTTACTAACCCCTTCCTATGTTGAATTTGTTAGCATATATGTTGCTTTCTTTAGAATGCTTTCCTTACTTTCTAAGCAAAATTTGATTTCATATTCTGATAGCACTATGTATTTTGCTTTGTTTTTATGTGTCATATTTTATAGTGTACGTTTTTATTTTTTATTTCTTTATATCTAAATGTAGTTACCACATCTACCTTGCTTATTACTATTATGCTTTATCTATCAGTAGGCCTGGTACATTGTCACAACCCAATAGTTGTTATTTACTCATTCTACAAATAATTTTTTATACCTATTATTTGCTAGTTGCTATTCTATGACTTGCGAATCCAAAGCTGAAACAGATCAAATTCTTACCCTGGTGTAGATTACATTTTCACCAGGGAACGAAGCAATACAAGAATTATAGAAGTCCCTCAATACATATTTAGTGA
The DNA here is from genome assembly GCF_049115385.1 of Moschus berezovskii. Classification (NCBI taxonomy): domain Eukaryota; kingdom Metazoa; phylum Chordata; class Mammalia; order Artiodactyla; family Moschidae; genus Moschus; species Moschus berezovskii. The sequence goes on along the minus strand of NC_142488.1, from coordinate 52,463,764 downwards.
GAAACTGAGAGAAATAACACGCTGTTCTCAAAGCTAGCAATGCAGCAGAGAAGAAAATGGATATAATTTGTGTCCTGAAGTCAAGGTTACTTTGAAAAGATTTCAGTCAGTTCAGTTCAGTTGCTCAGATGTGTCCGACTCTTTGCCACCCAATGGACTTCAGCATGCAGTCCTAAGTCCATACCATTTCCCTGTCCATCACCAACTCCCAGAGCTTACTCTAACTCATGCCCATTGACTCAGTGATGCCATCCAACCATCTCATCCTCTGTCATCCCCTTCTCCTCTTGCCTTCAATCTTTCCCAGCATCAGAGTCTTTTCCAATGAGTCAGCTCTTCACATCAGGTGGCCAAAGTATTAGAGTTTCAGCTTCAGCATCAGTCCTTCCAATGAATGTTCAGGACTGATTTCCTTAGGATTGACTGATAGGATCTCCTTGCAGTACAAGAGTCTTCTTCAACACCACAGTTTAAAAGCATCAAATCTTCAGTGTTCAGCTTTCTTTATAGTCCAACTCTCACATCCATACATACTGGAAAAACCATAGCTTTGACTAGATGGACCTTTGTTGGCAAAGTAATGTCTCTGCTTTTTTTTTAGTTTTTTTCTGTTCTCTCTCACCTTTTTTTTTTTTTTTTAATATGCTGTCTAGGTTGGTTATAACTTTTCTTCCAAGGAGTAAGTGTCTTTTTATTTCATGGCTGCAGTCACCATCTGCAGTGATTTTGGAGCCCCCCCCCCCGCAAAAGTCTCTCACAGTTTCCATTGTTTCCCCATCTATTTGCCATGAGGTGATGGGACTGGATGCCATGATCTTAGTTTTCTGAATGTTGAGCTTTAAGCCAACTTTTTCATTCTCCTCTTTCACTTTCATCAAGAGGCTCTTTAGTTCTTCACTTTCTGCCATAAGGGTGGTGTCATCTGCATATTTGAGGTTATTGATATTTCCCCCAGCAATCTTGAGTCTAGCTTGTGCTTCACAACCGACCCTGCATTTCACATGAATTATTCTGCATATAAGTTAAATAAGCAGGGTGACAATATACAACCTTGACATACCCCTTTCTCAATTTGCAACCAGTCTGTTGTTCCATACCCAGTTCTAACTGTTGATTCTTGACCTGCATACAGATTTGTCAGGAGGCAAGTCAGGTGGTCTGGTATTCCCATCTCTTAAAGAATTTTCCAGTTTGTTGTGATCCACACAGTCAAAGGCTTTGGCATAGTCAATAAACAAGAAGTAGATGTTTTTCTGGGATTCTCTTGCTTTTTCGATGATCCAACGGATGTTGGCAATTTGATCTCTGGTTCCTCTGCCTTTTCTAAATCCAGGTTGAACATTTGGAAGTTCACAGTTCACGTACTGTTAAAGCCTGGCTTGGAGACTTTTGAGTGTTACTCTGCTAGCATATGAGATGAATGCAATTCTGCAGTAGTTTGAACGTTCATTGGCATTGCCTTTCCTTGGGATTGGAATGAAAACTGAACTTTTCCAGTCCTGTGGCCACTGCTGAGTTTTCCAAACTTGCTGGCATATTGAGTGCTGCACATAAACAGCATTGTCTTTTAAGATTTGAAATAGCTCAACTGGAATTCCATCACCTCCACTAGCTTTGTTGGTAGTTATGCTTCCTAAGGGATTTGATTTAGGTCGTATCTGAATGGTCTAGTGGTTTTTCCTACTTTCTTCAATTTAAGTCTGAATTTGGCAATAAGGAGTTCATGACCTGAGCCACAGTCAGCCCCTGGTCTTGTTTTTGCTAACTGTATAGAGCTTCTCCATCTTTGGCTGCAAAGAATATAATCAATCTAATTTCGGTGTTGACCATCTGGTGATGTCCATGTGTAGAGTCTTCTCTTGTGTTGTTGGAAGAGGGTGTTTGCTATGACCAGTGTGTTCTCTTGGCAAAACTCTATTAGCCTTTGCCCTGCTTCATTCCATGCTCCAAGGCCAAATTTGCCTGTTACTCCAGGTGTTTCTTGACTTCCTACTTTTGCATTCCAGTCCCCTATAATGAAAAGGACACCTTTTTTGGGTGTTAGTTCTAAAAGGACTTGTAGGTCTTCATAGAACCGTTCAACTTCGGCTTCTTCAGCATTACTGGTTGGGGCATAGGCTTGGATTACTGTAATATTGAATGGTTTGCCTTGGAAATGAACAGAAATCATTCTGTCGTTTTTGAGATTGCATCCAAGTACTGCATTTCGGACTGTTTTGTTGACCATCATGGCTACTCCATTTCTTCTAAGGGATTCCTGCCCACAGTAGTAGATATAATGGTCATCTGAGTTAAATTCGCCCATTCCAGTCCATTTTAGTTCACTGATTCCTAGAATGTCTACGTTCACTCTTGCCATCTCCTGTTTGACCACTTCCAATTTGCCTTGATTCATGGACCTAACATTCCAGGTTCCTATGCAATATTGCTCTTTACAGCATCGGACCTTGCTTCTATCACCAGTCACATCCACAACTGGGTATTGTTTTTGCTTTGGCTCCATCCCTTCATTCTTTCTGGAGTTATTTCTCTACTTATCTCCAGTAGCATACTGGGCACCTACCGACCTGGGGAATTCCTCATTCAGTATCCTTTCATTTTGCCTTTTGATACTGTTCATGGGGTATTTAAGGGACTAGATCTGATAGATAGAGTGCCTGATGAACTATGGACGGAGGTTCGTGACATTGTAAAAGAGACAGGGACCAAGACCATTCCCATGGAAAAGAAATGCAAAAGAGCGAAATGGCTGTCTGAGGAGACCTTACAAATAGCTGTGAAAAGAAGAGAAGTAAAAAGCAAAGGAGAAAAGGAAAGATATAAGCATCTGAATGCAGAGTTCCAAAGAATAGCAAGGAGAGATAAGAAAGCCTTCCTCAGCGATCAATGCAAAGAAATAGAGGAAAACAACAGAATAGGAAAGACTAGAGATCTCTTCAAGAAAATTAGAGATAACAAGGGAATATTTCATGCAAAGATGGGCTCGATGAAGGACAGAAATGGTGTGGACCTAACAGAAGCAGAAGATATTAAGAAGAGGTGGCAAGAATACACAGAAGAACTGTACAAAAAAGATATTCACAATCAAGATAATCACGATGGTGTGATCACTCACCTAGAGCCAGCCATCTAGGAATGTGAAGTCAAGTGGGCCTTAGAAAGCATCACTATGAACAAAGCTAATGGAGGTGATGGAATTCCAGTTGAGCTATTTCAAATCCTGAAAAATGATGCTGTGAAAGTGCTGCACTCAATATGCCAGCAAATTTGGAAAACTCAGCAGTGGCCACAGGACTGGAAAAGGCCAGTTTTCATCCCAATCCCAAAGAAAGGCAATGCCAAAGAATGCTCAAACTATGGCACAAATGCACTCATCTCACACTCTAGTAAAGTCATGCTCAAAATTCTCCAAGCCAGCCTTCAGCAAAACGTGAACCATGAAATTCCAGATGTTCAAGCTGGTTATAGAAAAGGCAGAGGCACCAGAGATCAAATTGCCAACATCCGCTAGATCATGGAGAAAGCAAGAGAGTTCCAGAAAAACATCTATTTCTGCTTCATTGACTATGCCAAAGCCTTTGACTGTGTGGATCACAATAAGCTGTGGAACATTCTGAAAGAGATAGGAATCCCAGACCACCTGACCTGCCTCTTGAGAAACCTGTATGCAGGTCAGGAAGCAACAGTTAGAACTGGACATGGAACAACAGACTGGTTCCAAATAGGAAAAGGAGTACGTCAAGGTTGTATATCGTCACCCTGCTTGTTTAACTTATATGCAGAGTACATCATGAGGAATGCTGGGCTGGAAGAAGCACAAGCTGGAATCAAGATTGCCGGGAGAAATATCAACAACCTCAGATATGCAGATGACACCACCCTTATGCCAGAAAGTGAAGAGGAACTAAAGAGCCTCTTGATGAAAGTGAAAGAGGAGAGTGAAAAAGTTGGCTTGAAGCTCAATATTCAGAAAAGAAAGATCATGGCATCTGGTCCCATCCCTTCATGGGAAATAGATGGGGAAACAGTGGAAACTGTGTCAGACTTTATTTTTTTGGGCTCCAAAATCACTGCAGATGCTGATTGCAGCCATGATATTAAAAGATGCTTGCTCCTTGGAAGGAAAGTTATGACCAACCTAGATAGCATATTAAAAAGCAGAGACATTACTTTGCCATCTAAGGTCCATCTAGTCAAGGCTATGGTTTTTCCCATGGTCATGTATGGATGTGAGAGTTGGACTGTGTAGGAAGCTGATTCCCGAAGAATTGATGCTTTTGAACTGTGCGGTGTTGGAGAAGACTCGTGAATGAGTTTGAGTGAACTCCAGGAGTTGGTGATAGACAGGGAGGCCTGGCGTGCTGTGATTCATGAGGTCACAAAGAGTCGGACACGACTGAGCGACTGAACTGAACTGAATTGACTGATGCTTCCTAAAGCCCACTTGACTTCACACTCCAGGATGTCTGGCTCTAGGTGAGTGATCACACCATTGTGGTTATCTGGGTGATGAAGATCTTTTTTTTTCCAGTTCTTCTGTGTATTCTTGCCACCTCTTCTTAATATCTTCTGCTTCTGTTAGGTCCATACCATTTCTGTCCTTTTTGGTGCCCATCTTTTCATGAAATTTTCCCTTGATATCTCTAATTTTCTTGAAGACATCTCTAGTCTTTCCTATTTATTGTTTTCCTCTATTTCTTTGTATTCATCACTGAGGAAGGCTTTCTTATCTCTTTTTGCTCTTCTTTGGAACTGTGCATTCAAATGGGTATATCTTTCTTCTCTCCTTTGCCTTTCTCTTCTCTTCTTTTCTCAGCTATTTGTCCTCAGACAAGTGTTTTGCCTTTTTGCATTTCTTTTTCTTGGGGATGATCTTGATCATTGCCTCCTGTCATGAACCTCTGTCCATAGTTCTTCCGGCACTCTATCAGATATAATCCCTTGAATCTATTTGTCACTTCCACTGCATAATCATAAGGGATTTCATTCAGATAATACCTGAATGGTTGAAATAAATATAATGTGGTCATTGAGAATGGAGAAGTACTCTCTCCATCTGATGTGGCAGATAAGAAAGTCTCTCTGAGAAGGTGATTATGTGCTCTGAGTACTATGAAATAAATAATAAATGCAGTGATTGATTATGTAAGCCTTTGTTAGTCTTTGTATTAACTTTTATTTTTCAAAGAAAATGGAGAGCATTAGGAGTTTGTTGAGGTGAATAGAGGATTTAACTTACATTTTACTAGGATTTCTCAGAACTTTGTGAGGAATACTTAAACAGGAGAGAGAGGTGAGGGACAAGATTGATAACAAGAAAATAGCTAAGAGGGCACTGAAATTATCCAAATGAGAAATGATGGTGACTTAGGACCTGATGCTGTGGCACATATATCTGTGTTGCTCCTCTTGTATTCTTCTTCAAAATGAAACTTGCCATCCAGTCGAGAAGAATGTGTTTAACTGACAACAGTTAGCTCCTTGAGCCTGCATTTGCTTTCCAAATGAAGTCCTAATCTTCTCTGATGTCCCCCACTTAACAAATTAACAAGATGATGGTAGCCAACTTCAAGATTTTTACTGGTGTTTCCTAGCCACTATCTGAGTAAGGTCTCTATACAAGGATATAACCATTTCCACCAAACATAGGCTCCTCTAACAAACAATATTTGCCCTAGAACTCTTCACTGTTCTGAGAGAAATTTTTCCACCTCTGCATCATGGTTCAGTGGCTCTGTCTGCTGAATCTTTCTTCTTCCTTTTCTATTCACAGTTGTTACTCCCTCTGGTGGTTAATTTTCTGTGTCCAGAGATTCTCAGACATTTTGCAAAACATCATTTCTGGGTATGTATGTGAGAATATTAATCTTTCTTTCATCTCTGAATGAGATTAACATTTGAATTGGTGGACTAAGTGAAGGAGATTGCCTTCTCTAATGTTGAATGGCCTCTTCCAATCAGTTGAAGGCCTGGATCGAATAAATGGAGTAAGAAGGAACTCTTCCTGCCTCTAGGTGGGATATTAGTCTTTTCTAACTTTTGTACTTACTCTGAGAAATCAGCTTATTTTTGTTCACACGTGTGATAAATGGTAAAACTGAATTTCAGTTCAATTCTATTTGACTCCAAACTTTATGCCATTGACCACTCTAGTCTTTCAGTTTGGGCTTAGGTGTTTGGATGATGGTGGCCTGTCTTTAACAGGTACATTTATTCTTTCAATAAATATTGATTGATTGTAGTATTATTGAGTATATTCCTGACATTGTGCTGATTGGGAAGAGGAGCATATAAATTAATAAGTAAATTTTTAATCATGCTGCATATGAACTGAGTTTGGGACAACTAAGTGAAAAGAATGGTTCAGTAACAATTAACTAATTAATCCATTCATTCATTCCCATGAATCAGTGCTAAACATCTATAATGTACTGGGAATGCAGTGGTGAACAAATCCCATTTGACCACGATCTATAATTCATCTTTTGCATTTTCAGATTTTGTTTAAAATATTTTGTTGTTCTATTGCAGTTATGTTCATATACTTGTTTTTGTATTGCTTTTGTCTGATTTTTCAATTAGAGTAATTTGTTTTTTTCCCCTAAAATATATATTTCTTTTTTAAAATTAATTTACTTATTTTAATTGGAGGCTAACTACAATATTGTAGTGGTTTTTGCCACATTTGACATGAATCAGCCATGGGTGTACATGTGTCCCCCATCCTGAACCCCCCTCCCACCTCCTTCCCCATCCCATCCCTCAGGGTTGTCCCAGTGTACCGGCTTTGAGTGCCCTATTTCATGCTTTGAACTTGGACTGGTGATCTATTTCACATATGGTAATATACATGTTTCAATGCTATTCTCAAATCATCCCACCCTCACCTTCTCCCACCAAAAGTCTGTTCTTTAATATCTGTGTCTCTTTTGCTGTCTTGCATACAGGGTTGTCATTATCATCTTTCTAAATTCCATATATATGCATTAATATACTGTATTGGTGTTTTTCTTTCTGACTTACTTCACTCTGTATAATAGGCTCCAGGTTCATCTTAAATCATAAAATAATACAAGTATTATTCTCCCCTCTTCTATTTTCTAAAACATATTGTGTAAAATAGTGTTAATTATTCTTTAAATATTCAGTAGGTTTGTCCAGTGAAAGCATCTTGGCATGGAGATTTCTTTTTCTAGAGCTTTTAAATTGCAAACTGAATATCTTTCATGGTTATAGGACTAATCAGATTATCAGATTATGTGTATTATCTTGGCTAGATTTTGGCAGGTTATGATTTTTGAGGAATATGCCTTTGTCTTCTGTATCTTCAAATTTATAAATGGAAAATTATTTGTATATTCTTTATGTTTCTAATTATGCAGAATCTTTAACAATATCCCCAATTTTATTCATGATAATGGTGATTTGTGTGTCCTTTCATTTAATTTTTACTCATCTAGCAAAATGTTTATTAATGTTATTGACTTTTTCTCAAAGACTTTCTTTTTGTTAACACTTGCATTATGTATTTTTTGTATGTTTGCACTTTACCTATATCACTGAGTTTGAATGACATAGGTAAAGTGAAGCTTTACTGAGTTTCTTGTAAATAGCAGCACTCGTTATTTTGTCACAGGATCTTGAGGTTCTGGTTTGTATTTGGTCTATTCTACTTTTGGATTGGACACAACTGAGCGACTGAACTGAACTGAACTTTTGGATTGAATAAATTCACTTGATATAGCCTCAATTCAGTGATTTTATACTCTCTTCTCCACTATACTATTGAGTTGAGTTTTCTTATTTCAGTATCACATTATTTCTTTCCAAGAGTTCCTAATTTTTCATTTAAGTGAATTTAAAATTGCTTGTGAAATCATTTTTATGATGGCTGCTTTAAAATTCTTGTCAAGGGTGTCTCAGGCCCTGGAAGAAGCTTCCTCGTTGGAGCTGCTTGTTGTGGTAGAAGCACTCTGGATCCTGCCACCCTGTTGCCTCTTATCTCTTGTAGCAGAGGGTAGCCCAGCAGGGAAGTAATGCATTTCCTCTGGCTGCTTATTATCAGCAGGTGTCCTGATAGATCCTCCTGGCCGTTACTACCAGGCTCCTTTGAGTGTTGGTGATGGTATTTCTATTCAGCTCAGGCAAGAAATAAGCCTACTTGGGCTTTCTCCTGCTAACAGATTGAAGTTTAGGAAATGCCAGGTCTGGGTGTGTGCTAACAGATTGAAGTTTAGGAAATGCCAGGTCTGGTGTGTGTGTGTGTCTGGGTGTGTGTGTGTCTGGGTGTGTGTGTGTGTGTGTGTTGTGGTGGGGAGTTGTCATAAGATACTCTGCCACCATGTTGTTCCTGCAATCCTGGGGCCCTAACTAGACTGTCTTCCCCTTTCTACCTTTCAGAGTTCTCATTTGGTTCCTTCATGCATTATTTCCAGAGCTTATAGTTAGAAGAGAGGAACAGGAAAAAAAATGATACTATGGTCTTGCTACTCACTATTTTTAGAATTCCATTTTTACTTATCTATAGTGTTTCTGAATGTATCACTTCGTATAGATTTTTACATTGTTCTAAGTAGTATATTATATACTGTACATATTATTTCATTATGCATATTATTCTATATATGTACAAAATTTATCATAGTCCAACCATGTCTTCATTTTTTACTTCAAGATTAGAAAACTTTCCAGCTATTAATTCCCTTTGCTCTTCCCTATTATAATACTATCATCATCTTAATTATTTTTCCACATACTTTGAAAACCACTTAAGACAATACTTTAATTTTTCCTTCAGTTCCTAAACATGGCTTAGAAAACTAAGGAGACAGAGAGTCTATTATGTTTATCCCTAATTTTTCTTTTTGTGTTGTTCTTTCTTCTTTATTGATGTTCCAAAGACTCCTTCTTTCATAATTTCCTTTCTATTTAGAATTTTTTTTCTAGCCATTCTTCTAGGGTAGGTCTGCTGGGACAAATATTCTTAGTTTTACTTCATCTGAGAATGTCTTGATCTCCTCCTCTTTTCTGACAGATATTTTCTCTGGATATAGATTTCTATGTTAACAGTTCTTTTCTTTCAGCACTTGAAAAATGTTTTGCTACTTCCTTTTAACCTCCATGTTTCTGATGAGAAATCTATTGCTAATCTAAATTGTTTCTTCCTATAATAGCAAATGAAACAACTGACAAAGAATTAATTCCCAAAATATACAAGCAGCCCGTGCAACTCAATACCAGAAAAACAAACAACCCAAACAAAAAGTGGGCAAAAGATCTAAATAGACATTTCTCAAAAAAAGACATACAGATGGTTAATAAACATATGAATAGATGCTCAACATCACTTATTATTAGAGATATACAGATCAAAACTGCAATGAGATATCACTTCACCCCAGACAGAATGGCCATAATCAAAAATCCCACAAGCAACTAGTGCTGGAGAGAATATGGAGAAAAGGGAACACTCCTACGCTGCTGGTGGGAATATAAATTGATACAGCCACTATGGAAGACAGTATGGAGATTCCTTAAAAAAAAAAAACTAGGAATAAAACCACCATATGACCCAGCAATACCACTTCTAGGCATATACCCTGAAGAAACAAAAACTGAAAAAGACACAAGTACTCCAATGTTTATTGCAGCACTATTTACAATAGCCAAGACATAGGAGCAACCTAGATGTCCATCAACAGAAGAATAGATAAAGAAGCTGTGGAACATATATACAATAGAATACTATTCAGCCATAAAAAGGAATGCACTTGAGTCAGTTCTAATGAGGTGGATGAACCTAGAACCTATTATACAGAGTGAAATAAGTAAAAAAGAGAAAAACATATATCGCATACTAACACATATATACATGATGAACGCTGGGCTAGAAGAAGCACAAGCTGGAATCAAGATTGCCGGGAGAAATATCAACAACCTCAGATATGCAGATGACACCACCCTTATGGCAGAAAGTGAAGAGGAACTAAAAAGCCTCTTGATGAAAATGAAAGAGGAGAGTGAAAAGGTTGGCTTGAAACTCAACATTCAGAAAAGAAAGATCATGGCATCTGGTCCCATCACTTCATGAGAAATAGATGGGGAAACAGTGGAAACAGTGTCAGACTTTATTTTTTTGGGCTCCAAAATCATTGCAGATGCTGATTGAGGCCATGAAATTAAAAGACGCTTACTCCTTGGAAGGAAAGTTATGACCAACCTAGACATCATATTAAAAAGCAGAGACAATACTTTGCCAACAAAGGTCCGTCTAGTCAAGGCTATGGTTTTTCCCGTGGTCATGTATGGATGTGAGAGTTGGACTGTGAAGAAAGCTGATCGCCGAAGAATTGATGCTTTTGAACTGTGGTGTTGGAGAAGACTCTTGAGAGTCCCTTGGACTGCAAGGAGATCCAACCAGTCCATTCTAAAGGAGATCAATCCTGGGTGTTCATTGGAAGGACTGATGCTAAAGCTGAAACTGCAATACTTTGGCCACCTCATGCGACAAGTTGACTCACTGGAAAAGACTCTGATGCTGGGAAAGGTTGGGGGCGGGAGGAGAAGGGGACGACAGAGAATGAGATGGCTGGATGGCATCACCGACTCTGTGGACATGAGTTTGAGTGAACTCCGGGAGTTGGTGATGGACAGGGAGGCCTGGCGTGCTGTGATTCATGGGGTCGCAAAGAGTTGGACACAACTGAGCGACTGAACTGAACTGAACACATATATATGGAATCTAGAAGGATGGTACTGACGAATCTATTTGCAGAGCAGCAATGGAGACACAGACATAGAGAACAGACTTATGGACAAAAGTGAGGGGAAAGAGGGAGAGGGTGAGATAAATGGAGAGAGTAGCATGGAAGCACATACACTAACATGTAAATAGATAGCCAATGGGAATTTGCTGTGCAACTCAGGAAACACAAACTGGGGCTCTGTAATAACCTAGAGGGGTGGGAATGGGCAAGAGGTGGGAGGGAGATTCAAGAGGTGGGGAACATATGTATCAGTTCAGTTCAGTCGCTCAGTCATGTCTGACTCTTTGCAACCCCATGAATCACAGCACGCCAGGCCTCCTAGTCCATCACCAACTCCCAGAGTTCACTCAAACTCACCTCCATTGAGTCGCTGATGCCATCCAGCCATCTCATTCTCTGTCGTCCCCTTCTCCTCCTCCCCCCAATCCCTCCCAGCATCAGATTCTTTTCCAGTGAGTCAGCTCTTCGCCTGAGGTTCAGCTTTAGCATCAGTCCTTCCAATGAACACCCAGGATTGATCTCCTTTAGAATGGACTGGTTGGATCTCCTTGCAGTCCAAGGGACTCTCAAGAGTCTTCTCCAACACCACAGTTCAAAAGCATCAATTCTTCGGCGATCAGCTTTCTTCACAGTCCAACTCTCACATCCATACACGACCCCGGGAAAAATCATAGCCTTGACCAGACGGACCTTGGTTGGCAAAGTAAAGTCTCTGCTTTTTAATATGCTATCTAGGTTGGTCATAACTTTCCTTCCAAGGAGCAAGCATCTTTTAATTTCATGGCTGCAATCATCATGTGCAGTGATTTTGGAGCCCAAAAAAATAAAATCTGACACTGTTTCCCCATCTATTTCCCGTGAAGTGATGGGACCGGATGCCATGATCTTAGTTTTCTGAATGTTGAGCTTTAAGCCAACTTTTTCACTCTCCTCTTTTACTTTCATCAAGAGGCTTTTCAGTTCCTCTTCACTTTCTGCCATAAGGATGGTGTCATCTGCATATCTTTATTATGTATTTATCTGCATATCTGCATTATGCTTTATTATAGTATATATTATATGGTATATTACATATTAGCAAATTGTGAACATCGGTTGCATCACAGAAAAGCAAGAGAATTCCAGAAAAACATCCACTTTTGCTTCACTGACTATGCTAAAGCCTTTGACTATGTGGATCACAGGAAACTGTGGAAAATTCTTAGAGATGGAAATACCAGACCACCTTACCTGACTCCTGAGAAACCTGTATGCAGGTCAAGAAGAACTGGACATGGAACAACGAACTGGTTCAAAATTGGGAAAGGAGTATGTCAAGACTGTATGTTGTCACCCTGCTTATTTAACTTATATGCAGATCACATCTTGCAAAATGCCAGGCTGAATGAAGGTCACAAGCTGGAATCAAGTTTGCCAGCAGAAATATCAATAATCTCAAATATGCAGATGACACAACCCTTACGGCAGAAAGTGAAGAGGAACTCAAGAGCCTCTTGATGAAGGTGAAAGAGGAGAGTGAAAAAGCTGGCTTAAAACTCAGCATTCAAAAAATGAAGGTTTATGTCATTGAGTGTTCTGCCTATGTTTTCCTCAAAGAGCTTTATAGTTTCTGGTCTTATATTTAGATGTTTAATCCATTTTGAGTTTATCTTTGTGTATGGTGTTAGGAAGTGTTCTATTTTCATTCTTTTACATGTGGCTGTCCAGTTTTCCCAGCACCAATTATTGAAGAAGCTGTCTTTGCCCCATTGTATATATTCTTACTTCCTTTGTCAAAAATAAGGTACCCATAGGTGTGTGGGTTTATTTCTGGGCTTTCTATCTTGTTCTATTGGTCTATATTTCTCTTTTTCGTGTTGAGGTTTGACAGAAAACAGCAAAATTCTGTAAAGCAATTATCCTTCAATAAAAAAATAAAGAAAACAATGAAGATCATGGCATCTGATCCCATCACTTCATGGAAAATAGATGGGGAAACAATGGAAACATTGACAGACTTTATTTTCTTGTGCTCAAAAATCACTGCAGATGGTGACTGAAGCCATGAAATTAAAAGACGTTTTGAAGAAAAGCTATGACAAACCTAGACAGCATAATGAAAAGCAAAGACATTACTTTGCCAACAAAGGTCCGTCTTGTCAAAGCTATGGTTTTTCCAGTAGTCATGTATGGATGTGAGAGTTGGACTGTGAAGAAAGCTGAGTGACAAAGAACTGATGCTTTTGAACTGTGGTGTTGGAGAAGACTCTTGAGAGTCCCTTGGACTGCAAGGAGATCCAACCCTCAATCCTGAAGGAAATCATTCATGAATATTCATTAGAAGGACTGATGTTGAAGCTGAAGCTCCAATGCTTTGACCACCTGATAAAAACAGTCGACTCATTAGAAAATACCCTGATGCTGGGAAAGATTGAAGGCAGGAGGAAAAGGGTAAGACATAGGACATAAGGTTGGATGGCATCACTGACTCAATGGATATGAGTTTGAGCAAGCTCTGGGAGACGGTGAAGGACAGGGAATCCTGGTGCCCTGCAGCTCATGGGGTCGCAGAGTCGGACGTTACTGAATGACTGAACATCAACAACAACTTATTAGCATAGCTATTATGTATATTCTAATATGTTATATATTGTTGTAGATATTATATGTTATTTTTATATAATTTATTATTATGTAGGCTGGTTTGCTGAAGTCCATGGGATGACAATGACTCAGACATGACTTAGTGACTGAACAACAGCAACAGCAATATAAGAATCATATATAATTCTTTTTGTGCCTTATATGTAATTAAATATATATTATATCATATTATATTATATAATTATGTAGTAGATTTATTTTAGTATATTTAATATGTCATCCTTTTTCATACAATTTCTAGAGGAAAAACACATTACTCTGTGTCTCCTCCATTCTCAGTTTTCTAACACTTCTTCACTTTTGACATGAGGTGTGTTGGGGGGTGTCCCCCCACCAAACAATTCTATACCAGCTGGGTGTTCTACAACTCTCATATTGTCTACCTGGAGATAGCAGCATATGCCAGAGGTTAAGGACTCAGTCCCACAAGACTGTCCCTCTCACTTCAGATGTCAATCGCAAGTCCAAGTTGTTACCTTTACTTCTGACCTGCTGACTATAAATTGGAGGCTTCCATGACCCCCTCCTCAGATTCAATTAATTTTCTAGAGCAGCTCAAAGACTACAGGAGAAAATTTATTTACTAGATTACTGGTTTTTTATAAAAGGATATAACTCAGGAACAGTCCAATGAAAGAGATGCATAAGGCAAAGGATGTGGGAAGGGGCACAGATTTTCCATGCTCTCTCTGGATACACCACTTTTCCAGCATCTTGGGATATTCAGCAACCTGGGAACGCTCTGAATCTGTTCATTTGGGTTTTTGTGGAGGCTTTATTACATAGGCATGGTGAAATAAATCTTTGGCCTTTGGTGACTGAACTCAATCTTCAGCCCCTCTTCTTTCACTGGGGGCTATGTGTGTGGGGCAGAGATGGTTAAGGCTGAAAATTTCAAATCAAAGTTGTTTCTCCTGGCTACTAGCTCCTATCCTTAGGAGCTTTCCAAAAGTCACCTCACTAACATAATTTAAATGTGATTGACAGGGATTTGTTATGAATAACAAGACATCCATTTCACCTTTATGCCTTAAACCTACATCAGGAACTGAGGAAAAAGACTAAACGTTATAGCAAAAAATGCCCTTATGGCTCTATACAGGAAATTACAAGAATTTTAGGGGCTATGTGGCCAAAGACCAAGTATATATTTCTTATTATAAATAACAATATCACACTATTTCTGGCCTTCTTCATTGTTTTCTATAGATAAATATTTCCATCTGGTACCATTTTCCTTCTCCATTAAGCACTTTTACTAGTTATCGTAGTACATGTCGCCAGTAATAAATTATTTCAGCTTTTGTGTGTCTGAAAATTATCTTTACTTTTGAAAGACATTCTTATCAAATACAGAATTTTGCTTTACCATTTTACTTTCTTTCAGAATGTTAAAGATGTTTCTCCATTGTCTTCTTACTTGCATCATTTCCCAGGAGAAATTTGATGTCATCATTTTCTTTATCCCTCTTTACATAGCAAGCCTTTTACTCTGGGTGATTTTAAGATTTTCTGTTTTTCACTGGTTTTGAGCACTTTGATCATAATGTACATAGGTGTAGTTTTCTTCTTTTTTCTTGTGCTTAGAATTCATTTATCTTCTTGATTCTGTGGGTTTATAGTTCTATCAAATTTATAAATTTTCAGCCTTTTTTTCTTCAATTTTTTTTCTGTCTCCTTCCCCTCTCCTCTCTTTTAGAGACTCCAATTATCCATTCATTAGTTACTGGTCTCATGGCTCACTGATACTCTGTTCATTTTTTATAATTTATTTATAATTCTCCCTGTTTCATTTTGGATAGGTTATGCCATCAAGTAAATGAATCATTTCTTATGCAGTGTGTTCAGTTCAGTTCAGTTCAGTCGCTCAGAAGTGTCCGACTCTCCACGACCCCATGAATCACAGCACGCCAGGCCTCCTGTCCATCACCAACTCCCCGAGTTCACTCAAACTCATGTCCACAGAGTCGGTGATGCCATCCAGCCATCTCATTCTCGGTCGTCCCCTTCTCCTCCCGCCCCCAACCTTTCCCAGCATCAAATCATCCATTAATCCTATCCATCATTATTTTCATCCTAAAAATTTTAGCTTTTATCTTAACAATGTCTATTTGAGTCTTCTTCATATATTCTATGTCTCTACTTAACTTTATTAACATATAAAATATGATTATAGTGTCTATTTAAATGACTGTGTCTGATAAATCTAACATCTTTTGATCAGTTCCAACTTTTAGTTTGATTTTTTTCCTCAATAATTTTTGTTTATATTTTTATGCTTTCTGCATTCTTTGTCATTTTAAATTAAATACTACCTGAAAATGAAAAGTGAGTGTTAGTTGCTCAGTCATGTCCGAATCTTTGCGACTCCATGAATTGGAACTCACCAGGTTCCTCTGTCCATGAAATTCTCCAGGCAAGAATACTGAATTGGGTTGCCATGCCTTCCTCTAGGGGATCTTCCCAACCCAGGGATCGAACCCAGGTCTCTTGCACTGCTGGCAGATTCTTTACCATCTGAGCCATCAGGGAAGCCCCAAATACTACCTTGATAGTGTCAATTTTAACTTTTTCAGTGCTAAATATGTCTGTATTCCTATAAATATTCTTGACAAAGTTCTGGGACATAATTAAGGTACCTGAAAATGGTTTGATATTCTTGGGTCACGCTTTGATTTGTGATTACACCACAGGACTGACATAGTGCTCATTCTAGGCTCAGTGATTCCTCACTAATGAAGCTACTGTTCTGTATACTCCATCTTGTCTACCATGAATTTTGAGGGAATTTTTTAGTGTGGTTGATGGGAATAGATATTATTTCTGGCCCTGCATCCCTCTGCCAGATACTGTTAGTTCTAATCCTTTTGGGTGATTCTCTATCTGGCCTTGGATACTTTCCTCACATGCATGTTCTGATCAGTCCTCAGTTGAATGATAAGGGGAATCTCAGTAGATATCTGTAGTTTGACTTCTGTGCAGTTTCTCTTCTATAGTACTCTCTGCTGAAAATTCTAGCCACCTAGGCCTCTCTAGACACTCAACCTCATGTTCTCAATGCAAGGAGTCCATCACTCTATCCTCAATTCTCTCTCTTTGCACCATATCCCAGAAAACCTCTCAAAGGAATAAACTGAGGCAACCTTTGAGTTCACCACACTTGTCCCCATTGCTGGACCTCTGGATCTCCAGTGTCTTAAAAACTGATGTTTCATATAGTTTGACATATCTTTTGGTTGTCTCAGCTTTGAGTGTAAATTTTGGTTTTTACTCCATATTGTCCATAAGTAGAGATATAGGTAATTTTTTCTTACTGTCATTTAAGTTGAAGTATTTTATGTGCAGTAATATGCACTGGCAATAAGTACATATTATTCTGCTTTATCTACTTCTGCTTTATTGACTACACCAAAGCCTTTGACTTTGTGGATCACAACAAACTGTGGAAAATTCTTCAAGAGATGGGAATACCAGACCACCTTACCTGCCTCCTGAGAAATCTGTATGCAGGTCAAGAAGCAACAGTTAGAACTGGACATGGAAGAACAGACTGGTTTCAGATTGGGAAAGGAGTATGTCAAGGCTGTATATTGTCACCCTGCTTATCTAACTTATACACAGAGTACATCATGAGACATGCCGGGCTGGAGGAAGCACAAGCTGGAATCAAGATTGCCAGGAGAAATATCAATAACCTCAGACAGGCAGATGACACCACCCTTATGACAGAAAGAGAAGAAAAACTAAAGAGCCTCTTGATGAAAGTGAAAGAGGAGAGTGAAAAAGCTGACTTAAAACTCAGCATTCAAAAAACAATGATCATGGCATCTGGTCCCATAACTTCATGGTAAATAGATGGGGAAACAATGGAAACAGTGACAGACTTTATTTTCTTGGGCTCAAAAATCACTGCAGATGGTGACTGAAGCCATGAAATTAAAAGACGCTTGCTCCTTGGAAGAAAAGCTATGACCAACCCGGATAGCATATTAAAAAGCAGAGACATTACTTTGTCAGCAAAGGTCCATCTAGTCAAAGCTATGGTTTTTCCAGTAGTCATGTATGGATGTAAGAGTTGGACCATAAAGAAGGCTGAGTGCCAAAGAATTGATGCTTTTGAACTGTGGTGTTGCAGAAGACTCTTGAGTGTCCCTTGAACTGCAAGGAGATCAAACCAGTCAGTGCTAAAGGAAATCAGTCCTGAACATTCAATGGAAGGACTGATGCTGAAGCTGAAGCTCCAATACTTTGGTCACCTGATACAAAGAGCCATCTCATTGGAAAAGACCCTGATGCTGGGAAAGATTGAAGGCAGGAGGAGAAAGGGACGACAGAGGATGAGATGATTGGATGGTATCACCAACTCGATGGATATAGTTTGAGAAAGCTCAGGGAGTTGGTGATGGACAGGGAGGCCTGGTGTGCTGTAGCCCATGGGGTTGCAGACAGAGTCGGACATGACTGAATTGACTGAATATGCACTACTCAGGTGTGTAGAGCTCAGTTATCTACCAATCTGTGCAATCATTGGCCAGATCAAGTTATTAAAATTTTTAAGCATTCCTAGATTTCCCATTCCTCCTCCACTACTGTTTCATTGCAAGCCAGTCTCCTTGTTCTTAGGCTACAGCCATGAAAAGTCCATGTGATCTTTTTGTTGCCACACTTCAGCTATCAATTCCTGTCTTTTTTCTTCAAGTATTATCACTTCTAATTTTTTTTTTTACAGATAGCTATTACAGAACAGAGTAGATCTTTTTGTTTTACTTTTTAAAAAATGAGTTATAAAAATTGGACAGTTACATGTCAAAGAATGAAATTTGAACATTCCCTAACTCCATGTGGCTTCCCTGGTGGCTCAAGTGGTAAAGAATCTGCCTACAGTGCAGGAGACATAAAAGACACAAGTTTGATCCTTGGGTTGGGAAGATTCTCTGGAAGAGGGAATGGCAGCTAACTCCAGTGTTTTTTCCTGGAGAATACCATTGACAGAGGAACTTGGCAGGCTACAGTCCATGGAGTCACAAACAGCTGGACACGACTGAAGTGATTTAGCCCTTAGCCCTTAGCCCTAGCCCTAACACCATAAACAGAAATGAACTTGAAATGGATACTGATCTAAATCTAAGGCCAGATACTCCTAGAGGAAAGCATAGGCAGAACAATTTTTGACATATATTGCAGCAGTATTTTTTTTTGAATCAGTCTCCTAGAGTAATTAAACAAAAACAAAAATAAACAACCAGTACCTAATTAAACTTAGAATTTTTTGCACAGCAAAGGCAACAATAAACAAAACAAAAACCACAGAAAATGGGAGAAAATAGTTGCAAATTATGTGACCAACAAGGGATTAATTTCCAAAATATACAAATAGCACTTACAGCTGAATTAAAAAAAAACAACAACAATAAAAAAACTGGGCAGAAGTACCAGATGTACATTTTTCCAAAGAAGACATACAAATGGCCAATGGGCATGTGAAAAGATGCTCAACATTACTAATTATTAGAGAAATGCAAATCAAAACCATAATGAGGTATGGTAACTGATACCTCACATGAGTTACCAAAAAGTCTAAAAATATTAAATGCTGGTGTGGGTGTGGAGAAAAGGGAACCCTCCTACACTTTTGATGGGGATATATAGTGGTATGGCCACTACAGAGAATAGTATGGAGGTTCCTCAAAAAAACTAAAAATAGTTACCATATAACCCAGCAATCTCACTCCTGGGCATATATCCAAAGAAATTTCTAATTAGAAAAGATACATGCACCCCAGTGTTCATAGCAGAACTATTTACAATAGCCAAGACTTGGAATTGACTTAAGTGTCCATTGACAGATGAATGGATATAAAGATTTGGTAGCTATATATAATGAAACGTTTTCAACCCTAAAAAAGAATGAAATAATGTCACTTGCAGCAACGTGGATGTACCTGGAGATTATCACACTAAGTGAAATAAATCAGATAGAGAAAGATAAATACCATAAGGTATTATGTATATGTGGAATCTAAAAATACAAATGAGCTTATTTACAAAACAGAAATAGGCTCACAGACTTTGAAACAAACTGATTTCTCAAAGGGAAAAGGGGGGAGGGTTAAATTTGGGATTAACAAATGCAAACTACTATATATAAAGTATATAAATGACAAGGACCTATGGTACAACACAGGGAACTATATTCAATATTTTGTAATAACCTATAAAGCAAAAGAATTTGAAAACCAATAGATATGTGTATGTATAACTGAATCCCTTTGCTATACACCTGAAACATTACAAATAATCTCTACCTCAATTTAAAAAAACAAACATTTTAAAAAGAAGTAAATATGGTAGTGGGAAAGAATAACAAAGAACAGAAGGAAGCCAACATAGGTGCACAATTGGAATTCACCCAGTTGGACAACTCTGGGAAATAGTAAATGCATCTTAGAGTTATATCAATTAAGGTATAGGAAACTACTGTATTCAGCCACTCATTCCCATCACTT
Source organism: Moschus berezovskii (assembly GCF_049115385.1). Classification (NCBI taxonomy): domain Eukaryota; kingdom Metazoa; phylum Chordata; class Mammalia; order Artiodactyla; family Moschidae; genus Moschus; species Moschus berezovskii. Next base: position 52,443,849 of record NC_142488.1, on the reverse strand, counting down.
ATTAGTTTTTCCAAGGGAAATATCTAACACTTTTGGCTTGCTCTGACTGAAAATAAGTGTACTTCTAGGAATTCCCTGGCAGTTCAGTGGTTAGGTCTCTATGCTTTCAATGCCAAGGGCCCAGGTTCAATCCCTGGTTGGTGAACTAAGATACCACAAGCCACACAGAGTAGGGGAAAAAAAATACGTGTACTCCTATCCTATAGCAAGAAACAAAATCAAAAGTTCCCTCAGACAGGAAGTTGAGAAGTTCAATAAGGGCAACCTTCATTGTAAAGACACGAGTGTGGACAGGATATGGGCAGGGCAATAGTATCTGCCACAGCGTTTATTTGATAGTGATTATGCTTCCCTTGTAGCTCAGTCAGTAAAGAATCTGTCTTCCTGGGTCAGGAAGATCCCCTTGAGAAGGAAATGGCAACCCACTCCAGTGTTCTTGCTTAGAGAATTCCATGGTCAGTGGAGGCTGGCAGGTTACAGTCCATGGGGTCTCAAGAGTCACACACGACTTAGCAACTAAACCACCACAGTGATTATCTGAAGTATTTAATACCTTCAAATGTCAAACAAGACATGAGTATTAAAGAGTTAACTGACAATATAAAGATTTCTTAAAGAACATATGGATCAATATAAAATAAAAAGTACAGATCATTTACCTTCAAAGACATGACAATCCTAAGTGGGAAATGAAAGTAATAAAAATAAAAAAAAAAAACACAGGATACTTTTTGATCAACCAACATAGTGGAAAATAAACTTTTTGGGGAAAAAATTAAAGTGTAATTGACATATAACTCTATATTAGTTTCAGGTGTATAATAATGATGTGATATTTGTATATATTACAAAATTATCACCACAATAAGCCTAGTCACCACATATAGTTACAAAAAATATTTTTCTTATGATGAAGACTTTTGTGTTTACTCTCTTGGAAATCTTCAAATATACAATACAGTATTTTTAACTAACTATAGTCACCATCTGTACATTATGTCCCCAAGATTCATTTGTATTATAACTGAAAGTTTGTACCTTTTGACCCCCGTTCACCCATTTTGCCCACCTCTACCCTCTGCCTCTGTTAGCCACCAATCCGTGTTCTGTATCTATGAGCTTGGTTTGTTTTTGCTTTATTTTTAATTTCATATATAAATGAGATCATATGATATTTATCTGTGTCTGATATTTCACTTAGCATAGAACCCCAAATTTCATCCATGCTACTGCATATGGCAAGATTTCCTTCTTTTTTTTGTAGCTGACTAGTCGTCCATTTATCTATTATCTTCCATTGATAGACATCTATCATCTTTATCTACTCTTCCGTTGATAGACATCAGGTTTCTCAAATATCTTGGCGATTGTAAATAATGCTACCATGAACATGGGAATGCTTATATCTTTTCTAATTAATGTTTTAGTTTTCTTTGGATAAATTCCCAGAAATGGAATTGCTGGATCATATGATAATTCTATTTTTAGTTTTTGGAAGATCCTCCATACTGTTTTTGATTGTGGCTACACCAATTTACATTCCCATCAACAGTGTACAAGAGTTCCCTTTCCTTTACATCCTTGCCAGCACATTTTGTCAAACAGTACTGAGCCTGAGTATTCATGTTTTCCCAGTTTGACACCAAACCCACCCAATCCATTGTTATGGTTCAGTCACTAAGTCATGTCCAGCTCTTTGCAATCCCATGGACTGGAGCATGCTAGACTTCCCTCTCCTTCACTATTTCCCGGAGCTTGCTCAAACTCATGTCTGTTGAGTTGGTGATGCCATCCAAACATCTCATCCTCTGTTGCCTCCTTTCCTTCTGCCCTCAATCTTATCCAGAATCAGGGAATTTTCCAGTGAGTTAGCTCTTCACATCAGGTGGCCAAAGTATTGGAGCTTCAGCCTCAGCATCAGTACTTCCAGTGAACATTCAGGGTTGATTTCCTTTAGGATTGACTGGTTTAATCTTCTTGCTGTCCAGGGGACTCTCAAGAAGAGTCTTCCCAGCACCACAGTTTGAAAGCATCAGTTTTTTGGCACTCAGCCTTCTTTATGTTCCAACTCTCATCTCTTATTTTTCATTTAGCATGATGTACCCTGCATATAAGTTAAATAAGTAGGGTGACAATATACAGCCTTGATGTATTCCTTTCCCAGTTTGGAACTAGTCTGCTGTTCCATATCCTGTTCTGTTACTTCTTGGCCTGCATTCAGGTTTCTCAGGAGGCAGGTTAGGTAGTCTGGTATTCACATCTCTTTAAGAATTTTCCACATTTTGTTGTGATCCACACAGTCAAAGACTTTAACATAGTCAATGAAGCAGAAGTAGATGTTTTTTCTGGAATTCCCTTGGTTTTTCTATGATCCTTGCTTTCTCTATGTTGTCAATTTGATCTCTAGTTCCTCTGCCTTTTCTAAATCCTGCTTGTACACCCAGTCTGTTACCAGTTATTTATCATTCACATAGTAGAATATCAATAGGTGCTAGCAAAAGTGAATGATGCTAATAGAATTACAACCATTATTCCAATCAAGAAAAGTGGCAGGATGATGTACAAAAAGTAGTGGTTTACTTCCTATTTTTCATCTTTCTTGTCTAGATAGCAAGTCAAAAACTTTATTTTTAAATCAATGGTATTCTTTCCTGAGTTTATTTTTTCATCTGCCAATTACCAATTTTTCATGTTTCCCAGGCCACAATGGCCAAAAACTTAAATAACTAATAAAGGAATATTTATTTTATTCTGCTCCCTCCTAGTCTTCAGAAACTTCAGTCTTTGCCAAATTACTTTGAGAGAACCCAGGGAGGTTTCTTTTGCCCCTCAGGTTTTCTCACCTTGTTTATCGTAAGAATTACCTCAGAAGCCTCTCAGGCCTAATCTCATCCTCCCCACTCCTCCTCCTCCTCCCCCCCCCCCGCCCCCCGCCGCTCCTTTTTCTCCTCCTCTTCTTCTTATTTTTCTTCTGTTAATTTTTGTGTTTAGTATGAGGTAGGGGTCCAAATTCATTCTTTTTGATGTGATATTCAGTTTCTGAGGACCACTGAAAGGACTATTCCATCACTATAAACTGTTTTGTACTCTTGGTGTATTGATGATGAAAATTAATAGCCCTAATGATGAAAATCAATAGACCAATTGCAAGAGTTTATTTCTGGACTCTCCACTTTATTCCATTTATCTATATGTCTGTTTTCATGCCAATACCACAATGTCTTGATTGCTTTAGCTTTGTAGAAAATCTTAAAATCAGGCAGTCTATGTCCTTCAATTTTGACAATAAAGATTGTTTTAGCCATTATCAGTCCTATGAATTTTATGGCTAACTTGCCAATTTCTACCAAAAAAGCCTGTAGGATTTGATAAGGGATTGCATTGAATTTGTAGATTTATTTGGAGAGCATTTCCATCTAAACAATACTAAGTCTTCTGATTCATGAACATGTGATTTCTTTCCCTTTATATAGGTCTTCTTGAATTACTTTTAATAATGTTTTCTAGCCTAAGAGTATACTTTTAAAACTTCTTTTATTAAATTTACTCCTAATTATGTTTTCTAATTCTATGGTAACTGGAATCACTTCCTTGATTTCATTTTTGGATTGTTAAATGCTAATGTATAAAAATATAATTAAGTTTTGTATATTGATCTTGTACTTTACAAACTTGTTAAACTCATTTATTAGTTCTAAAAAGGTTTCTTTTGGAGATTCTTAGGATTTTCCCTAAATGAGATCATGTCTTCTGTAAATAGAGATAGTTTTAACCATTCTTTTCAATCAAGATTTGCTTTTTTAATCTTGTTGCATAACTGCCCTCTCTAGAACCTCTAGCACAATGCTCTAGTACAGTGTTTAAAAAATGTGGACGTGTCTATTATTGCCTTATTGTTTATCTTAGGGAGAAAGCATGCAATCTTTAATTATTAAGTATGATAATAGCTGTGCATTTCTCACAGAAGACCTTTATAAGATTGAGGAAGTTCTGCTCAACTTCTGGTTTGGCTTTTTTAAAAAATTCTTGAAGGAGGATTGGACTTTGTCAAATGCTCTTTCTGTGTCTATTCAAATAAGTCATGGTTTTTGTCTTTTATTCTATTGATATGGTGACTTGTTTTAATAGATTTTATGATTTTGTACCAACTTTACATTTATAGGATATATTCTACTTGGTCATAATATGGTCCCTTAAATATGCTGGTAGGTTTGGTTTGGTAGTATATATATATATATTTTTTTTTTTTTTGAGGAAAACCTGTAGTTTTCTTTTCTTGTCATTCCTTTGTCTGCTTTTGTTAGTAGGAAAATAATTGGCCTTGTAGAATTTGGGAAATATTTCTCTTTTTCTATTTTCTGTAACAGTTTGAAAATAATTATTATTGATTCTAATTAATCATTTAATAGTTTGGGAGAATTTATCAGTGAATCTGAACGTGTACTTTTTCTTGTAGGAAGTTTTTTAAATTACAAATTAAATCTCTATAGTTGTTATAGGTTTATTTTGATTCTCCACTTCTTCTTGAATTAGTTTCGATAGTTAAATTCTTTCTAGGAATTTGTCCATTTCATCTCAGTGTTATAATTTATTGGCAACAGTTGCTCATAGCATTCTGTTATATACTTTTTTGTTTCTTTACTGTCAGTAGTAATACCCACTATCTCATTCCTTACTTTAGTAATTTGAGTTTTCTGCCTTTTTTTCTTGGTCCTTCTAGCTAAAGAGTTATGAATTTTGTTGGTCTTTTCAGAGAACTGACTTTTTTGTTCTCTTGATTTTCAATTTGTTGTTTTATGGCCTAGCATAATTGTCTAACCTGGAGAATGTTCTATGTGTACTTGTCAAGAGTATCTATTCTGCCTTTTTAAGTGGAGTGTTCTATAAATGTCTATTAAGTTTATGTTCTTTATACTGTTGTTCAAGTCTTCTAATTCCTTATTGATCTTCTGCTTTATTGTTCTGAATATCCTGAAAGTAGAGTGTTAAAGTTTCCAACTATTATTGTTGAATTCTCCATCAGTTCAGTTCAGTTGCTCAGTCACGTATGACTCTTTGTGACCCCATGGACTGCAGCATGCAAAGCTTCCCTGTCTTTCTCCATAACTCTCTTCAATTCTACAACTTTCTCCTTCTTTCATTTAATGCTCTGCTTTGGGGTGCATATATATTTACAAATTTAATATCTTACAGAAATACTCTTTTATCATTTTAAATGTTTTTCTTTATGCATAGTAAGCATTTTTGTTTTAAAGTCTATTTTTTTTCTAATATTATTGTAGCCACTCCAGCTGTTATACTTAATAGTGAAAAGCTGAATGCTTTCTCCCTAATTTCTGCAAAAAGGCTACTCTCACCACTTCTATTCAATATTGTATTGTAAGTCCTAAACAGTGCAATTATGCATGAAAAAGAAATAAAATTTACATTAATTGGAAAGGGGGATAAAAAGATTCCTTATTTTCAGAAAACATAACTGTCTAGAAAAAATTGCCAGGAATCTACAAAACCAAAACCCCTAGAAGTATCAAGTGAGTTTAACAAAAACTCAGGATATAGTTCAGCACACAATAGTGAAATTTTTAAAAATTGTACTAGCTCCAACATTTAAGCAAAATTGAAGAAACCATACAATTTATGATAACTCAAAAAGGAAAACAGTTAGGTGTGAATTTAACAACAACAACAAAATAAACAGAATCTGGATCTGCAGGTTGAAAACTATAGGACACTGATTAAAGGACGCTACGAAGCTATAAAGAAATGGAGATTATCTAGTGCTCATAGATTTGTAGAGTCCTATTAATAAGATAACAATTATCCCAAGTTAATCTATAGATTATGGAGATTATCTAATGCTCATAGATTTGTAGAGTCCTATTAATAAGATAACAATTACCCCAAGTTAATCGATAGATTTAACATAACTTCAATCAAAATCACAACAGGATTATTGTAGTTGTAGAAAAGCTGATTCCATAATTTATAGGGAAAGTCAAAGCAATTAGAATCATCAAACCAATTTTGAAAAAGAAAAATATATTTGGAGGAATCACACTACTTGAGATTAAGATTTACTTTAAAACTACGGTTATTAGGGGGACTTCCCAGGTGGCTCAGTGGTAAAGAATCTGCCCACCAATGCAGAAGATGCAGGAAACTTGGGTTCGATCCCTTGGTTGGGGAGATCCCTTGAAGGAGGAAATGGCAACCCACTCCAGTATTTTTGCCTGGAAAATCCCATGGGCAAAGAAGCCTGGCAGGCTACAGTCCATGGGGCTGAAAAGAGTTGGACGCAACTGAGTGACTCAGCACACATGCAGAGTTATCAAGACAGTATGATATTGGTGAAGGAGTAACACACAGATCAGTGAAAAAGAATAAAGCATTCAGAAATAGACCAATACAAATACAATGAATTGATTTTTAAAGGAAAGATACAGATTCAATGGAGAAATAATTGTCCTTTTAACAAATGATATGCATACTAAAATCACTAAGAAATTCTGCTACATATCTGTTAGAATGGCAAACATAAAAGTAGTATAAACAATACCAAGTGCTGGCAAAGATGTAGAGCAATTATAACTCTCACACATTGCTGGTGGGAACACAAAATATTGTAGTCACTTTGGAAAATATTTTGGCAGTTTCTTATAAACATCTATATATCATAACCATTTATAAGCAATCCTATTCCTAGGCATTTCTTTTGAGAAATTAAAATTTATGTTCATCCAAAAGACTGATATGAATGTTATAGCTGCTTAATTCATCATCTTCAAAAGTAGAAATTACCCAAATATTTTTCAATTGGTGAATAGGTAAACAATTTGCAATACAACCATATGATGAAATGCCCTTCATAAATAAAGACTAATGAATGGTTGATATATGCATCAACTTGAATGAATCTCAGAGGTGTTATCTGAAGTGAAAAAAAAAGCCTATCTCAAAAGGTTACATATTCTATACTTCCATTTAGATGATATTTTAGAAAAGAATAAAGTAGATTGAAAGAGAACATTAAGAGTGGGAAGGCTGTGTGACTTAGGGTATCATAGGAGATTTTGGGAGTTATGGGATTATTCTGTATCCTGACTGTGGTTTGGTTACATGATCTATGCTATACATAAAAAGTAATTTACTGTTTGTAATTAAAAAAAACTTTTTGTTTTGGAGTGTAGCTGAACAACAAACAATGGTGTGATGGTTTCAGCAGAACAATGAGTGACTCAGCCTACTATATGTAATTTTTTAAAATGACAATTGTCTATGTACCAAGGTGAAATTAATGCCCATGAAATATAGTTAAGTGAAAAAATAATGGTGCAAAATAATTTGTGTCACATGTGTTGTTTGGTAAAAATGTAAATATATATATGTGTGTGTGTGTGTTTATTTGCATATGTATAAAATATCTTTGGAAGAATAATTAAGAAATTCACTAGATAGCTAAGGTCCAGGTATAAGATGGGGAGCTGGACTTCCCTGGTGGTTCAGTGGTAAAGAAACAGCCTACTGATACAGGGGATATGAGTTAGATTCCTGGTCCGGGAAGATGCCACATGCCACATGGCAACAAAGCCCAACTGCCACAACCATGAGTCTGCACGACTAGAACGTACAAGCCACAACTACTGAGCCCATGTGCTCCATCTACTGAAGCCCATGCTCCACAATGAGAGGAACCACCACAATGAGAAGCCTACTGTGTACAACTAGAGAAAGCCCATGCACAGCAATGAAGACCTAGTGCAGTCAAATTTGAATAAATAAATAGATGGAGAGTTTTTATCATACATCAGTTTGTCTCTTTTATGGCAATTTAAAATTATTCTTTACATCTTTATTAAAATATATGACATATAGAAAATAATACATCTATTTCCCATCCTAAACAATAGAATGGGGAAGACTAGAGATCTCAAAAAACTTAGAGATAGCAAGGGAACATTTCATGCAAAGATGGCACAATAAAGGACAGAAACAGTATGGACCTAACAGAAGCAGAAGATATTAAGAAAAGGTGGCAAGAATACACAGAAGAACTATGCAAAAAAGATCTTAATGACCCAGATAACCACGATGGTGTGATCACTCACCTAGAGCCAGACATCCTGGAGTGCGAAGTCAAGTGGGCCTTAGGAAGCATCACTACGAACAAAGCTGGTGGAGGTGATGGAATTCCAGATAAGCTAAAGTGTTGCACTCAATACAACAGCAAATTTGGAAATCTCAGCAGTGGCCACAGGATTGGAAAAGGTCAGGTTTCATTCCAATCCCAAAGAAAGGTAATGCCCAAAATGTTTCAAACTGCCGCACAATTGCACTCATTTCACACACTAACAAATTAATGCTCAAAATTCTCCAAATTAGGCTTCAACAGTACATGAACCAAGAACTTCCCGATATTCAAGCTGGATTTAGAAAAGGCAGAGTAACCAGAGATCAAATTGCCAACATCCGTGGGATCATCGATAAAAGAGAATTCCAGAAAAACATCTACTTCTGCTTCATTGACTATGCTAAAGTCTGACTGTGTGGTTCATAACAAACTGTGGAAAATTCTTTAGGGGATGGAAATACCAGACCACCTTAGCTGCCTCCTGAGAAACCTGTATGCAGGTTAAGAAGGAACAGTTAGAACCTGACATGGAACAACAGACTGGTTCCAAATTGGGAAAGGAGTATGTCAAGGCTGTATATTGTCACTCTGCTTATTTAACTTTTATGCAGAGTACATCACACGAAATGCCAGGCTGGATGAAGCACAAGCTGGAATCAAGATTGCCAGGAGAAATATCAATAACCTCAGATACACAGATGACACCACTCTTATGGCAGAGAGTGAAGAGGAACTAAAGAGCCTTTTGGTGAAGGTGAAAGAGGAGAATGAAAAAGTTAGCTTGAAGCTCAACATTCAAAAAACTAAGATCATGGCATCTGGTCCCATCACTTCATGGGAAATAGATGGGGAAACAATTGAAACAGTGAGAGACTTTATTTTTGGAGGGCTCCAAAATCACTGCAGATGGTGACTACAGCCATGAAATCAAAAGACACTTGCTCTGTGGATTAAAGCTATGATAAATCTAGACGAGTATTAAAGAGCAGAAACATTACTTTTCCCATAAAAGTATGGATAGCCAAAGCTATGGTTTTTTCCAGTAGTCATTTATGGATGTGAGAGTTGGACCAAAAGAAGGGTGAGAGCCAAAGAATTGATGTTTTTGAACTGTGGTGTTGGTGAAGACTCTTTTGAGAGTCCCTTGGACTGCAAGGAGATCAAACCAGTCCATCAATCCTAAATATTAATTGGAAGGACTGATGCTGAAGCTCCAAAACTTTGGCCACCTGATGCAAAGAGCTGACTCATTAGAAAAGACCCCAATGCTGGGAAAGATTGAAGACAGGAGGAGAAGGGGATGGCAGAGGACAAGATGGTTGGGTGGCATCACCCACTCAATGGACATGAGTTTGAGCAAGCTCTGGGAGACGGTGAAGGACAGGGAAGCCTGGCATGCTTCAGTCCATGGGGTCGCAAAGACTGAGCAACTGAACTAATTAATTCTATTTTATTCCTCTACAAATTTTAATGTATGCATTTTTCTTTATTGTACTTTTTACTCTCATGTGCTTCTGTTATTTTAGTGGTAACTTCTGAATATTTCTTAATTATTTAACTTAACGATGTCTGAATTTCAAAAATATATTAACTTCTCTACCAAACAATTTTATTCTGATCTCTCTCTTCCTGAGTTGTATGATATTTTTGTTTAGAATCTTTGAATCACCATTTTTTCAACCCACCACTCAGTATGATTATGTTTTTAATACACACCATGTTTTTTAAATTGACATCCATGTTTATCATTTTATTTACTCTTAATTCCTTTTAGCTTTTTAGACTGTCCTTCTGGTATCATTTTCCATATCCTGAAGTGCAGTAGTTTTCTATATTCTCTGTCCAACAGAAACACTTTAAGGAGCTTTAAAAATATACATAAATGCCTGACCACACTAAGCTTTAGATTAACGTTAGGTGGGATGGGGATCAGGGATTGGCATTTAAAAAAGAAGAAAGATGAAAGCTTTCTTAATTATTTTAATGGGCATCCTGAGTTGAGCACTACTGCTTTATAAAGTCCATACTTATGTTGTTTATTGCTTGTCTTCCTCACTGAAATGTAAATTACAACAGTGAAAGGACTTTTTTCCACTCTTATTTATGCTTTTATCTCTACTGCCTGGAACAGTGGCGATCACATGAAAGTTGACCATCAAATGTTTGTTGAGTGAATGAAAGTACTAAGAATAGTCTATACGGCAGAAGCAGAGAAGGGGAGCAATTGTATGGTTTTGTTTAAGGAGTGAAACAAAGCATCAGCAAGGTTTTGAGCTGACCTTTGAAAGATGAATATGAGTTAGCAGAGTGTGAAACCACAGATATCTGAGATATTGGTGCACTTTCCAAATTATAAGCAGCTGCATGAGACTTGGATTTAGGGAGAAGCTGTGTGATGAGAAATGGAGAGAGAGACAGAGTTAGACTGTCAAGACTTCTATATATCATGGTTGGCAACTGGGGGAGAAACATGGAAGGTCTGAGCTAAGTGATCCTGATCAATGAGAAGTGGATGAAGTCTATAAATGTTCAGTGAGTTCTTCTGTAATAGCAACCTTCTTCCCCTTCACTACGTAATGTAACCCCGATAGTACATTTCTATCTCACTTTATTGCTGTTGAGTGTCTGTCTTTTTTGTGACCCCCATGAACTGTAGCCTTCCAGGCTCCTCTGTCCATGGGATTTCCCAGGAAAAAATACTGGAGAAGGTTACTATTTCCTTCTTCAGGGGATCTTCCCAACCCAGGAATCAAACCCTCATCTCCTGCACTGGCAGGCAGGGTTCTTTACCACTGAGCCACCAGGGAAGCCCCGCTATTTCACTTACTTTGTTTATTTCTACACAGCACTTGTCACCTTTTAGCATGTATTTTCTGAAATATTTTATTATTCATGACACAAGAATGAAAGTTCTGTTAGAGCAGAAATTTTGCCCATTTTAGTCACAGTTCTATCCTCAGGGCCTGGTGCATATTAATTAAAATTTTTTTGCACGAAATAATCAAAATTTTGTTGCGAAGGGCACCAAGGAAAATGCTCAGGTTTCACTGCCTCTGGATTTATAATAATCCATTGTTTTTTTCTTTCCAGCTCAATTCCGAACACAATTAATTCTTAATATCATAAACCCCCTTGTTTTCTGTATTTTGTCACTGATCACCACAATAGCCTCTAAACCAACCTCTCTGCCTCAAGGTTGCACTTGTCGCTGTTCAGTCGCTCAGTCATGTCCTACTCTTTGAAACCCATGCACTGCAGCATGTCAGGCTTCCTTGTCCTTCGCTATCTCCCAGAGTTTATTCAAACTCAGGTCCATTGAGTCAGTGAGCCATTGAGTCCAACCACCTCGTCCTCTGCCATCCCCATCTCCTCCCACCTTCAGTCTTTCCCAGCATCAGGCTCTTTTCCAGTGAGTCGGCTCTTCGCATCATGTAGCAGAATTATTGGAGCTTTAGTCAGTATCAGTCCTTCCAATGAATATTTAGGGTTGTCCCTTAGGATTGACTGGTTTGACCTCTTTGCTGTCCAACGGACTCTCAAAAGTCTTCTCCAGCACCAAAGCTTGAAAGCACCAATTCTTCAGTGCTCAACCTTCTTTATGGTTCAACTCTCCCATCCATATATGACTCCTGGAAAAACCAGGCAGACGTTTTTGTCAGCAAAGTGATGTCTTTGCCTTTAACATGCTGTCTAGCTAAGTTATAGCTTTTCTTCCGAGGAGCAACTGTCTTAATTTCATGGCCGCAGTCACCATCTGCAGTGATTCTGGAGCCCACGAAAATAAAGTCTGTCAGTGTTTCCATTTTTTACCCCATGTATTTGCCATGAAGTTATGGGACCAGATGCCATGATCTTAGCTTTTTGAATGTAAAGTTTTAAGCCAGCTTTTTCACGCTCCTCTTTCACCTTCATCAAGAGGCTTTTTAGTTCCTCTTCACTTTCTGCCAAAAGGGTGGTGCCATCTGCATATATGAGGTTATTGATATTTCTCCAGGCATTGTTGATTCGAGCTTGAGCTCATCCAGCCTTGCATTTCCCATGATGTACTCTGCATATAAATTAAATAAACAGCGTGACAATATACAGCCTTGATGTACTCCTTTCCCAATTTTCAACAAGGTTGCACTGGTACAACCCATTCTCTATATTTTGATTTGAAACATTACTATATTTTTTCTTACTTAAAATTGTCTTTGATTTTCTGTTTTCCTCATAATTAAACTCAAACTCCATAACATGGCATGCACGGTTCTTCCTTGTCTGGTCTCTTACATTCAGCCTTCATCTCTCATCACTGCTTCTTTCACACTATACTTCAAATCCACTATCTTTCTTCCTTTCCATTCATCCATTCCATCATTTATTCAACATTAAACAAGTCTTCATTGAGCATCCTCTAGTATATAAGGAGTATTTCAGATTATAATTATTCACCAGTCAATGGAGTAGCCATAGTTTCAACACTGTCTTCTCTTCATCTATTATTATTGTCACATTATAGTGCTACTAGTCATTTATGTGTTCATTTCCCTCACTGGTTGGAAGATCTTGAAATCTAGGATTATATCTTAATCTTCTCCATATGGACAATATCAGGAACAGAACCTTACACCGAGTGGTTGTTCAAAATCTGTTGGTTGAATGACAGAAGGAGTCAAATGCTGATATGAACTATATAAATACTAGCAAAAGTAAAGACCTTGTGCTAGCCCTTGTCATTGCCCTGACTACATTTTGGTCATTTATTCATTCCACAAGCATCTATAATCACCTATTTAATGCTAGACTCTTATGTGTTTAAATGTTGCCTTAGCCCCTAGGCTGTGGGCTTCTAGTGCCATGTCTCTGGGTCTAGCATAGTATTTGCTACACTTGCGAACTGGCTGAAAATAACCACAAAAGAGAAGAACTGGGGTACAGATTTTGGCCCTAGAGGAGTTTTCTGGAGGTAACAGCAATAGGTAACTCAATATTGAACTTTTAACCAAAGTAAAGCTTATTCTTATTATTGAACTTTTTGTCAGTTATCAGTGTCTTCATTTGGGTGGGGGGTATAAAAGTATACCAGAATGCTTTCTAAATGAGTTCACTTTCATTGCAAATTTGAGTATGGAATGTTACTTTCTGCATACCATTCCAAGACAGAAATGATTCAGATTTAAGACTTTTTAAAGATCAATCCTGGGTGTTCATTGGAAGGACTGATGCTAAAGCTGAAACTCCAATACTTTGGCCATCTCATGCGACAAGTTGACTCATTGGAAAAGACTCTGATGCTGGGAAGGTTTGGGGGCAGGAGGACAAGGGGACGACAGAGAATGAGATGGCTGGATGGCATCACTGACGCGATGGAACTCCGGGAGTTGGTGATGGACAGGGAGGCCTGGCGTGCTGTGATTCATGGGGTGGCAGAGTCGGACACGACTGAGTGACTGAACTGAACTGAAAGATCTTGAAATTTTTATACCAGTAATTAAAGTGAACTTATTTTTTAATTCCAGAAAGCAGTTAATCAGTATGGTAAATATGTAACTGCAGACATCCGAGAGTTAAGGAAGTAACAGTACTTGAAAGTCTGAATCAGCAAGGCGAGGTGACAAATAAGATACATAGAGTTTGGCAGAGATGCTGCAGTTCCTGGGATGACTAGGGCTAGTAGGATTTGTAAAAAGTTGCTGATTCCTTCTTCCAGACATTCTATGTCACTATCTAGGTGCGCATCTGGTGAGAGAGCCATTGAGATACAGTATTTCAAAAGCTTGCTAGAGAGGCACAGGAAGTTGACTGGAGTGAAGGCGGAGGTGGGGGCGGGGAGTGATGGGGCGGGGGTGAGGGTGTGGCGTCCCCGGCAAAAGCTTCCGCCAAACAAAAGAAATTAGCACTTCCGGTCACGCCTTCATCTTGTCGCGGCGTTCTTCACCAAGGTGAGTGTAAAGAAAGGGACTGATAATTTTCATAAGTGAGTCCCCAAACACTTCATTAACGCTTTCTTCTTTGTTTCACCGCGAGGTGGAAAGAATTCATCTCTAGGGTACATTGAAGGATGTGTCTGACGCTTGTGGTTCTGATCGCTATCTCCGCTGTCTCACTCCTCGGGAGATGGCTGGCCGTCATCTCCTCCTCTTTCTGACTGTCATGGTCCTTTTATCTTGTCCTGATTATTCTTCACTTCACCTCTTTATCGCGAATCCTCTTCCCGGCCTTTATGAACTTGGATCATTCCCTGTACCAGCGATTTCTTTCCTACCTCTTACTCCCACCTTCCACTCCTCCCTCCTCTTAGCTTCAGAACTTTTGCTACCCTCTTCCCCGACTCTGGCTTCCCTGGTGGCTCAGACGGTAAAGCGTCTACCTGCAATGCGGGAGGCGTAGGTTCGATCCCTGGGTCGGGAAGATCCGCTGGAGAAGGAAATGGCAACCCACTCCTGTACTCTTGCCTGGAATATCCCATGGACAGAGGAGCCTGGTGGTCTGCAGTCCATGGGGTCGCAAAGAGTCGGAAACGACTGAGAGAGACTTCTCTTTCTTTCTTTCCCCCAGTCTGAGCTTAATTCTTCCCTTTTTTCCCCTTTCGACCCCAGTATTTTACTCCCCCTGAAGACTTCTGATTCTCTTTGGTCCTATTTCTGTAGAGGACAGTGAATTATTTATTAATACTTTATAAAATCAGCTGTGACTTCAATCTCAAGGGCAAGGCTGTTTTTGTTGTTTTTAAAAATAAGCAAAGGAGCAGAAATTTTTTAGAGCTCTCAGAGACGTAGGAACTTGTTCAGATTATGTACTTGTATTTATTTATTACCCTAAACGAAATCACATATCAGATATTACACTGGTTTCAGCCTATGACATAAGAAAATTTTGGTATACAACTGAATCTCCAAATTTTGAATGACAAACATAGTGAGTTTTGCTTATAACTTGGTGTCAGCTTTAGAGGGTGGAAGCTTTCCCATCTTTAGAATTTCTCACAGGGCAGAAATGGTTGACAGATATGACATCCAATCACAAATTTATTAATTCATATGAGTTGGGTGTATTATGTAAATCTTTTCCTGGTGTTCAGTAGCAATATTGAAGAGCAAGTTGACAGATTTTTCAAAGATTTTTTTTTTGAGCTATGCATGTATTATCTATTTGGTGCATTATGAATTTTGTCTTTTTCATTTGTTGCAATGTGAAATTATGTTTTTGCACCATTTATCATGTGTAATCTGTCTTGCAATACTATTCATTAATTATCACAATTTATTATTTCAATTCCAAGGGAGAGAAAATTAAATTTATAATGAGGGTGCGGGGTATTTCAGGTTATAAAGAGGAATTTAACTAGCAGTCTCCTTGAACAAGCAACTTATTCCCTCTTCTATAATGTGTTAGACTTACCAAAATAAGGGATGATTAAGTATAGTTGAGAGACAATGAGTGAATATATGATAAATTTATAATAGGTTGTGATAGAGAAGGTTGTACTATGTTAGACAGGAAAGGCAGGAAGGCCTCCCTGGTACTGTGACATTTGAGCAGAAATCTAAAGGAAAAGAGGGCACAGACTATACAGATATGAGTGGGAAGCTGGGATATATTTATGACAGTGGCTTTGCATTTGTTGGTCATTTTGCTTCCAACATTCCCTCTTCTCCCCTCTGCCTGTGGTCACCAGCCTGCATAACATTAATGCACCACTCTGCCTACTTGAATGATCTAATCTGTCCATGTAAGTTCCCCATATTGTCTTTCTCCTGGCTAGCTTCTTGCTACCATTTAGGTGAATTGCCAGTTACCAGCCCCTCTGGGAAGACACATCTGCCTCTATCCTCACCTCTTCCTCAATGTGTTAATTTGTGGTGCATTGTATGCTATCCTACAGCATTCCTCTCTCACTGCTCTTTTAACTGCGTATTCATAATGTTGCCCATAAATGTTTGGTGTGGTAAATTAAAATGAATTTAGTGCCTGTCTTTTATATACAACCTTTTTAATGTAGTTGGCTCCCTAATTAATGTTCAGAACCACTGTTTAAAGTCAGTATCATCATTGTCATTTTCCTGATGACAAAACCTAGACTCAGGTGGGTAGTAACTTGCTAAATGGTAGTGGAGTTAATGGAGTTAAAGTCTGTCAGATACTCAGTCCTGGCCTGATCGTCTCTTTCTCTCTCTCTATCTCTGTTTATTAATGAGAAGTAGAAAATACACAGAATATTTTATTAGACATAGTCTGGATATAAAAATTTCATTTTGTAAGCTTTCTTTCACAAGTCTGATTATATCAGGTACTTGATTTACTTCCTAGTTATAAATGTTAAGAGCTGAAAAGTGTGATGACTTTTTACTTGAATTTTTTCCCTATTTTCAAACTTTTTATTCTTTTTTTCCTTTTTAATTTTTATTAGGGTATGAATACATAAGGGTACAGCTGAAAGCATTGTCACCACTGCGTAACTTACCACATGATCCAGCAATTCAACTCATGGTATATATCTGGAAAAAGTGAAAATACTAATTTGAAAAGATGTGTGCACTCCAATGTTATTAGAAGCACTATTTACAATGGCCAGGATATGGAAATGACCCAAGTGTCCATCAGCAGATGAATGGATAAAGATATGGTGTATATGTACAATGGAATATTGTTGTTTAGTCGCTAAGTCATGTCCGACTCTTTTGCTACCCCTTGTACTGTAGCTCGCCAGGCTCCTCAGTCTGTGGGATTTCCCAGCAAGAATACTGGAGTAGTTGCCATTTCCTTCTCAAGGGGATCTTCCTGACCCAGGTATCTAACTCGCATCTCCTTCATTGGCAGGCAGATTCTATACCACTGAGCCAGCAGCGAAGCCTCGCAATTACTCAACCGTAAAAAAGAATGAAATTCTGCTGTTTGTAACAGTGTTGTATGGACCTAGAGAGTATTATGCTTAGTGAAACAGAGAAATACAGATACTTTATGGTATCACTTATATTTGGAATCTAAAAAATAATACAAATGAATATATATAGCAAAACAGAAACAGACTTGGTGATATAGAAAACAAACTAGTGGTTACCAGCAGGGAGAGGGGCAAATAGCAGGTATGGGATTAAGAGATACAAACTGCTGCTGCTGCTGCTGCTAAGTCACTTCAGTCGTGTCCGACTCTGTGTGACCCCATAGACGGAAGCCCACCAGGCTCCCCCATCCCTGGGATTCTCCAGGCAAGAACACAGGAGTGGGTTGCCATTTCCTTCTCCATTGTGTGAAAGTGAAAAGTGAAAGGGAAGTCGCTCAGTCGTGTCCGACCCTTAGTGACCCCACGGACTGCAGCCTACCAGACTCCTCCATCCATGGGATTTTCTAGGCAAGAGTACTGGAGTGGCTTGCCATTGCCTTCTCCGAAGAGATACAAACTACTATGTCTAAAATAGATAAGCAATAAGAATATATTGTATAGCACATGGATGTATAGCTATTATCTTTTAATAATTTTTAATGGAGTATAATCTGAGTCACTATGCTATACTCCTGAAACTAATATAATATTGTAAATCAACTGTAAATTCATGTTGGACTTCCCTAGTGGCTCATTGTTAAAGAATCTGCCTGCCAGTGCAGGCAAGGCAGATTCGATGCTTGGTCCTGGAAGATCCCCTGGAGAAGGAAATGGCACCTTACTTCAGTATTCTTGCCTGGAAAATCCCATGGATAGAGGAGATTGCAAAAGAGTGGGACATGACTTAACGACTAAACAACAGCATACTTCATTAAAAAAAAAATTATCAGTATCTGAAATCCCTTGAATATATTTCCCTACCAGTTACAATATAAACCCCAAATTAACCACATCTTGGCTTCTATCACTGTATAATAATTTTCCCGTTTTGGTACTTTATAGAAATATAGTATAGTATGTTTTTTTGCATGTTTGACTTTGGCTTAAGATTTTGTTTTGATACTGATCCAAGTTATCAAGTGTAGTAGTAATTCCTTTATTCTTATAGCTCTGTATTCCATTGTGTGAATATGCCACAACTGATAGGCATTTTGGTTGTTTACATCTTTGGTCTGCAAATAGTACTATAAACATTCTAGAACATGTCTTTTGGTGATATATACACAGATTTCTGTTGACATATACCTAAGTGTAGAATTGATGAATTTGTAGGTTATGGATAAGATTAGCTTTAGTAAGTATTGCCAACCAGTTTTCCAAAGCAGTTGTACTAAAAAAAACTAATAGAAAATTTTAAGAGTTCCCGTGCTCTAGAATATTGCCAACACTTACTGTGTTGTCTTTTTAAGGAAAAAATATGTAACTATTTTAGTGATTATTAATGGTATCTTGTGATTTTAGTTTGCATATCTCTGCTGATAAATGTGCATCTTTTCCTGTTTATTGGCCTGGATATCTTTTTTTCAAGGTACCTGTTCAAGTCTTTTGACCACTTTTTCTCCTGGACTATCCTTTTCTTATTGTTCTGTAGAAGACTTTCTTTAGTAAGGATGTGAATACTTTGTTAGATCTGTTTATTGCAAATTTCATTGTTTGCACTTTCAGACTCTTAATGGTGTCTTTTGATGAACTGAATACAACCACATTTTGGAGATATTGCAGGTTTGCTTCTACCATTGCAGTAAAGTGAATATCACAATAAAACAAGTCATACAAATATTTTGGTTTCAAAGTGCATTTAAAAGTTAATTTTGTACTATGCTGTAGTCTAGTAAGTGTGCAATGCATGCATGCTCAGTCGTTAAGTCTTGTCCAACTCTTTGCGACCCCATGGACTGTAACCCACCAAATTTCAGGCAAGACTACTGGAGTGGGTTGCCGTGTCCTCCTCCAGGGGATCTTCCCAACCCAAACCTGTGTCTCCTGCACTGGCCACCTGGGAAACTCCAAGTGTGCAATAGCACTGTCTGAAAAACAAAGAATATACCTTAATTAAAAAAAACTTTATTACTAAAAAGTGTTAACCATCATCACACAGGGTTGCCACAGACCTTTAATTTGTAAAAAATGCACTATTTGTGAAGCGCAGTAAAACAAGATATGCTTGTACCTCAATTTTAATATTGTTGAGTTCATAATTTTTCCTCTATATGGGTAGTGCTTGTTTGTCCTGGTTAAGAAATCTTTGCCTTTCTCAAATTCATGGAGATATTTTTCTATGTGATGATACTGTTTAATCTCATTTATATTTCCAGTTCATTTGATACTGATTTTATTGTATGTTGCCAGTATGAGATATGGATAAAGGCCCTTTGTTTTGTTGTTGTTTTGAAACAGACATCCAGCAATTCAATACCGTTTATTGAAAAGATCATCCTTTCCCTCTAGCATCATCATCTTTTTCATAAATCAGATGATTAGGTTATATATGAGGGTTTGTTTCTGGATTCGTTTCATTTTGGTTTTTCTATTCTTGTATGAGTACCACTGTCATAATTAATGTAACTTTATAATGTATCTTATATATGGTCAGTAAGTCCTACAATTTTGTTCTTTTTCTTTAATAATGCTTTGGTTATTCTTGGCCTTTTGAATTCCCATATACATTTTTAAAAATTCATTAATATACTTATATTAATTGGAGGCTAATTACTCCACAGTATTGTAGTGGTTTTTGCCATACATTGACATGAATCAGCCACAGGTGTTCATCTGTCCCTCATCCTGAACCCCCTCCCACCTCCCTCCCCATCCCATCCCTCTGGGTTGTCCCAGTGCACTGGCTTTGAGTGCCCTGTTTCATGCATCGAACTTGGACTGGTGATCTATTTCACATATGGTAATGTACATGTTTAGAGAATGCTATTCTCTAAAATAATCCCACCCTCGCCTTCTGTCACCAAGTCCAAAAGTCTGTTCTTTATACCTGTGTCTCTTTTGCTGTCTCACATATAAGGTCATTGTTGTCATCTTTCTAAATTCCATATATATGCATTAATATACTATATTGGTGTTTTTCTGAGTTACCTCCAGTTTCATCCACCTCATTAGAACTGATTCAAATGCATTCTTTTTAATAGCTGAGTAATGTTCCATTGCGTAAATGTACCACAGCTTTCTTATCTATTCGTCTGCCAATGGACATCTAGGTTGCTTCCATGTCCTAGCTATAGTAAACAGTGCTGTCATGAACATTGGGGTAAACGTGTCTCCTTCAAATCTGGTTTCCTCGGTGTGCATGCCCAGCAGTGGGATTGCTAGGTCAAATGGCAGTTCTATTTCCAGTTTTTAAAGGAATCTCCACACTGTTCTCCATAGTGGCTGTACTAGTTTGCATGCCCACCAACAGTGCAGGAGGGTTCCCTTTTCTCCACACCCTCGCCAGCATTTATTGTTTGTAGACTTTTTCATAGCAGCCATTCTGACCGGCATGAGATGGTACCTCATTGTGGTTTTGATTTGCATTTCTCTGATAATGAGTGATGTTGAGCATCTTTTCATGAGTTTGTTAGCCATCTGTGTGTCTTCTTTGGAGAAATGTCTGTTTAGTTCTTTGGCCCATTTTTTCATTGGGTCGTTTATTTTTCTGGTATTGAGCTGCATGAGCTGCTTGTATATTTTTGAGGTTAATTATTTGTCAACTGCTTCGTTTGCTATTATTTTCTCTCATTCTGAAGGCTGTCTTTTCACCTTGCTTATAGTTTCCTTCGTTGTGCAAAAGCTTTTAAGTTTAATTAGGTCCCATTTGTTTATTTTTGCTTTTATTTCCATTACTCTAGGAGGTGGGTCATAGAGGATCCTGCTGTGATTTATGTCGGAGAGTGTTTTGCCTATGTTTTCCTCTAGGAGTTTTATAGTTTCTGGTCTTAACGTTTAGATCTTTAATCCATTTTGAGTTTATTTTTGTGTATGGTGTTAGGGAGTGTTCTAGTTTCATTCTTTTACAGTTGGTTGACCAGTTTTCCTGGCACCACTTGTTAAAGAGATTGTCTTTTCTCCATTGTGTATTTTTGCCTCCTTTGTGAAAGATAAGGTGTCCATAGGTTCGTGGATTCATCTCTGGACTTTCTATTTTGTTCCATTGATCTATATTTCTGTCTTTGTGCCAGTACCATCCTGTGTTGATGACTGTAGCTTTGTAGTATACTCTGAATTCAGGCAGGTTGATTCCCCCAGTTCCATTCTTCTTTCTTAAGATTGCTTTGGCTATTCGAGGTTTTTTGTATTTCCATACAAATTGTGAAATTATTTGTTCTACTTCTGTGAAAAATACCATTGGTAGCTTGATAGGGATTGCATTGAATCTATAGATTGCTTTGGTTATTATACTCATTTTCACCCATATACATATTTTAGAGGGCTTCCCACGTGGCACTAGTTGTAAAGAACCCGCCTGCCAATGCAGAAGACTGAAGAGATGCGGGTTTGATCTGTCAGGAACATCCACTGGAGGAGGGCATGGCAACCCACTTCAGCATTCATGCCTGGAGAATCCCATGGACAGAGGAGACTGGAGGGCTGCGGTCTCTAGGGTCGCCAAGAGTTGGACATGCCAGAAGTGACTTAGCATGCACACATTTTAGAATCAGCTTGTCAGTTTTCACAAAAATCCTTGTTGGCATTTTGATTCAGATACCACTTTAATAGGTCAGTTTGGTACTTTCCCCATAAATATCTCAGTGTTCATCTCCTAATATTAGGAGCATTTTGTAAATAATTTAATTGCCATTATCTTATTTAGAAAACAACAGTAATTCCCTAATATCATATACTTACCTACTGCATTTTCAGATTTTTTTCAAACAAGTCTTTTATTTAAAACTGTTATCCAACCTAATGTGTTTTTATATTTCTTAAGATTTTATTGTTATTTTCTATATTTTACTGAACTTCTTATATATTTAGTACTTTTCAAGTCATTACTTCTGTTGCTCAGACTGTCCAGTTTGGAAGTAGCCACATGAAACTCCTTCACGTTGGCTTCTGTTTTTTTTCTTTTATTCCTGAAATTTTCAAATAGTTTTAAAGAAAAAAGTAGTAAGCACACGCACATACATATAACCATGCATAAATCCTTTCCCAAGCTTCAGCAATTAATACCATTTAACGAATTTCATTTGATTTTTTTCTCCTCACCCACTTTTCTCACTGGGGCATTTGAGAAAATGGCAGTCAGCCATTATGTCATTGCACAGATAAATAACTCAGTATGGATCCCTAAGTCATAGGTGTGTTAAATAAGGAACCACTAGGCCATTATACCAGAGAAGGTGATGGCACCCCACTCCAGTACTCTTGCCTGGAAAATCCCATGGGCGGAGGAGCCTGGTAGGCGGCAGTCCATGGGGTCGCGAAGAATTGGACACGACTGAGCAACTTCACTTTCACTTTTCACTTTCATGCATTGGAGAAGGAAATGGCAACCCACTCCAGTGTTCTTGCCTGGAGAATCCCAGGGACCGGGGAGCCTGGGAGCCTGCGTCTATGGGATCACACAGAGTTGGACCCGACTGAAGCGACTTAGCAGCAGCAGCAGCAGGCCATTATACTTATAAGATTAACAGTAATTCTTTATATCATCTAATAGTTCATATTTAGATTTCCATGATTGTCTGAAAAATGTCTATGTACAGTAGCTTTGTTAAATCTATATCCAAAGAAAGACCATTTATTGCTACTGGCTGTTTTTCTCTTGAGTCTTTTTTCCTGTAAATCCTCTAAAGCCCCCACCCCCATGCCCTGCCAATTTTAAAGACTGTTGATTTATTGGAGAAACTAAGTTATTTGTCTGATTGACAAATGGATTTAGATGATTGCTTCTTTGATGTGGTTTTTATTGTTTTCTCCTTCCCATATTTCCTCTTCACTGGAATTTAGAGCTAGAGGCTTGATTAGCTTCAGTTTAATTATGTTTTTAAGGTAAGAATCATCTCAGGCAGTGTAACGCACTTTTTATTGCATTACCTCATGGGTGATTTTATCTTTTTAACTGATGCTGGGATTGATTTGTGTTTTCAGGTGATCTCAGCCTGATCCCTCCATTGTAGCATTTCCTCCCAACCTTTCTCCTGTTGATTTTCACAGCCATTGGAGATAACTGTCTAAATTCAGTATTTCAATAGTGGCTGTAAATAGTGGTAGAATTCTAGCAGTTATTCTGCATTTATTAGCTGGGATTATTTTATAAAGGAGAACTTTTTCTTGCTAGCTACGTTTTTTTGTTCTAATTTATGTTTCATAAAAAGAAACTCAGGATTTATGAACAGAAATAGACTCACAGACATAGAAAACAAACTGACATTTACCAAATGGGATAGTAGGATTAGGGGAGGGAGAGATAAATTAGAAGTTTGGGATTAAAATATACACTACTGTTTATAAAACAGATAAACAGCAAGACCCTATTGTGTAGTACAGGGAACTGTGCTCAATATCTCATAATAATCTATAATGGAAAAGAATGTGAAAAACTATATATATACATACACATATGTATATATAACTGAGTCACTTTACCATACGCTTGAAACTAATACAACATTATAAATTAACTGTATTTCAGTTAAAAACTGTTAACATTTAAAACAGAAAGGATAAAAGCTTTTTTTTTCATATATCAGTTTTCAGAATTGATTTCCTAGAGACTTTTATTGTTTAATATCATTAAGAATTCATGGATTTTTATGTATTTAATGTGTATCCATTGTGATTAAAATTTTTCACTGAGGTATAGTTGGTTTACAATGCTGTGTTAGTTTCAGGTCTACAGCAAAGTGATTCAGTTACAGACATATTTATTCTGATTATTTTCCATTAGAGGTTATTATAAGATACTGAATATAGTATCCTATGCCATACAGTAAATCCTTGTTACTTATCTATTTTATATGTATAGTAGTGTGTATCTATTAAACCCATCAGTTCAGTTCGGTTCAGTCGCTCATTCATGTCTGACTCTTTGTGACGCCATGGACTGAAGCATGCCAGCCTTCCCGGTACATCACCAACTCCAAGAGCCTGCTCAAACTCATGTCTGTCAAACTGGTGATGCCATCCAACAACCTCATCCTCTGTCGTCCCCTTCTCCTCCTGCCTTCAATCTTTTCCAGCATCAGGGTCTTTTCCAGTGAGTTGGCTCTTTGCATCAGGTGACAAAGTATTGGAGCTTCAGCTTCCTTATCAATCCTTCCAATGAATATTCAGGACTGATTTCCTTTGGGATTGACTGGTTTGATCTCCTTGCAGTCCAAGGGACTCTCAAGAGTCTTCTCCAACACCACAGTTCAAAAACATCAATTTTTGGCACTGAGCCTTCTTTATGGTCCAATTCTCACATCCATACATGACTACTGGAAAAACCATAGTTTTGACTAGATGGACCTTTCTTGGCAAGGAAATGTCTCTGCTTTTTACTATGCTGTCTAGGTTGGTCATAGCTTTTCTTTCAAGGAGCAAGCGTCTTTTAATTTCACGGCTTCAGTCATGGTCTGCAGTGATTTTTGAGCCCAAGAAAATAAAGTCTGTCACTGTTTCCATTGTTTTCCCATCTGTTTGCCATGAAGTGATGAGACTGGATGCCATGATCTTAGTTTTTAGAATGTTGAGTTTTAAGCCAGCTTTTTCACACTCCTCTTTCACTTTAATCAGGAGGGTCCTCAGTTCTTTGCTTTCTGCCATAAGGGTGGTGTCATCTGTCTATCTGAGGTAATTGATATTTCTCCCGGCAATCTTGATTCCAGCTTGTGCATCATCCAGCCCAGCATATTGCATGATGTACTCTGCATATAAACTAAATAAGCAGAGTGACAGTATACAGCCTTGACTTACTCCTTTCCCAATTTGGAACCAGTCTGTTGTTCCATGTCCAGTTCTAACTGTTGCTTTTTGACCTTCATGCAGATTTGTCAGGAGGCAGATGTGACATTCCCATCTCTTTGGGAATTTTTCACAGTTTGTTGTGATCCACCCAGTCAAAGGCTTTGGTGTAGTCAATAAAGCAGAAGTAGATGTTTTTCTGGAACTCTCTTGCTTTTTCAATGATCCGACAGATGTTGGCAATTTGATCTCTGGTTCCTCTGCCTTTTCTAAATCTGGCTTGAACATCTGGAAGTTCACAGTTCACATACTGTTGAAGCCTAGCTTGGAGAATTTTGAGCTTTACTTTGCTAGCATGTAAGATGTGTGTAGTTGTGAGGTAGTTTAAACATTCTTTGGCATTGCCTTTCTTTGGGATTGGAATGAAAATTGACCTTTTCCAGTCTTGGGGCCACTGTTGAGTTTTCCAAATTTGTTGGTATTTTGAGTGCAGCACTTTAACAGGATCATCCTTTAGGACTTGAAATAGCTCAACTGGAATTCCATCACCTCCACTAGCTTTGTTCATAGTGATGCTTCCTAAGGCCCACTTGACTTTGCACTCCAGGATGTCTGGCTATAGGTGAGTGATCACACCATCATGGTTATCAGGGTCATGAAGACCTTTTTTGCATAGTTCTTCTGTGTATTCTTACCACCTCTTCTTAATATCTTCTGCTTCTGTTAGCTCCATACCATTTCTGTCCTTAATTGTGCCCATCTTTGCATGAAATATTCCCTTGGAATCTCTGATTTTCTTGAAGTCTTTCGCATTCTATTGCTTTGCTCTATTTCTTTGCATTGATCACTTAGGAAGACTTTCTTATTGCTCCTTGCTATTCTTTGTAACTCTGCATTCAGATGGGTATAACTTTACTTTTCTCCTTTGCCTTTCTCCTCTCTTCTTTTCTCAGCTATTTGTAAGGCCTCCTCAGACAACCATTTTGCCTTTCTGCATTTCTTTTTCTTGGGATGGTCTTGATCACTGCCTCCTGTACAATGTCATGAACCTTTGTCCATGGTTCTTCAGGCACTCTGTCTATGAGATCTAATCCCTTGAATCTATATGTCACTTCCACTGTATAATCATAATGGATTTGATGTAGGTCATACCTGAATGGTCTAGTGGTTTTCCCTACTTTTTTCAATTTAAGTCTGAATTTTCCAATAAGGAATTCATGATCCGAGCCACAGTCAGCACAATCAGGTCTTATTTTTGCTGACTGTACAGATCTTCTCCATCTTCAGCTGCAAATAATATAATCAATCTGATTTCAGTATTGACCATCTGGTGATGTCCATGTGTAGAGTTGAGTCTTGTGTTGTTGGGTGTGGGTGTTTGCTATGACCACTGCATCCACTGGCAAAACTCTTTTAGCCTTTCAGTTCAGTTCAGTCACTCAGTCGTGTCTGACTCTTTGCAACCCCATGGACTGCCTCCCACCAGGCCTCCCTGTCCATCACCAACTCCTGGAGCTTATTCAAACTCATGTCCATCAAGTCGGTGATGCCATCCAACCATCTCATCCTCTGTTGTCCCCTTCTCTTGTCCCCTTCAATCTTTCCCAACATCAGGGTCTTTTCCAGTGAGTCAGTTCTTTACATCAGGTGACCAAAATATTGTAGTTTCAGCTTCAACATCAGTCTTTCCAATGAATACTTAGGACTGATTTCCTTTAGGATGGACTGGTTGGATCTCCTTGCAGTCCAAGGGACTCTCAAGAGTATTCTCCAACACCCCAGCTCAAAAGCATCAATTCTTTGGTGCTCAGCTTTCTTTATAGTCCAACTCTCAAATCCATACATGACTACTGGAAAAACCATAGCTTTGACTAGACAGACCTTTCTTGGCAAAGTAATGTCTCTGCTTTTTAATATGCTGTCTAGGTTGGTCATAGCTTTTCTTCCAAGCAGCAAGTGTCTTTTAATTTCATTGCTGCAGTCTGCAGTGCAGTTTGCATCTGCAGTGATTTTTAAGCCCCCCCAAAATAAAGTCTCTCAGTGTTTCCATTGTTTCCCCATCTATTTGCCATGAAGTGATGAGACCAGATGCCATGAACTTAGTTTTCTGAATGTTGAGTTTTAAGCCAACTTTTTCACTCTCTTTCACTTTCATCGAGGCTGTTCAGTTCTCTGCTTTCTGCCATAAGGGTGGTGCCATCTGCACATCTGTTAGTCTTTGCCCTGCTTCATTTTGTACTCCACAGCCAAACTTGCCTATTACTCTAGGTATCTCTTGTCTTCCTAGTTTTGCATTCCAGCCCCCTATGACGAAAAGGACATCTTTTTTTTGGTGTTAATTCTAGAAGGTCTTGTAGCTCATCATAGAACCATTCAACTTCAGCTTATTCGGCGTTAGTGGTTGGGGCATAGACTTGCATTACTGTGGTATTGAATGTTTTGCCTTGGAAACAAGCAGAGATCACTCTGTCGTTTTTGACATTGTACCCAAATACTGCATTTTGGACTCCTTTGTTGAATATGAGGGCTAGTCCATTTCTTCTAAGGAATTCTTGCCCACAGTAGTGGATACAATGGTCTCCTGAATTAAATCCACCCATTCCAGTCCATTTTAGTTCAGTGATTCTTAAAATGTTACTGTTCACTGTTGCCATCTCCTGTTGACCACTTCGATTTACCCTGATTCATGGACCTAACATTCCAAGTTCCTATGCAATATTGTTCTTACAACATCGGACTTTATTTCCATCATCAGTCACATCTACAGCTGGCCTTTGTTTGTGCTTTGGCTCCATGTCTTCATTCTTTCTGGAGTTACTTCTCTACTCTTTTCCAGTAGCATATTGGGCACCTACCAACCTGGGGAGTTCATCTTTCAGTGTCCTATCTTTTTGCCTTTTCACACTGTTCATGGGGTTCTCAAGGCAGGAATACTGAAGTGGTTTGCCATTGCCTTCTCCAGTGGACCATGTTTTGTCAGAACTCTCCACCATGAACTGTCTGTCTTTGGTGGCCCTATACGACATGGCTAATAGTTTCATTGAGTTAGACAAGGCTGTGGTCCATGTGATCAGTTTGTTTACTTTTCTGTGATTGTGGTTTTCATTCTGTCTGCCCTCTGAAGAATGAAGATAAGAGGCTTATTGCCCCGTGGCAGGCCACTGCTGACCCGTTCCTCGTCAGGGGACATTCAAACACTTAAAGGCAGGTCTGGCTCTGTCTCTGTGGGGCCTCTGGGTCCTGGTGCACACAAGGTTTTGTTTGATCCCTCTAAGCATCTCTGGGGGGTGTGGGATGTGATTCTAAATGTGATTTTGCCTCCCTACTGCCTTGTTGGGGTTTTTTGTTTGCCCTTGGATGTGGGGTATCTTTTTTGGTGGGATCCAACATTCTCCTGTCAATGGTTGTTCAGCAGTGAGTTGCAGTTTTGGAGTTCTCACAGAAGAAGATGAATGCACGTCCTTCAACTCCACCATCTTGAATAATCCCTATTAAACCCATACTCCCCCTTTGGTAACTATACGTTTGTTTTCTATATCTGTAAGTCTGTTTCTGTTTTGTAAATAGATTCATTTGTATTAGTTTTTAGATTCTACATATAAGTGATATATGATAGTATTTGTCTTTCTCTGTCTTATTTCACTAAGCACAGTATTCTCTAGGTCAATCCATATTCCTGCAAAAGCAATACTTTGTTATTTTTATGGCTGAGTAGTATTCCATTGTATATCAATACCACATCTCTTTAGCCAGTAGTCTGTTGATGGGCACTTGGGTTGCTTCTATGTCTTGGCTGTTGTAAATAGTGCTGATATGAACATTGGGATGCATATATTTTTTCAAATTAGTTTTTGTCTTCTGGATCTGTGACCAGGAATGAGATTGCTCAATCTTAGGGTAGTCTATTTTTATTAATAGCTTTTAAAGAAACCTCCATAGTGCTCCATAGTTACTGTACCAGTTTACATTCCCACTCAATCGTATAGGAGGGTTCCCTTTTCTCCATACCCTATCTGCTGCTGCTGCTGCGTCACATCAGTCGTGTCCGACTCTGTGCGACCCCACAGACAGAAGCCCACCAGGGTCCCCCGTCCCTGGGATTCTCCAGGCAAGAACACTGGAGTGGGTTGCCATTTCCTTCTCCAGTGTGTGAAAGTGAAAAGTGAAAGTGAAGTCGCTCAGTCGTGTCCGACCCTTAGCGACCCCACGGACCGCAGCCCACCAGGCTCCTCCATCCATGGGATTTTCTAGGCAAGAGTACTGGAGTGGCTTGCCATTGCCTTCTCCGATACCCTATCTAGCATCTATTATTTGTAGTATTGTGATTTTTTTGTTTTTTGATGCTCAAATTGTGCCATTTTAGAAATTAGAAGTAGTTTTTGTTTGTTTCCTGTATCATTTGACAAGATTTCATTAGATCTTGACTTCACTGCTCTCTGATACATTTTAGGCTCATCATGTACACTGTCTGCCCCAGTGCTGGAATCAGTCATTTTGCAAGGAACCATGTATTCTTTCAGTAAGGATTGATACTTAGAAAACAAGATGTGAATGCTCAGGAGATTTTTTTTTGTCATGCTACCTGACCTTTTGTTGTGCTCTTTTCCTCTCTATTTTGAATACATTTGAATGGCTTTATTTATGTAGTCTTTCATTCATTCAGCAAAAATTCCTTACAATGATATATATGGTGTTATGTTTGGTATAGGAGATGTGAAGGTAAATCTGACTAGTTTCCTGTCCTTGATGAAGGTTCATTATAGTGGTAATATGAATAAACAGTCAGTGACTAAAGAGTATGATCAGTACTCTGGTGGACATAGGCAAGTGGGATTGACAGTCTGTGGCAGCACAGAATGGGCTTCTGAAAATGCCTTGGAAAGAGGAGATAATGCTTGACATTGGATGAGTAGAAGTATGAAGGTAGAGGAGCTATGAAGGGTTTCAGTTGGAGGAAACTGAAAGAGGCAGAGGGATCTTGATGTATTCAAGGAAAGGTATGTATATAGTTGGTCATAACTGAAACATAAGTTTTATGTAGGGGAGGAGAGACAAAATTGGAGACATGGATGGGGTCCAGGATGTTGAGAGCCCCAAAAGTCAGATCAGAGAACTGAGATTTCACTCTGAAGGCTCTGAAGGAGAAGTAATGACATTGTCTTAAGCAGATGAGATATATAATCACCCCTGTGATGGTACTGATGATGCACTGGCTGGGTGGGGAGGAATGGGGCAGTAGGAGAATAGCAAGGAGGAGAAACAGAAGAGAAAGAATGTCATGTTACAGTGCACCTCAGGTATGTGTGTAGTATGTGGGAGAAGTGTGTGTGTGTGTGCATTACAATAGGTTATAATATATATATATACTATAGATTATATACATACACAATAGATTATATATATTACATATAGAACTATATACAACAGTTATATTTAAAATGTTTAATATATAATATATATACATACACACACATGACTGTCCCACACACCACACATATATATAGAATAATATATATAAAATAGATCTGTGCATATACACATGGATGTAGTGTTATGTGTTTATAATTCTGTATGTGCGTGTATATCCAAGGGCTGTCTCATTGCCATGGATCTAGACTTTAGAATATTTCAGTGGAGAAACATTTCCCAAGGAAGGCGGAGGGGTGGGAAACCACAATAAAGATTCTCCTTGACCTAACATTAGTCATGCTCCTTTGAGCCCTTTTTTCAACTAAACTTTATCCTTGGGCATTGTCTTGGCCTATTTAGCTCAGTTTTAAAAAGAATCCTGCCAAGTCAATTTAGCAAGAATCCCCCACCCTTGCTTGATATTTTAGCACTCTGGTCTGCCTTCAGCGAGAATCCCAAGTCAGTTTCAGTTCAGTTCAGTTCAGTTCAGTTGCTCAGTCGTGTCCGACTCTCCGCGACCCCATGAATTACAGCACGCCAGGCCTCCCTGTCCATCACCAACTCCCGGAGTACACTCAAACCCATGTCCACAGAGTCGGTGATGCCATCCAGCCATCTCATTCTCCGTCGTCCCCTTCTCCTCCCGCCCCCAACCTTTCCCAGCATCAGAGTCTTTTCCAGTGAGTCAACTCGTCGCATGAGGTCGCCAAAGTATTGCACTTTCAGCTTTAGCATCAGTCCCTCCAATGAACATCCAGGATTGATCACCTTTAGAATGGACTGGTTGGATCTCCTTGCAGTATAAGGGACTCTCAAGAGTCTTCTCCAACACCACAGTTCAAAAGCATCGATTCTTCAGCGATCAGCTTTTCACAGTCCAACTCTCACATCCATACATGACCACGGGAAAAACCATTGCCTTGACTAGACGGACCTTGGTTGGCAAAGTAATGTCTCTGCTTTTTAATATACTATCAAGGTTGGTCATAACTTTCCTTCCAAGGAGTAAGCGTCTTTTAATTTCATGGCTGCAGTGAGCATCTGCAGTGATTTTGGAGCCCAAAAAAATAAAGTCTGACACTGTTTCCACTGTTTTTCCATCTATTTCCCATGAAGGGATGGGACCAGATGCCATGATCTTTGTTTTCTGAATGTTGAGCTTCAAGCCAACCTTTTCACTCTCCTCTTTCACTTTCATCAAGAGGCTTTTGAGTTCCTCTTCACTTTCTGCCATAAGGGTGGTGTCATCTGCATATCTGAGGTTATTGATATTTCTCCCAGCAAGTCAGTTTAGCAAGGATCAACTTAGTCTTGATGTCTCCTTTTAGTAATTTTCTATAGCTCCATGCCTGTAGATCCCCAGCTGTCTTTAACTATTCATAGTTGAGTCCGTCTCTCCCCTGTATTGCAGTAGTCTTGACAACTATCCAGTAGTCTTTAATAAACAGTAGTCAATGGCAAGCCACTCCAGTAGTCTTGCCTAGAAAATCCCATGGATGGAGGAGCCTGGTGGGCGGCAGTCCATGGGGTCGCTACGAGTCAGACATGACTGAGCAACTTCACTTTCACACATTGGAGAAGGAAATGGCAACCCACTCCAGTGTTCTTGCCTGGAGAATCCCAGGGACGGGGGAGCCTGGTGGGCTTCCGTCTATGGGGTCGCACAGAGTCGGACACGACTGAAGTAGCAGCAGCAGCAGTCTTTATTAAAGTCTACTTTTAAACAGTAGTCTTTATTAAAGTCTACTATTAAACAGTAGTCTTTAATAAAGTCTTTCTTACCATTTTAACATGTGTCAGAATGATTTTTTGTTTAACAGGCCACACCAAAACTTTGGCTTATTGTGCTTTTCCCCTTCAAAGCTCCACCAGTTGGCACTGAGGCCCAATTGTGTATCCTTAAGTAATCTTGAGAATTCCTCTTCCTCCTTTCCTTGGGATTTAAGGGTATGGAGAGGGAGGGAGTGAGGTGATTTTTTTTCAGCTTCTCCTGGAGGTTAGTATGTCGCTTTAACAGTTATCTCTGGGAGAGTGAAATGATGATTGAAGATGCTTAGCTCCTTTTATGTGTTTCTCTGTGCCAAGCTTTGTTGTATACTAAAGAATGTGTATTGCACTTCTCTTTTAAAATTACTGTCTTAAACTTTTAAAAGTATATAGTGTGAAATTCATCTACATGGATATATAAGATATAGACTTGAGATGGTTCTGTTAGGTTAAGGATTTAGGGGAAGCCAGGGCAGTGAGTGTGTATGGATCTGTGTTGGTGAAGGCACAGAGGACCAGTAATGTAGTTGGCAAAGGTGTTAATGAAGTGAATGTAGACTATTGTCTATGAAAAGTAGAATAGATAACAAGTGGTATATGTATATTTTTAGGATGAGAAATTTGAGCATGTTTATATGTTCTGTAGTGGAGGAGCTAATTAAGTCAAAGAGGTTGTTGAAAATAGAGGAGAGAAATGGGTAACTGGAGAAACAAACAGGTGTGGAAAAGATATGGTATAATGAATATGTGGAAGAACTGGCCATAAGCAAGAGAATGGGCATCACTTCTAATATCAGAGTTAAAGAGGGTCAGAAAGGCTTGTTTGTGAGGTTGTTGGAGAGGCGAGAGATTGAGAGTTTCTTGTCCTGATTCATTCTCTGTGATAAGGTAGTAAGGGCTTTTCTGGAGTGTGAGAGGGGATGAACAGGGGCCAGTGGAAGGAGGAGTAAGGTTGCACCCTTCTCTGGGGAATGAGAAAAGATTGATGGGCAGTAAGTAATAAATGCATATCTGAGCTGGAAATAAAGTGATTTTAGTCTTGTCCTTTTTTCCAGTTGTATTCAGTTGCCAAGAAGTGGGAGCAAGGAAGGGAAACATTAGATTTGATTTTAGACTTGTGAATGTGTGATGATGATTTTGGGTGGTGGGAGGTTTGAAGGGCTAAGTGGGTTGTTGAGGTTACTGATGAGATTTGTTCAGGTTATAGACCATGGGATCTAGTCTCATCAGGAAAGAATGCATTCTCAGTAGGATTCTGTAGAGAAGCTGGGAAGATAGGTGGGTGGCTGTCAGTGAAGCTGTATAGCAATTTCAAAGCTCAGAGAGTGGTTGTTTAAAAGGTAGAATGGCAAATAAGAAATTGTGGTCATAGTAGGATATTGGAGTTTAAGATTTCAGAGGAAAAGTAGTTCTGAGTGATGAGAAGGTTCTGTGGGTGGGTGAATTGGAGTGGAGGAGGTCAAGGAACTGTGAAACTGGGGGATGAATAAGCTAGCCATGGGATCATCAAAGATGGGAAAAGATAGAGGGTTTAAGAGTGGAGAAAGGTGAGAAAGATGCTCTATTTTGTAGAAGGGGTGAGTGTGGCTGAGAAGCACATGGTATGACATTGATTGAACATTGGATATGACATTGATTGGACAAAGGATAGGCCATTCCGTTGATAGGAATGGAGATTTTTTACAAAAGGGAGGAGGAGTTAGGGAATGGAAGCAGCTTTGCACCAGATCCCTTGGATGGTCCTGGCTTTGTTTCAGCTTTGTCTTTGCTTCACAAACTTTTTTTTTTTTTTTGGCCAAAACCCCAGGACTAGGAAAGAACTGGTGGTAAAATCTTGAATGTAAGGGAACCTAAGATAGCATTCTGTTCACTGATTCCTGTGCTTGGAGGGACTTAAACAACTGCCCTTAGCAACTTTCAGGAAAATGGCACTGCTGGTAGGACCCTAGCCTACCAGCTAGCCCGGGCTTCCCGTTCCAAGAGTCCTATTATAAATGAATGTGGATAACCAGTGCCTATAGCTTTCACATGGAGAAGGCAATGGCAAGCCACTCCAGTACTCTTGCCTAGAAAATCCCATGGATGGAGGAGCCTGGTGGGCTGCAGTCCGTGGGGTCGCTAAGGGTTGGACACGACTGAGCGACTTCACTTTCACTTTTCACTTTCACACATTGGAGAAGGAAATGGCAACCCACTCCAGTGTTCTTGCCTGGAGAATCCCAGGAAAGGGGGAGCCTGGTGGGCTTCCATCTATGGGGTCGCACAGAGTCGGACACGACTGAAGTGACTTAGCAGCAGCATAGCTTTCACAAAGGGGTGGATGCTTTTTATATCATCCGTTATCTCAGAAGATTGAGAACACATGCTCTTAGGGGATGCTTTAAAGGAGTTCCATATGAAGGCCCTGGATTCTTTTTTTTAAAGTTTTTCAAATTGTGTAATATAATAAAAATACCAAAAGTTGCATAAAGTGTAAAAGTACACTGAAATGAATAATCATAAAGTAAACACCCATAAAAGAACCTTCCAACACCAAATATAGAACATTTGCAAGTTATCTAGAAGCCTCAATTCTCTCCCAGAGGTAACGGTTCTCTCCCAGAGGTAACGGTTCTCTCCCAGAGGTAACGGTTCTCTCCCAGAGGTAACGGTTCTCTCCCAGAGGTAACCATTTATCCTGACTTGCCTTTTATGGTAATGATTTCTTCATCTGTGTATATAGACACGTATGCACATGCACACCTACTTGTACATTCTACTACTTAGGAACATTTGGATTGCTTTCAGTTTTTGGCTATTGTGAACAGTGCTGCTCCTGTTCCACATGTGCTTGAGATACATATCTGGGAGAGGGATTTGCTAGTAATAGTTTATGCATATCTTCAGCTGTACTTTGCTGTTGTTCTTCAGTCACTCAGTCATGTCTGACTCTTTGTAACCCCATGGACTGCAGCATGCCAGGCTTCCCTGTCCTTCATTATCTCCCAGAGTTTGCTCAAACTCATGTCCATTGAGTTGGTGATGCTATCTAACCATCTCATCTTTTCCCCCCTTCTCCTCCTGCCCTCAATCTTTCCCAGCATCAGGGTCTTTTCTAATGAGTTGGCTCTTTGCATCAGGTGGCTAAAGTATTGGAAATTCAGCTTCAGCGTTCGTCCTTCCAATGAATATTCAGGATTGATTTCCTTTGGGATTGACTGGTTTGATCTCATTGCAGTCCAAGGGACTCTCAAGAGTCTTCTCCAATACCACAGTTCAAAAGCATCAATTCTTTGGTGCTCAGCCTTCTTTATGGTCTAGCTCTCACATCTGTATATGACTACTGGAAAAACCATAATTTTGACTATATGGACCTTTGTCGGCAAAGTGATGTCGTTGCTTTTTAACTTTAAAAGATAACTTTAACAGATAATTAAAAGATAATGGAAAGTTGATTTTCAAAAGGATTGCACCAGTTTTGACTCCCACTAAAAGTATATGAGGATTCATACTTTGGTTCTTTTCTCCCCTAGTTTTGAGGCTAGAATACTGTGGCTTGGAGGTGATCAGAGATAGCCAAGGACTCGTAATTTGCTGTGAATATGAGGGGTTGATTACAATCTCACCTTTCTCCCGCAACAGTTGCCCTTAACTGCTTCAGTAGAGAACTTTGGTTTGATCCTATCTTTCCCAGAATTTCTAGGCCCAGGAATTGGGCCCTAGAATTCAGTGTGGTTGCTCAGCCTTTGAGGCCATTTGGGAATGAAGATAACCTGGGTTACCATCCTATAATGCTCCTCTTTCTTGGATGGTCCAAACAATGATCTTAGCAATTAACCAGGGGTTCTGTGTGTGGACTCTAACTCAGTTAACTCTTCCTCATACTCAGGGCTCAAGAACCGAAACCAGGAAGTGATCAGAGATAATTAGCATCTGTGGATAGCAGGATATAAAGACTTAGATGACCCTGTGTCTTTGGAGGATCCTTGAATAACCATCTTTAGCCAACTCCAAGGAGGGAGCTGGCTTGTTCCTTTCTTTCCCATAGTCTGTCCCTTAGGGAATCTTTTCCTTAGGGAGGGCCATGGCTTGTTTGTTTCTTTCTCGAAGTCTCAACTATTGAGAACCTTGGTTGGTTTATTTCTGTGGCCAGTGTGAAGTAAAGCTGGCTGGGTAAGCATTTGGATTGCTTACCAGAGTCTCATTTTTTTTTTTTCAGTTTCTTCTCTTATTTATTTGGGGCTTGATCTTTTCATACAATCATGCTCAACAGAA
Organism: Moschus berezovskii; assembly: GCF_049115385.1. NCBI lineage: Eukaryota > Metazoa > Chordata > Mammalia > Artiodactyla > Moschidae > Moschus > Moschus berezovskii. The sequence continues at coordinate 52,407,550 of NC_142488.1, read as the reverse complement.
ACCAAACTCTCTGGAGGATGCATATTCGGCTTTAAAATGCCTTACATTTCTAATACTGGGGAAAGGCATTGTCTTCTAAATTGTCTCGGGGTCTAGAAAGTTGCTTTTAAATTTTTATTTATTTTAAAAATTTGTTATTTGTTAAATTAATTTATTTTTTATTGAAGGATAATTGCTTTACAGAATTTTGCTGCCTTCTCTCAAACCTCAACATGAATCAGCCATAGGTATACATACATCCCCTCCCTTTTGAAGCTCCCTTCCATCACCCTCCCCATCCCACCCCTCTAGGTTGATACAGAGCCCCTGTTCGAGTTTCCTGAACCATAAAGCAAGTTCCCATTGGCTATCTATTTTACATATGGTAATGTAAGTTTCCCGGAGAAGGCAATGGCAAGCCACTCCACTACTCTTGCCTAGAAAATCGCATGGACAGAGGAGCCTGGTGGGCTGCAGTCCATGGGGTCGCTACTAGTCGGACATGACTGAGCAACTTCACTTTCACTTTTCACTTTCACACATTGGAGGAGGAAATGGCAACCCACTCCAGTGTTCTTGCCTGGAGAATCCCAGGGATGGCAGAGCCTGGTGGGCTGCCGTCTATGGGGTCTCACAGAGTCGGACACGACTGAAGTGACTTAGCAGCAGCAATGTAAGTTTCCATGTTACTCTTTCCATACATCTCACCCTCTCCTCCCCTCTCCCCATGTCCATAAGTCAATTCTCTATGTCTGTTTCTCCATTGTTGCCATGTAAGTAAATTCTTCAGTTCCATTTTTTTAGATTCCATATATATGTGTTAGAATATGGTATGTATATTTCTCTTTCTGACTCACTTCACTCTGTATAATAGGTTCTAGGTTTATACACCTCATTAGTACTGACTCAAATGCATTCCTTTTTATGGCTTTGGAGGGACTGATGCTAAAGCTGAAACTGCAATACTTTGGCCACCTCATGCGATGAGTTGACTCACTGGAAAAGACTCTGATGCTGGGAAAGGTTGGGGGCGGGAGGAGAAGGGGACGACGGAGAATGAGATGGCTGGATGGCATCACCGACTCTGTGGACATGGGTTTGAGTGTACTCCGGGAGTTGGTGATGGACAGGGAGGCCTGGCGTGCTGTGATTCATGGGGTCGCGGAGAGTCGGACACGACTGAGCGACTGAACTGAACTGAATATTCCATTGTGTATATATAACACAACTTCTTTATCCATTCATCTCTCGATGGACATCTAGGTTGCTTCCATGTTCTAGCTATTGTAAATAGTGCTGCAGTGAACAATGGGATACATATGTCCCTTTCAATTTTGGTTTCTTCAGGGTATATGCCTAGGAGTGGGATCCTGGGTTATATGGTGGTTTTCTTCCTAGTTTTTTAAGGAATCTCCATACTGTCTTCCATAGTGGCTGTATCAATTTACATTCCCACCAACAGTGCAAGAGTGTTCCCTTTTCTCCACACCCTTTCCAGCATGTATTGTTTGTAGACTTTTTGATGAGGGCCGTTCTGACTGGTGTGAGGTGATATCTCATTGTAGTTTTGATTTGCATTTCTCTAATAATAAGCGATGTTGAGCATCTTTTCATGTGTTTGTTAGCCATCTGTATGTCTTTGGAGAAATGTCTGTTTAGGTCTTTTCCCCATTTTTTGATTGGGTTGTTTGTTTTCTTGGTATTGAGTTGTATGAGCTGCTTGTATATTTTGGGAATTAATCCTTTGTCAGTTGTTTCATTTGCTATTATTTTCTCCCACTCTGAGGGTTGTCTTTTCACCTTGCTTATAGTTTCCTTTGCTGTGCAAATGCTTTTAAGTTTAATTGGGTCCTACTTCTTTACTTTTATTTTTGTTACTCTAGGAGGTGGGTCATAGAGGATCTTGCTTTAATTTATGTCATCGAGTGTTCTGCCTGTGTTTTCCTCTAAGAGTTTTATAATTTCTGATGTTACATTTAAGTCTTTAATCCATTTTGAGTTTATCTTTGTGTATGGTGTTAGGAAGCATTCTAATTTCATTCTTTTACATGTAGCTGTCCATTTTTCCCAGCACCATTTATTGAAGAGGCTGTCTTTGCCCCATTGTATAGTCTTGCCTCCATTTTCAAGAATAAGGTGTATGGGTTTATTTCTGGGCTTTCTATCTTGTTCTATTGGTCTGTATTTCTGTGTTTGTGCCAGTACCATATTGTCTTGATGACTGTAGCTTTGTAGTATAACCTGAAGTCAGGAAGCTTGATTCTTCCAGCTCCATTCTTCTTTCTCAAGACTGCTTTGGTCATTCGGGGTCTTTTGTATTTCCATATGAATTGTGAAATTTTTTTGTTCTAATTCTGTGAAAAAATGCCACTGGTAATTTGATAGGGATTGCATTACATCTGTAGATTGCATTTGGTAGTATAGTCATTTTCGCAATATTGATTCTTCCTACCCAGGAACATGGAATATCTCTCCATCTGTTTATGTCATCTTTAATTTCTTTCATTAGTGTCTTATAATTTTCTGTGTACAGTTCTTTTTTCTCCTTGTGAAAGTCACTCAGTCGTGTCCGACTCTTTGCGACCCCATGGGCTATACAGTCCATGGAATTCTCCAGGCCAGAACACTGGAGAAGCCTTTCCCTTCTCCAGGGGATCTTCCCAACCCAGGGATTGAACCCAGGTCTCCTGCATTACTGGCAGATTCTTTACCTGCTGAGCCACAAGGGTCTCCTTAGGTAAGTTTATTCCTAGATATTTAATTCTTTTTTGTTGCAATGGTGAATGGGATTGATTCTTTAATTTCTCTTTCTGATTTTTCATTGTTAGTATATAGAAATGCAAGTGATGTCATCTGCAAACAGTGAGAGCTTTACTTTTTCTTTTCTGATCTTGATTCCTTTTATTTCTTTTTTTTCTCTGATTGCTGAAACTAGAACTTCCAAAACTATGTTGAATAATAGTGGTGAAAGTGGACACCCTTGTCTTGTTCCTGATCTTAGGGGAAATGCTTTCAGTTTTTCACCATTGAGAATAATGTTTGCTGTAGGCTTATCATATATGGTCTTTACTATGTTGAGTTAGATTCCTTCTATCCCATTTTTTGAAGAGTTTTAATCATAAATTAGTGCTGAATTTTGTCAAAGGCTTTTTCTGCATCTACTGAGATGATCGTATGGTTTTTAATCTTTCAATTTGTTAATATGATGTGTCACATTGATTTCCATATATTGAAAAATCCTTGAATCCCTGAAATAAACCCAACTTGATCATGGTGTATGAGCTTTTTGATGTGTTGCTGAATTCTGTTTGCTAAAATTTTGTTGAGAATTTTTGCATCTATGTTCATCAGTGATATTGGCCTGAAGTTTTCTTTTTGTGTGTTGTCTTTGTCTTGTTTTGGTATCAGGGTGATGGTGGCCTCAGAATGAATTGGGAAGTGATCCTTCCTCTGCCATTTTTTGAAAGAGTTAGAAGGATAGGCATTATCTCTTCTCTAAATGTTTGATAGAATTCTCCTTTGAAGCCATCTGGTCCTGGGCTTTTGAGTTTTGGGAGATTTTGGATCACAGCTTCAATTTCAGTGCTTGTAATTGGGTTGTTCATAATTTCTATTTCTTCCTGGTTCAGTCTTGGAAGATTGAACTTTTCTAAGAATCTGTCCATTTCTTCCAGGTTATCCATTTTATTGCCATATAGTTGTTCATAATAGTCTCTTTTAGTCCTTTGTATTTCTGCATTGTCCATTGTAAGCTCTCCTTTTTCATTTCTGATTTTGTTGATTTGATTCTTTTCTCTTTCTTTCTTGATGAGCCTGGCTAAGGGTTTGTCAATTTTGTTTATCTTCTCAAAGAGCCAGCTTTTAGTTTTATTACTCTTTATCATTGTTTCTTTCGTTTCTTTTTCATTTATTTCCGCTCGGATCTTTATGATTTCTTCCTTCTACTAATTTTGGGGTTTTTTCTTCTTTTTCCAGTTGCTTTAGGTGTAAAGTTGGGCTGTCTATTCAATGCTTTTCTTGTTTCTTGAGATAGGATTGTATTGGTATAAACTTCCCTTTTAGAATTGCTTTTGCTGCATCCCATAGGTTTTGAATTGTCCTGTATTCATTGTCATTTGTTTCTAGAAATGTTTTTATTCCCATTTTGATTTCTTCAGTAACCTGTTGGTTATTTGGAAACGTGTTGTTTAATCTCCATGTGTTTGGGTTTCTTACGGTTTTTGTCTTGTAATTGATATCCAGTTTCATAGCATTGTGGTTGGAGAAAATGCCTAATACAATTTCAGTTTTCTTAAATTTACTGAGTTTTGATTTGTGAGCCAAGATGTGCTCTATCCTGGAGAATGTTCCATGTGCCCTTGAGAAGAAGGTGTATTCTCCTGCATTTGGATGGAATGTCCTGAAGATATCAATGAGATCCATCTCATCTAATGTATCATTTAAGACTTGTGTTTCCTTATTAATTTCCTGTTTTGATGATCTGTCCATTGGTGTGAGTGGGGTATTAAAGTGTCCTATTAATACTGTGTTACTGTCAATTTCTCCTTTTATGTCTGTTAGTGTTTGTCTTATGTATTGAAGTGCTCCTATGTTGGGTGCATAGATATTTACAATTGTTATGTCTTCCTCTTGGATTGATCCCTTGATCGTTATGTAGTGTCCTTCCTTATTTCTTGTAATCTTTATTTTAAGGCCTGTTTTGTCTGATATGAGGATTGCTGCTCCAGCTTTCTTTTGCTTCCCATTTGCATGGAATCTATTTTTCCATCCTCTCACTTTCAGTCTATATGTGTTTTGAGCTCTGAAGTGGGTTTCTTGTAGCATATATTGGGTCTTGTTTTTGTATCCATTCAGCCAGTCTGTGTCTTTTGGCCAGAGCATTTAATCCATTTACCTTTAAAGTAATTATGCTTTTGAACTGTGGTGTTGGAGAAGACTCTTGAGAGTCCCTTATACTGCAAGGAGATCCAACCAGTCCATTCTAAAGGAGATCAATCCTGGGTGTTCATTGGAGGGACTGATGCTAAAGCTGAAACTGCAATACTTTGGCCACCTCATGCGACGAGTTGACTCACTGGAAAAGACTCTGATGCTGGGAAAGGTTGGGGGCGGGAGGAGAAGGGGACGACGGAGAATGAGATGGCTGGATGGCATCACCGACTCTGTGGACATGGGTTTGAGTGTACTCCGGGAGTTGGTGATGGACAGGGAGGGCTGGCGTGCTGTGATTCATGGGGCCGCGGAGAGTCGGACACGACTGAGCGACTGAACTGAACTGAACTGAACTGATTGACATATATGTTCCTGTTGCCATTTTCTAATTGTTTGGAGTTGATTTGGTAGACCTTTTTTTTCTGTTGTATTTCTTGACTATATAAGTCCGTTTAACATTTGTTGTGAAGCCAGTTTGGTGGTACTGGATTGTCTCATCAATTTTGAATGAGATCCTTACTGGGTACAGTAATCTTGGTTGTAGATTTTTCCCTTTCAATACTTTAAATATATCCTGCCATTGTCTTCTGGCCTGCACAGTTTCTGCTGAACGATCAGCTGTTAAGCATATGGGGTTTCCCTTGTATATTACTTGTTGCTTCTCCCTTGCTGTTTTTAATACTCTTTCTTTGTGTTTAGTCTTTGTTTGTTAGTATGTGTCTTGGCCTGTTTCTGCTTGGGTTTATCCTGTATGGGACTCTTTGTGCCCCTTGGACTTGATTGACTATTTTCTTTTCCATGTTGGGGCAATTTTCAAGTATAATCTCTTCAAAAATTTTCTCATACCTTTTCTTTTTCTCTTCTTCTTTTGGGACTTGTATAATTCGTATGTTGGTGCATTTGGTATGGTCCCAGAGGTCTCTGAGACTGTCCTTAGCTCTTTTCATTCTTTTTACTTTATTCAGCTCTTCAGAAGTTGTTTCCCCCATTTTATCTTCCAGCTCACTGATTCGTTCTTCTGCTTTAGATATTCTGCTATTGATTCCTTCTAGAGTATTTTTAATTTCAGTAATTGTGTTGTTTGTCTCTATGCTTATTCTTTAATTCTTCTAGGTCATTGTTAATTGATTCTTGCATTTTCTCTATTTTGTTTTCAAGGTTTTTGATCATCTTTACTGTCATTATTGTGAATTATTTTTCAGGTAATTTTCCTATTTCCTCTCCATTTATTTGGACTTCTGTGTTTCTAGTTTGTTCCTTTATTTGTGCAGTATTTCTCTGCCTTTTCATTTTTTTTAAGTTATTGTCTTTGAGGTCTCTTTTTCCCAGGCTTTCCTTGAAGAAGGTTGAGTTCTTTCTTCCTTTTGGTTTCTGCCCTCCTCAGATTGGTCCAGTGGTTTGTGTGAGCTTTGTATAGAGTGATATTTGTGTTGAGTTTTTGTTTGTTTATTTTTCCTCTGATGGGCAAGACTGTGATAGGTGGTACTCCTATCTGCTGATGATTGGGTTTGTATTTTTGTTTTGTTTGTTGTTTAGATGAAGCGTCTGCACAGGGTGCTACTGGTGGTTGGGTGATGCTGAGTCTTGTATTCAAGTGGTTTCCTTTGTGTGAGTTCTCACTATTTGATACTCCCTAGGGTTAGTTCTCTGGTTGTCTAAGGTCTTGGATTCAGTGGTCCCACTCCAAAAGCTCAGGGTTTGATCTCTGCTCAGGAACGAAGATTCCACAAGTGGACTGTTAAGGCATTCTGGGAGAGTAAAACAAATATCCAAAAATGAGAAACCAAAGATGAACCCCAGACAAATGGCAGTTAAAAAATCAGGCAAATGATAATTAAAATAATCGAATATACACATATACATATACACCCATGAGCAAAGTGAAAACAGTCCAATTAAAAATACGGTACAGTAGATTGATCTGGCGAACAAAGGAAATAAAAAATTATATTTACTAGTTAAGAACAAAACTAACTTAAGCACAAACTGGAAAACAAAAGTAAAGCAAGGTGCCAAGTGGGGAATAAAGCAATGAAAACAAAACTAACAAATATGTTGAGAGGAAAGGGAAGAAAGAAAGAACAGATATGCTAAGTTACATAGAGTTAGATGAAGAGGATTTATATACATTAAAGATTAACTAGTCGGACTTAAGTGACTTAGCAGCAAGGGGAAAAGAACAGTAGGAAAAGCAAACAAAGGAATAAATTTGGAAAAAATAAAAATTGGTTTTAAAAATTGAAATGAAAAAAAGGAAAACTCCACACAACTGCAAAAGCCCAATGTAGAGGCAAAAGTTTATGACAACAATAAAAAATGTGACTGAGAAAAAAGAAAAGCTCAGAAGTTTAATTGGATTTCTTAGTGCCAATAAAATCAACAACTACAACAGACCAGGGTGGGGGTGGCGGGGGGAAGGGGAAAAAAATGAAAAAAAATCCAAAAGAATCTACAGAACAAGTAAAAAAAAGAATAATAAATGTTTTTTTTAGTCTCTACTGTCAGGGTCCTTTCCCGTGCTGGGAATCACCGTCCACCTTACCTCCCTAGGATGCCCTCCAATAGTGTATTGATCTCTGGACCTGCTGTCAGGGCTGTTCAGATTCTAATCTGGTCCTACTCCTGTGTGTTCTTGCCTCCAACGTCCACAGCTATCAGAGCTAGTGCGTTTTCTTTTGTGGGAGCTCTCAATGGCCTTTTATATATTCCATAGACACAGAGTCTGCTTAGTTGATCGTGTGGATTTAATCTGCAGCTTGTATAGCTGGTGGGAAGGTTTTGGGTCTTCTTCCTTAGTCACACTGCCCCTGGGTTTCAACTGTGGTTTTATTTCCACTCTACATATGGGTTGTCCACTGGGGTTTAAGCTCCTGAGGCTGCCCTGGAGGGCTTGGGTTTGCCCCTTTGAGGGCCAGGTGTTGAAGTGGTGCAGCTGCTTGGGTCACAGGGATTCTGGCAGCACCAGGTACTCAGGGGCATTGGCGGCTAGGGCAGCAGGAAATACCATGCTCTAGAAGGGTATGGCACCCAGTGTTTGCCAATACGCTCCAGTATTCTTGCCTGGAGAACCCCTTCTCTGACAGAGAAGCCTGGCAGGCCACAGTCTACAGAGTCGCAAAGAGCCAGACAGGACCAAAGCGACCCTGAGTGCATAAACACAAGACTTTTTTTTTTTTTTTGCCAGTAGCAGCTCTGCCGCAGTGAGAATTGAGCGTGAGGGTGGTGTACAGCTGCTTGGCTTGCAGGGACCCTGGCAGAGCCAAGTGTTCAAGGACACAAACTGCCTCCACGGCAGGAGTTACGTCCCTATCAGAGTCTTTTTCGAGCCTCTTGTAGCTGGCAATCAGAAGGCCTCTTTGGCTAGTCTTTCTCTGTAGCTCTGCCCTTTGAGGCACTTAAAGGGATCCCTTGCCTGGGGTCCTTCTTTGTTGTTCAGCACATTAGGCACATAGAGGGCCCTCCTGACTGGGGTCCTACTCTGTAGTTCAGCGCATCAGTCACTTAAAGGATCACCCTGGGTGGGGTCCTACTGTGTAGTTCAGTGCATCAAGTGTTTGATTGGCCAGCAGCATTGTTCAGCTGCTGATGCTGGCGTGTGGAGAGAGAGAGGCTATGGTGATGGCTCTAGCCTCTATGCGTGACTCAGCAGTATCACCTTGCTTCGATGGCTGCCTGGCTTTCCTCCACAGGCATTTCCCACCATGATCTCCTCCCTCACATCTTGATCTGTCTCGCTGCAGTCAACAGCAGCCGTTGCCCTGGGGTTGCTCCACAATACCTAAACTCCAGCTCCCAGCTGCTGCCACTTCCAGGAGACCCGCGTTCCTGTGCAGCATATGTATGGCTGTGGCAAAGACTGTCTAATTCTCATTCCATTTAGGCTGCCACAGATCAGCTGTTTCACTCTCAGCCTTAAATGTTTCCCCTGTGACTCAGACAGTTGCCCCGCTGTGGGGATTGGATCCCTGCTTCAGGTCCCCCACCCGCCGAGGGTAGGTCCAGTCCTACTAATACTCCTGTTTTTCCCCCTAGTTCCTTTGTCCTATTGAGTTTTGCATGGTTCTATATATTCTTTTCCACTGGTCATGTCCTCCTGTCCAGAGTCTCATTTTTTATGCTTGTTTATGACACACCTTTAATTACCTGAATTTAGTGGAAATACACTTATAGTGGTCAAAAATTGTTTGAGTTTATCAACTTTCAGAAAATTAACAAAATGTTTTATATGAAAATGTGAAATATTATGCATATGTATTATTGATTTTTTTATTTTAAAATAAGAATAATAAATAGTTCTAAACCTTAATTATAATTAGTATTTAATGTACTTCTTGGATCTGACTGTATGTGTTATTTCACTAATATTACAGCATATTTAAAATTGAGCTTCCCAGGTTCCACTAGTGGTAAAGAACCCACTTGCCATTGTAGGAGATGTAAGAGACACAGGTTCAATCCCTGGGTCGGGAAGATCCTGAGAGCACATTTAAAATTAGGAGTTGCTTATTTCGTATTTTAGTTCACTGTTTCTTTACTTTTTACTATTGTTATTATTTTTGTTTTCTCTGTGCATGTTGAGAATTAGAATTTTCAAGATATTGAAAGCAGTGGCATGTTTATTGTGGTTCTCCACTTGATGTCCTTTCATCCTTTGGCTTCTATTTTTGTCAGTCTGTTTATGCTCTGGCTGCATTTTCATACATACTCACAGAGAAAAGTTATTCTAGAATAACTTTTGTTATTCTATGTTCTAGAAAACATCCTTTTTATTACCAGTTGGACACTACAGTGTAGTCCTACAGGACAGTTAGTGTAGGACCCTGTTATCTTTTACAACACATTGGGCTTTGCTCTATATCACAGGGCAAGCCACCTGAGAATGTCCATCTGACAGATATTGCTTGAGTATGAAATTCTTTGAGTCGTATATTATGCAGAGGTTTCACATACCAGTGTGCATAGTTTACCAGCTGGGAATTTTGCGACCAGGGATGTGGGAGATCCAGCAGGCTCAGGATCCATTTATGGCTTGGAGATGAAGGGTGTGTTCTATACATCACTGAAGGGTGTTTTGAGCTTATTTTTCAAGGAGGAGGGGATCCTGGAGGTCACAAAGGAGAGATTCTAGGTGGGAAGGAGAATAGTGAACAGATAACTTCAGGAGGTGGTGAGCATGCCTTTCTACTTTTCATTCCCTCTATTTGTTTTCTTGGTTATTAGAAAAATATTTTCCCAAGGCCCTGGTAGACAAAAAGCGTGAGTGAACAAAGGGGGAAGTCATAGTAGGTGAGAGAGGAAAACGTACATAGTCTGAGAATGTTAGAAGTGCTAGGATACCAGTGGAGAAGATCAATTGATTGCAAACCTTAGAAAAGTTAGCTAGAAACCATTAATTAATCAATAAAGAAAATAAGTAGAAATGTAGTGATATAGATAGACCCTTTGCTGCAAAATGAGCAGGTGTAGTTGAATTAGATATATTTTTTACTGAGTCTGGTGGGTGAGATGGACACAGACATTGCAACAGGGAATATTCTGATGGTGAGACCAGGGTGTGGTACTTTCAGTAGCAATATGGAGGAGGGTATCTCTAGCCCATCTTGGGGCAAGACTCAGAGAAGACCTCCTGGAAGGGCCCATGGGAAGAACTTAATTTTCCATAGAAGTAGCAGTTAACCTGGCAGTGGATGAGAATCCTCTGGGTGTTGGGACCAGAGAGCAGGTGGTCATCTAGACCATGTAGGTCATCTAGTCTTGAGCTTGGGAACTACCTGAAGAAATGGACAGTTGGAGGCCACTCTGGTCTAGAAGAGCTAGAAAAGGGAGGCAGATAGAAATAGTTTCATAAATGGTTCAATTTATGCTATAATATTGATCACCTTAAAAAGCAGAGACATTACTTTGTCAACAAAGGTCCATCTAGTCAAGGCTATGGTTTTTCCAGTAGTCATGTATGGATGTGAGAGTTGGACTGTAAAGAAAGCTGAACACCGAAGAATTTATGCTTTTGAACTGTGTTTTTGGAGAAGACTCTTGAGTCCCTTGGACTGCAAGGAGATCCAACCAGTCCATCCTAAAGGAGATCAGTCTTGGGTGTTCCTTGGAAGGACTGATGTTGAAGCTGAAATTCCAGTACTTTGGCCACATGATGTGAAGAGCTGACTTATTTGAAAAGACCCTGATGCTGGGAAAGATTGAGGGCAGGAGGAGAAGGGGACGACAGAGGATGAGATGGTTGGATGGCATCACCGACTCAATGGGCATGAGTTTGGGTAGACTCTGGCAGTTGGTGATGGACAGGGAGGCCTGGCGTGCTGAGGTTCATGGGGTTGCAAAGAGGACATGACTGAGCAACTGAACTGAACTGATTGATCACCTCAGCCTTCATGGAAGAGCTGCTAAATCACTTCAGTCGTGTCCGACTCTGTGTGACCCCATAGACAGAAGCCCACCAGGCTCCCCCGTCCCTGGGATTCTCCAGGCAAGAACACTGGAGTGGGTTGCCATTTCCTTCTCCAATGTGTGAAAGTGGAAAATGAAAAGTGAAAGTGAAGTCGCTTAGTCGTGTCCGACCCTTAGCGACCCCACGGACTGCAGCCTACCAGGCTCCTCCATCCATGGGATTTTCTAGGCAATAGTACTGGAGTGGCTTGCCATTGCCTTCTCCGTCATGGAAGAGCAGCCACTTCCATTTCCCTATGAAATTATCAGTTTCTCTATATGCCATGTTTTTTGAAGGAATTCTTTCTCGTATTGATTTCATAAAGGTGTTCTAGTATATCTTCCTATAAAATTTTTGTAATCTTCAGAATTAGATTTATGACTCACTTTGAATTCATTTTTATGTGTTGTATTATGTAGAGATCTTAATTTTTTTCTGAATGATTAATCAGTAGTTCAAGGACTGTTTACTGTGTTGTCTGTTCTTTCTCCACAGATTTATAATGCTGTCTCTATAATATACCAAGTTGTTATATATGTATATATTTATGTACACTGTTAATTACTATAGTTTTATATTGTATCTGATATTTGATAGGGAAAGACCCCTTTCCCTTCCTTTTTCCTCTCCCTCAAAAGTGTGTTCTTTGTTGTTTACTTTTTCATATGAATTTTGAGATAAGGTTAATATGGTCTCTAAGAAACTGAAATTCTGATTAGAACTACATTTTAGTTATAGATTATAGATACAAAAATGGCATCTTTACAACAAAGAATGTAGTTTATCTCTCCTTTTATCTAGGTATTTTTAATGTCTTTGAAAAAAGTTTTATAATTTTCTCTGCAAGGGTCTCATACCTGTTTTGTTTCTTTGCACTGATAGTTTTTGTTGCTGTAGTTAATATTTTTAAATTATATTTTGTAATTTGTTGTGACTAGAGTATGGGAATGCTTGTTTCTGGTGTATAGTTTATTAGATCCATTCACCTTACTAACATTTCTCCAGGCCCAATTGTTTGTTTGCAAATTTTATTGAGTTTTTACATAACGTTTATATAAAACATACTTAAAAGTGTGTTTTATACATGAATTATACAGTTCAGTGAATCATTGCAAAGTTTTTTTGGTTTGTTAATGTAATTTGTGAATAACTGCAATTGTTTTTCCCATTCAGTCCTTATACCTCTGTAAGTTGATGTCATTGTAGATAAAGTAAAGCAGAATTATTTTGTGCAACGGTTTCACGTGAGCATTTCTGAGGCCTCCTGCTCTAACGAGCTGTGTTTGATTTGTAAATACTGCAAAATACATCAAAGAAAGGAAATTACCTTTATTTGGAAATTTTACCAGTACTTAATAAAAAAACCCTGTTGTTGTTTAGTCACTAAGTCGTGTCTGACTCTGCGACCCCATGGACTGTAGCCTGCCAGGCTCTTCTGCCAGGCAAGAATACTGGAGTGAGTTGCCATTTCCTTCTCCAGGGTGTCTTCTTAACCCAGGGATCAAACCACATCTCCCGCATTGCAGGTAAATTCTTTACCACTGAGCCACCAGGTGGTAGTATTTCAGTTAAGTGACTACCTACCACCTGGGTGGTGCTAGTGGTAAAGAACCCTCCTGCCAATACAGGAGATGTAAGAGACCTGGGTTCGATCCTTGGGTCAGGAAGATCCCCTGGAGGGAGGGCATGGCAACCCACTCTAGTATTCTTGCCTGGAGAATCCCATGAACAGAGGAGCCTGGCAGGCTACAGTCCATGGAGTTGTGGAGTCAGACATGACTGAAGCGACTTAGCACGCATGCATGTCCAGGATTTGGTCTTTAGCATTTGTGAAATGCTAAAATGAAACTTGGTGATAAACAAATACGAATTAGTTTACTGAGACTAAGATAGATACAGAGAGAAAAGCACACATGTCTTACACTAATATTTTCTTTCTGATAGCCAGAACACTCAGGTCCTCTCTCTAGTGCATGCCATTTGGGGTACTTGGAAAGTCAAACTAAGAAAACATCATGTTGCTCATTATAAGCATGGAATTAAAGAAAGAAGAGTATCTCACAAATATGGAGATTTTTGTGCAGCTGTGGTTTGTCTGAGGAATACATTTAGATGTTCTACCCTTTCTTCATCACATCCCAAGTAGTTTGAGAGACAGCAAGATGTAGTGAAAAAAATATTGGACTTTGTAGCTAGTAGATAGGGCTTTGAATCCTGGCTCTTTGTGTACTGACCTTAGATGTTTCATTTTTCTCACTGGTGAAATAGAAATCATTACAAATATATCCTCTCAAAGTATTTCTTACATAGTGAGTCCAGTGGAATCATGGGTTTATGTTTGTTTACCCATGCCTATGGGTAGAGAAGAAAGTGCCAATGATCCTTACCCAATTTGTCAGGATGATCTTAGAAGTATTAATCTGTTTTTAAATAGAGAGATGGCAATTTCAACTTTATCACCAGATGTATTAGTTTCCTATTGTTGCTGTAAAAATTGTGGCATAGATAATAAACACAAATTTACTGTCTTGCAGTTCTGGAGGTCAGCAGTCCTAAAATCAATGTATTGTCAGAGTTGAGCTCCCGCCCGAGGTTCTAAGGGGAAATCTGTTTCCTTGCTTTTTCCAGTTTCTTAGAGGCTTCTAGCATTCCCCTGGTTCATGGTCTTTTCCTCCATCTTCAGATCTACCCGTATATTATCTTCATCTCTCTGACTCTGACCTTCTACTTTCATATTCATAGCTCCTTCTCTGACTCTGATCCTCCTGCTTCCTTCTTATAAAGACTCTTGTAATTATATTGAGTCCACCAGAATAATTCAGGGTAATCTCTTCATCTCAAGATCCTTAATCTCAAATGCAAAATTCCATTTGCTATGTAAGGTGACAAATTCACAGGATCAGAATGTGGACATCTTGGGAAGGCCGTTATTCTGTCTACCATACCAGGTTAATGAATTACCAAGTAAGAATTACACATTTCTTTTGTGGGTTATTTTCATAGAACAAAACATCAGTTTCTAAAGTTGTAGAAGTCTTATCCCTTTCTTTAAATAATACTTTTAAGGAAAGATTTGTATTAACAGAATAGAATTAGTTGGTAGAAGTTATGAATATTCATGTCTCCATATTGTAAAAGACTACAAGACTGACATCTTATTAAAATTCTCTAGCATCTTTCAGATTTAGAATATTTGAAATAATTGTGAAGCAAAATGATTTCCACCCCTCCAAGGCTGTGGGGGAGTGAGTACAGAGCCCACATCTCTTTTTGAGTTTCCTTTTGTTGATTGTGAACATTTGCATTTGTAAAATTAGGTTCTGGACTTTTACTAGCTATGTTTTTAAAGAAAAAGCAGGTCTGGAGCCCAATTTTGCTTTTAGAAATGGAAAAAGATATGAAAAGGATTTTAATTTTTATCAATGAAATTCTGCATTTTGTGTCTCATAAAGTAGTTGTTAAGATTTATTTTGTGTCTCATAAAGTAGTTGTTAAGATTTAGTGTGATCACTTTTACAAAGTTCTTATACCTGCTTGGTGAGTAAGAGCAATTTGAGTTTCTTACAGTCTTCTGGGTGGGTATTGCGAGGGGGCATCAGAGGGCAGAAAAACTGAAATCATAATCACAGGAAACTAGCCGATCTGATCACATGGACCACAGCCGAATGTGGTCCACTGGAGAAGGGAATGGCAAACCACTTCAGTATACTTGCCTTGAGAACCCCCTGAACAGTATGAAAAGGGCAAAATGATAGGATACTGAATGAGGAATTCCCCAGGTCGGTAGGTGCCCAGTATGCTACTGGAGCTCAGTGGAAAGGTTGGGGGCGGGAGGAGAAGGGGACGACAGAGAATGAGATGGCTGGATGGCATCACCGACTCTGTGGACATGAGTTTGAATGAACTCCGGGAGTTGGTGATGGACAGGGAGGCCTGGCGTGCTGTGATTCATGGGGTCGCGGAGAGTCGGACATGACTGAGCGACTGAACTGAACTGACAGTCTTCTGGGGCTTTCCAGGTGGCGCTAGTGGTAAAGAACCCACCTGCCAATGCAGGAGTCGTAAGAGATGCAGGTTCAATTCCTGGGTCAGGAAGATCCCCTGGAGGGGGAAATAGCAACCTACTCCAGTATTCTTGCTGGAAAATTACATGGACAAAGGAGCCTGGCAGGCCACAGTCCATAGGGTTTCACAGAATCGGACATGAGTGAAGCGATTTAGTGTGTACACACCTATACTTACATTCTTCTGTACTTTCCACCTTTTGACTCTTATTAATTTCCTCTGACTTGTCTTAAATTTTCACAAATTATTTCCTAGTCTCCCAGCTGAAGCTATTCCTTGAACTTTTCATTTGGGGTATTGTATTTTTTTTATGTTTGATTAGGTTTAATTGTGATATACTAGTTATACTTTCCTGTTGCTTGGAAATATCTTTAAGTTTGTTATTTATCTGTGAAAAATACTTATTTTATGGCTTGTGTTCGCTAATCCCAGTGTTTGAAATCTTTTCTGTTATCAGCTGATCCTGCTGATTTGCTTCTTTGTCTAATTCAAGGTTCAAGGATCCCAGGGCAAGTCCTGTAGTTCAACTTGAGCTGCAAAATGACCTCCTTCCCACCTATCCAGCTGGTTGTAGAGAGGGTCTCCTGATAGTTTTCCTACTCTAAGTAGTTCTGGGCTTTAATCTGTTTCCTTTGCCTTTCAAGACAACTGAAATGGAAGTTAAATTTGTGGGGATTTCCCTCAGGGCAGAAATTGCCTCTGCTTCATCCAGGATTGATCTCCTTTAGAATGGACTGGTTGGATCTCCTTGCAGTATAAGGGACTCTCAAGAGTCTTCTCCAACACCACAGTTCAAAAGCATTGATTCTTCGGCAATCAGCTTTCTTCACAGTCCAACTCTCACATCCATACATGACCACGGGAAAAACCATTGCCTTGACTAGACGGACCTTGGTCGGCAAAGTAATGTCTCTGCTTTTTAATATACTATCAAGGTTGGTCATAACTTTCCTTCCAAGGAGCAAGCGTCTTTTAATTTCATGGCTGCAATCAGCATCTGCAGTGATTTTGGAGCCCAAAAAAACAAAGTCTGACACTGTTTCCACTGTTTTTCCATCTATTTCCCATGAAGTGATGGGACCAGATGCCATGATCTTTGTTTTCTGAATGTTGAGCTTCAAGCCAACCTTTTCACTCTCCTCTTTCACTTTCATCAAGAGGCTTTTGAGTTCCTCTTCACTTTCTGCCATAAGGGTAGTGTCATCTGCATATCTGAGGTTATTGATATTTCTCCCAGCAATCTTGATTCCAGCTTGTGCTTCTTCCAGCCCAGCGTTCCTCATGATGTACTCTGCATATAAGTTAAATAAGCAAGGTGACAATATACAACCTTGACGCACTCCTTTTCCTATTTGGAACCAGTCTGTTGTTCCATGACCGGTTCTAACTGTTGCTTCCTGACCTGCATACAGGTTTCTCAAGAGGCAGGTCAGGTGGTCTGGGATTCCCATCTCTTTCAGAATGTTCCACAGTTTATTGTGATCCACACAGTCAAAGGCTTTGGCATAGTCAATGAAGCAGAAATAGATGTTTTTCTGAAACTCTCTTGCTTTCTCCATGATCCAGCGGATGTTGGCAATTTGATCTCTGGTGCCTCTGCCTTTTCTAAAACCTGCTTGAACATCTGGGAGTTCACGGTTTACATACTGCTGAAGCCTGGCTTGGAGAATTTTGAGCATGACTTTACTAGCGTGTGAGATGAGTGCAATTGTGCGGTAGTTTGAGCATTCTTTGGCATTGCCTTTCTTTGGGATTGGAATGAAGACTGACCTCTTCCAGTCCTGTGGCCACTGCTGAGTTTTCCAAATCTGCTGGCATATTGAGTGCAGCACTTTCACAGCATCATCTTTCAAGACTTGAAATAGCTCAACTGGAATTCCATCACCTAAGGTTGGGGGCGGGAGGAGAAGGGGACGACGGAGAATGAGATGGCTGGATGGCATCACCGACTCTGTGGACATGAGTTTGAGTGAACTCCGGGAGTTGGTGATGGACAGGGAGGCCTGGCGTGCTGTGATTCATGGGGTCGCGGAGAGTCGGACACGACTGAGCGACTGAACTGAACTGAACTGACTGATATTTACTTCTCTAGGTTCCCCTTTTCTCATGGTGTTGCTCTGTTGCCATATTTTTATTGCTGTTTTTGTTGTTTTCAGGTTGTTGTTACTTCATTTTTACCAAAATTTTTTTCAGTTGTGTTTTTTTTTTCTATTTTGTTGATAATTTCCTTTTTTTTTTTTTATTGGAGGCTAGTTACTTTACAATATTGGTTGGTTTTGCCATACATTGACATGAATCCACCCCGGGTGTACATGTGTTCCCCTTCTTGAACCCCCCTCCCACCTCCCTCCTCCCCTTGAGAGTTTGTCCAAACAAGCTGGGGGGCAATTACCAGAACTAGAAACATTCCCTCGAACTCTTTCCTACCTTTTTTTTTTTTTTGAGATAAGATTTAGGCTCAGGATGTTTCATTACCTTTTGGGTTTTATTTTCTTCATTTTAGAAAGGAAAGATCTGTTGGCTGAATTAAAATGTACAACCTAAAAGTTGGGAGTTAAGGTTGATTCGGGAACCTTACTGAGGGAGGAGATAGGATATATAGGAGGTGTTTTTTTTCCTGGGGAAAAAATGTTCTCAAACCTCAAAATGTTATTGCTAATCACAAAGATATACTTCTCTAGTTAATGATTTTAGTGTTTATGTTTGGGAAGATGCAAGAGTCTGGGATCAATTTATTTCTTACATATGCATCTTATGACTATCTAGAGCAAGTATCCCCAGCATAGAATGCTTCCTGTTTTTCTCTACAGTGAATTCCCTTCAGAATGAACCACGTGGAGGGGGCGGGGGGCAGCTCCAGTGGCTGTTGACTTGTTTACAGGAATGGCAGGCAACATTCTGTTTCCACACATCCAGTGCTCAAAAAAGTAAAGATACTTGCCCAAGGTCCAATAGCAAGGAAGAAACAACATTGGAATTTTAGCCTTGCTCTGTTTAACCCTGAAGCCTATGTGCTTAACCAGTTCAGTGCACTCTAACCTTTGGATTCCACTGTTTTTTGTTTGTGGATTATGGAACAAATCCATGAAGAGTAAGTGACATGTTTTTTTTTAAATCGGGTTTTCATCGATCAAGGTCAGTACCCTCTCCCTGGCCCTTGGAAACACAACCATTTCTATGCCTCTTTCATAAAACCTTTGCCTGGTTCTGAAACCTCCTGAGTAAGAAACCCCCTTCCACTGCCCTCCCTATACCTTTCAGAACTGAATTTAGGGACATTAAGTACCCCAGTTCTAACCACAAAGTTTTGTTTCCTTTTCAAGTACAGGATTTTCCACATCAAAAGACCAAAATAAATTCCCAGCTGAATTTGGAAAGAGCTGAGGACAAAGAAACCCAGAAAGAAATCCTCTTAGGTGAGGACAGAGAGGAAACTGAGGCAGGAAGGGGCTTGTGAACTTATACCTTTATTAGATAGTGTTAGGGTAGTTTTGGAATTTTGGTTGGTGAATGCCCACAGCCCCCTTGGCATGGTGGGAAAACATACTTGAATTGGCTGTCAGTTCCCCTACTTACTAATTCTAAAATACTGAAGTCAGTTCCCCTCTCTGACCATCAGTTTCTTCATCTATACATTTGAAATAATAATATCTGTCTCTCAAGGTTTTCCAAGTATAGCCTTTCAGTGAAGTGCTTATGCTTTTGTTATCTTTATTGTTGCAACTGTAGGGGCGAGAAGTTTTTTCCTTCTTCCTTTCTAGGTTCTTTGACTGGTCTAATAATTGACATATGACAGATTAACAGGAGAAAAACTAATTTAAAATTTTAAATTAATTTATTTTAATTGGAGGATGATTACTTCACATATTGTGATGTTTTGCCATATATCAACATGAATCAGCCATGGGTACACATGTGTTCCCCCATCCTGAATCCCCTTCCTACCTTACCCCCAACCCTGTCCCTCTGGGTTGTCCCAGAGTACCAGCTTTGAGTGCCCTGCTTCATGCACCAAGTTTGCACTAGTCATGTATTTTACATATGGTGATGTACATGTTTCAGTGCTATTCTCTCAAATCAGAAAAGCTAATTTAATTTTGTATGTACAAGAGTCCTACAAAAATGTGAAACTCAAGTGACCACAGCAGAGCTTTTATACCTTTTAGACAAAACAAAACCCATTAAATTTATGAAGTATCAACAAGGCATAGAGGTTTTGGGGCTAGAAGTAGTAAATAGTAAAGAATTAATAAGGTTTTTTGTCCAGCCTTCTTGAGCTCTAAATTACCTGTCTCTGGTGATAAGGATGTGTTCTACCCTTCTGGTACAGGGAAGATATCTTTCCCTTGAGAAACTTTTCTCCTACTTTCAGGGAGACAAAGGAGGTCCAGAGTATCCTTGTACCAGCTGTTTCTCAAGTACCTTTAATTCAAAATAATCAATATGCCAACACATTTTGGGGTGACATTCTGAACCCCTATGCCCCTCTCAAACTCTCCATCTGGTGGGTGCCACAAGACCAAGCAAAGGAGAATCTTTTCATATTTTCTTTGTGGCTACCTTTTTGTTAGCATGCCCAGTTACTTCTTACTTCTCTGTTGCTTCCCCTTTTTCAGTACGCTGAAAATGAATCTCTTGCTGTCTCCCTTCTTCCAAATCCTTGCTTTTCACTCTTAGCACCTCCTTTGTTCAGGTCAACTTCTGATTTCTCTACTCAGTTGAATCTCCTTTACTGTCTCTGCCACTACCTTCCAAACAAACCAGTCATCCTGACATTACTTTGCTTTTCCAAGCCTTCTTGAGTCGAGCGGCCACCTAAAACGAGACAATGCCAAGAAGTTCCTGGGTCTTACTTTTCTGACCAATTTTCTTTCTACCTCATTTTGGCAGCTTCATCAAGTAAAAGTTATATGATTTTTTTCTGTCTGTTCTTTTTTAATTGTTTGTTTATGGATATCTTTACCTTTTTTTTAACATATTTTGTATTATTAAAGTAGAGATATGCTCATCATGAGGATTTTTGGAGACTAATAAAACTTTATAAGGAAGGAAATAAACTTGTTCATTTCATTACCCAGCTATAAATCCTATTAACTAATTGATATATTTTCTTTCAGTATATACAGTTTTGTATCCTGCTATATTAGTTTGCCAGTACTGCCATAATCAACTGCCACAGGTTGTTGATAGGGTTGGTTTCTTCTCAGTCCTCTATCCTTGGCTTGTAGATAGCTATCTTTTCTAAATCATGTCTTTACGTGTTCTTCCTGCTATGTGTCTCTGTGTTCTAACTTCTTTTTGTAAGGACACCAGTCATGTTGGATAAAGGCCTACCTACCCTAATGCCTCATTTTAACTAAATTACCTCTTTAAAGGTCCTATATCCAGATAGTCACATTCTGAGGTATTGGAGGTAGGACTTCAACATAAGAATTTTGAAGGGATGCAATCAGCTCATGCTTTCTCCTCTAAAACCTGCTTTCTTTAAAAATTATCTCATGAGAATTTCCCTGGTCAGTAACAACTTTTGGCAACATTTTTGATGTCTGCATAATATCCCATCAGAAGAATATACTGCAATTTGTTGAGTATACTTCAGTTTCCATGTTTTTGGAAATTTTGTGTTTCCATTTTTTTCACTAATATTTATGCTTCAATGAGTCATTTTGTACGTGAATTTTTATTTGCATATCTGACCATTCTGTTGGATAGATTTTCTAAAGAGTGACTCAAAAGGTACAACTATTTTCTGACTCATAATTACACACTGGGAAGTTGTTTTCTAGAAATTGGTACCAGTTTACATTCATACCAGGAAAGACAACAGTCAAACATGCACTCATATAAACTGCTTGGTGAGAATTAAAGAGGAACAGTTAACCTCACATGCTTGTTTCAATTTACAGTTATTGATGACTAATAAGGTGAAATATTTCATGTGTTTATTATCTGTTTGTATTTCTTTTTTGTGAATGGTTTACACATATTTTTTACCCATTTATGTTTGAGGATCTATCATTTATAACTAAGAGTACGATCTACTTGAAAGAGGGAAATTTCAGAAAAAGCCAAATTTCAGAGAATATTACAGATCCAGAATCCAAGACCAATTGGTCAGAGTCTCTTTTGTGGAGAAAACTAGCATGTGATGACATAGGCTTCAAGAAAGCTTGGCAGGAAAGAATCTAGCATGTTCCCTTTTCCAGGGAGGTCTGCTGCAGGCACAACACTGCCTGCCACTTATAAAGATAATCCTACTGAAGAGAAAGGCTGAGAGTGCGATGGCTGAGAATAGGCTGAGCTAGATGTCTGCTACATGAGGAAAATCTCTAGAAGAAAGAGCATAGAGTAACAGTTCCTAGGACTATCACTGCAAAATTTTTAGAATGTGAGAGACACTGGGAAATTTTTGATGCACAGAAATCCTACCTGTATGATTAGTGTCTGAAAGCTTTTTGATGTTGTTAGTGTTTATGGTCGATGCCTCAGAATACTCTAATAGAAATGCTATGAAGGTAATGAATATAAAGTAATTTTTAGTTATTGAGGTTGGTTTTATTTGACATCTGAGGATTCACTCCTGAGAACTTATTCATTCTTATGACTGTAAAAATGTGGGAAGGCCTTCAGGCAGAGCTCAATTCTCTTTCAACACCAGAAATTTCATAACGTGGGGAAACATTCCCAATGTGAAAGAAATTGCAATGAATAATCAAACTTTTTCCAGCATATGAAGAAGCATAGTGAAGAGAAACCCTGCGAATGTATTAACTGGAAAAGACTTTAGGATATGCTCAGAGATTTTCTTTTGAAACATGAGAGAGAGAAGAGAAAATCTGATGGGAAAAAAAATCTTCCATGCTTGTAATGCCTGTGTGGAAAGCTTTTCAGATCCAGTTCAGACATTACTAAGTATGGAATAATTCATGGTGCAAAGAAACCTTATGCATGTAATGAATGTGGAAAAGAGATTTTGCTTATATCAGCCCTATAGAACATCAGAAAATTCATAATGGAGATGGAAAGAGATCCTTCTTTATCATCGGCAAATTCATGGTGAAAAGAAACCACTAGAATGAGGAAGCCTTAAATTAGAGGCTGTCTTATCTATCATTAAATGATTCATAAAGGCAAGATCCTCTGTGTAAATAAAAATTATAAGTATGCTTTCAGTAGGATTTAGCCTTATTTGATATCAGTGAGTTCATAGTGCAGTAGATGTAGAAAGGCCTTCAGTTTAAAGTGTAATTTTACTCAGCATTAGACAATACAGGAATCGTATAAATGTAATGCTATGGAAAGGTTTTTCTGAGAAAAATCAGATTTTGGTAGAAATGAAAAGAAGGTTTATAAT
The DNA here is from genome assembly GCF_049115385.1 of Moschus berezovskii. Classification (NCBI taxonomy): domain Eukaryota; kingdom Metazoa; phylum Chordata; class Mammalia; order Artiodactyla; family Moschidae; genus Moschus; species Moschus berezovskii. Next base: position 52,384,778 of record NC_142488.1, on the reverse strand, counting down.
AAAAGTTAATTAAAATGCTTTCCACTTATTGCATATAATTATGCACCTACCATGTGTGAGAGTTGGACCATGTAAAGAACACTGAACACCAAAGAACTGATACTTTTGAATTGTGGTGCTGGAGAAGACTCTTGAGAATCCCTTGGACCACAGGGAGATCAAACCAGTGAATCCTAAAGGAAATCAACCCTGAATATTCATTGGAAGGACTGACGCTGAAGCTGAAGCTCCAGTACTTTGGCCACCTTATGCAAAGAGCCAACTCTTTGGAAAAGACCCTGATGCTGGGAAAGATTGAGGGCAGAGGAGGAGGCAACAGAGGATGAGATGGTTGGATGGCATCACTGACTCAATGGACATGAGTTTGAGATACTCTGGGAGATGGTGAAGTACAGGAAAGCCTGGCTTGCTGCCATCCATGAGGTCATAAAGAGTTGGGTATGACTTAGCAACTGAACAACAACAGCCTCGTGCTAAGCACTATAAGAACTTTACATAGTTTGTTTAATCATTTAGTTCTTGCAACAGTCATAATATAGGAACTCTCATTCTTTTTTTGCACATGAAGAAACTGAGAAAAAGAGATGAAAGAATTTCCCCAAGGTCACAGAGCTATCACTGGAAGAGCTAGGATTTGAATCCCTGAGAGTTTAATTCTTCTGAGTTTATAATGGCAATGTGTAAATCTTCAGAGACGTGTTAGCCTTTATTTATCATTAAGGGATTCATTCCAGAAATCACAATTCATTCTTCAGTGCAGTGAGTTTTTGTAGCATTCAGTCAGTTTTGGGATCTGGTAAGTACTCCCAGAAACTGTACATCGGACTCCAAAAAATGGAGTAAAGGTTATAAAGAGTTTATCCTATAACTCCCTTCGAGTAGGGATCACCTCCAATTTTGAAAGATTTCATTAATAGCCTGATTCTCTTCTCAAATGTTCTCCATAACCACTTCTCATGGTGTAGACTCTGAAATTGGCAAAGACAGTTTTGTTGTTTTCCAGTTGCTAAGTCATGTCTGACTCTGCAACCCCATGGGCTCCAGGGAGGAAAGAAGATGCTAAATTGCTGGCTTTGATAATGAATAGAAGGGTCATGAACTAAGAAATGTAGACTCTCTGGAACCTGGAAAAAGCAAGAAAATGGATTCTCCCCTAGAACTTCCAGAAGGAATGCAACCTTGTGAACCCATTTTAGACTTTCGACTTCTAGAATTATAAAAGAATAAACGTAATGCTGCTTTAAGCCACTAAGTTTGTGGTAATTTGTACTGACGATAGGAAACTAATACACTGTACAGGTAGCCCAGTTTGCCTGGAGGTTCCAGGCCAGTTACTTCTGGTCATGAAAAGTCTTGTCCAGTATAGCCCCGTGTCTGTACATGTCATCATTTTATGTATGTGTTATGGGCTTAAGATTTGGAAATAGTGCTCCAGTAAATTGTTCCATTTAAGAAAAGAGCTTTTACCCTTTTCTGTACTTTTCCCAGGGGTCCTGGATGCAGAAGGAATGAAGATATGTCGATCCATTGTTTCTCCAGGTGTGATATGCCTGTTAGCTCAGGTGTAGCACTTTGCTTGTTACCAGATTTCTGATCCTTAGTCAGAGAGGAATATTTTCTGAATCAGTTGAGACAAAATTGAAGTATAAATCAGAATACCAATATATGGGGTTTTGTTTCTTCTGATAAGATGTTTCTTCAGTGGGCAGTGCTAGATGCACATGGATAGCATTTACCTCCCGATGCCGATTTTTGCTATAACACACTGTTGAAAGAGTGTTTAGGAGATATTCTGCCATTAGTTACGTTACTTCTCCCATGTTAGTTCTCTTAGATCAACTCCTCTTATTACTTAGGCACTCCATTGTGACTGCCTACATTCCAAGATAAGAAATAAATGTCTTGTGCCTATTCCAACCAATTGAAATAGGTTTTCATACTATGCTGTCTTGACAGTGATTCTGAGGTGCAAGGGGGCAATTGTTTGGTAGATTACTGATATTTGCCAGAGATCAGAGACTGGCATCAGACTGGCCTCATATACTACATCCTGATGATGATTTTTTAGAGAAATATTTTAAGTATTTTAAGTTTCTTCTCTATACCAGGCACTCTGATATATAGTTTGATAGAGATAAGAAAAAGATATGTTCCTGGTCATAGAGAAACTGATATTAGTAAAAAGAGACATATAAACAAATCTACACAGCAACATATCACAGATGCTTGATAAAAAGTCTATATAGAATACATTAGAGACACAAAGGAAGAAATAGTTAATTCTGCTGGGTGGGAGAGGGTTCCAGAAAAATATTAATGCATACATCTTGAAAGCTGTGTTGTCAGTTTTAACTGTTGCATCTGAGAAATAGTCATTTCAAGTAGTGGTGGTGTGAGCAAAGACATATTATATGAAATAATTCAATGTTTACAGTATGTTTATGATATGTTCAAGATCATTAGTATACTTGGAACATAGAGAGTGAGAGGGTATTTAATGAGAAGGAGATAGTGGCTGGATCACGGAGAGCCTTGAATGCTCTACTAAGAACAGTGGGAAGATATTTGGGGATTTCAGTCAAAGAATTAACAGGAGAAGATTTGCAATTTAGAAATATCCAGTGATGAGATACTGAAGAAGACAGAACTGGGTACAGGGAGACCATTTCAGAGGCTATTACAAAAGAGGAGAGATGTTGATGCCTGAGTTAAGGTAGTGGGAATGAAATTAGAATACATGTATATAAGGAATTAAGAACTTGGTGCCTGACTGGAGGATATATGAAGGCTGATGAGAAAAAGGAATCTAGGATGATCCTCAGTTTTCTTACTGCCTTGGGTGGTTGAGATTTAAAAGCCATTCCCTGAGCTGGGGAACTCAGAATGAGGAACAGGTTTGAGGGGGAAAATGATGAGTTCAATTTTGAACAGTTGAGATCCGAAGCACCTTTGGAATGTCCAAGAGGAATTATTCAATAAGCAACCAGCAATTTTATTCTGCTGCTGTGAAGAAAGTAGGGTTAGATAGTTTTGGAGGTCATCAAGTACAGAGGTGGTGGTTTTAATTAAGGTATGAATGAGACTGCCCCAGGAGAATATGTGGAGTGAGAGTGGGGAGCAGGACAGAATCTCAGAAATACACATGTGAGGGTGAAGGGTGTGGGCAAAAGAGATGAGAATGAGCAGCAGGAAAGATGGAGAAGAACCAGGGGAAATACTGCATTCTTGTTGTGCCCTCTTGTGGCGGTCTGAGTTTCTCTCTCAATAAATTTCCCCTCTCCCGTCTTCAGTCTCCTCTGTCCCTGACTGTTTTGGACCAGTAACTTCCAACTCCACTGTATCTGTGACTGGGGCTACCAAGTTGTGTGGTGGTTCACCTTGTGATTCGTCTAGCCTGGCATTTCACAGGATGTACTCTGCATAGAAGTTAAATAAGCAGGGTGACAGTATACAGCCTTGGCGTACTCCTTTCCCAATCTGGAACCAGTCCATTGTTCCTTGTCCGGTTCTAACTTTTGCTGCTTGGCCCACTTACAGGTTTCTCAAGAGACAGGAAAGGTAGTCTGGTACTCCTATCTCTTTAAGAATTTTCCACAGTTTGTTGTGATCCACATCGTCAAAGGCTTTTAAGTAGTCAATGAAGCAGAAGTAAATGTTTTTCTGGAACTCCTTGCTTTCTCATTGATCCAACAAATGTTGGCAGTTGATCTCTGGTTCCTCTGCCTCTTCAAAACCCAGCTTGAACATCTGGAAGTTCTTGGTTCACATACTGCTGAAGCCTATCTTGAAGTATTTTGAGCATAACTTGCTAACATGTGAAATGAGTGCAATTGTACAGTAGTTTGAACATTTTTTGGCATTGTCCTTCTTTGGGATTGGAATGAACATTTTTTGGCATTGTCCTTCTTTGGGATTGGAATGAAAACTGACTTTTTCCAGTCCTGTGGCCACTGCTGAGTTTTCCAAATTTATTGACGTATTGAGAGTAGCACTTTAACAGCATCATCCTTTAGGAAATAGCTCAGCTGTCAAGTCCACCAGCTTTGTTTGTAGTAATGCTTCCTAAGGCCGACTTCACACTCCAGGATGTCTGCTGTCCAGCTCTAGGTGAGTGACCACATCATCGTGGTTATCCAGGTCATTAAGACTTTTCTTGTATAGTTCTTTTGTGTATTCTTGCCACCTCATCTTAATCTCTTCTGTGTTTGATTTAGGTCATACCTGAATGGCCTAATGGTTTTCCCTAAATTCTTCAATTTAAGCCTGAATAATAAATAAGGAACTCATGAACTGAGCCACAGTCAGCTCCAGATCTTGTTTTTGCTGACTATATAGAGCTTCTCCATTTTCAACTGAAAATAACATAATTAATCTGATTTCAGTATTAACCATCTGGTAATGTCCATGTATATAGAGTCATCTTTTGGAAAAGTTGGAAAAGTGTTGTTGGAAAAGTCTTTGCCGTGACCAGCATATTATCTTGACAAAACTCTGTTACCCTTTGCTGTATTCCCTGTGTTTTACAATATATCCTTGTAGCTTATTCACTTTAGGGTTAGTTTCAGCCTCTTAAATCCCTACCTCTATCTTGCTCTTCCCCTTTCCCTCTCCCCACCAGTAATCACAGGTTTATTCTCTATATCTGTGAGTTTGTTTCTTTTTTGCTATAGTCACAAGTTTGTTTTATCTTTTAGATTCCATGTATAAGTGAAATCATAGAGTATTTGTCTTTCTAAGTTCATTTAGCACAGTACAATCCAAGTCCATCCATGTTGCTGCAAATGGCAAGATTTCATGCTTTTCTTTGACTGACTAGTATTCCATTGAATATATATATATATAAATATATATACGTGTGTGTGTATACATACATACATATATATATATATAAAACTTCTTTTGTCTGTTGATGGGCACTTAGGTTGCTTCCATATTTCGGTAATTGTAAATAATACTACTGTGGATAAAAACTATTATATATAGAATGAATAACAAGGTCCTACTGTATAGCACAGGGAATTATGTTCAATATCTTGTGATAAACCATAATGGAAGAAAATATTTTTAAAAGAATGTTTATATTTGTATAACTGAATCACACTTTTTGTACAGCAGAAATTAACATTGTAAATTAACTATACTTCAATAAAAAGTAAATTGAAAAAATTAATAAAAATAAATAATGCTGCTATGAACATTGAGATCCATGTATCTTTTTGAATGAATGTTTCCATTTTCTTTGGATATGTACACAGGAGTAGAGTTGCTGAATCACATGGTAGTACTTAGGTTTAGTTTTTTTGAGGAGCTTCCATAGTGTTTTCCATAGTGACTGCACCAATATACATTCCCACCAACAGTGTGAGAAGCTTCCCTTTTCTCTACATCCTCACCAACATTTGTTACTTGTGTTCTTTTGATGATAGCCATTCTGACAGGTGTGAGGTGATAGACCTCATTGTGGTATCTCATTGTAGTTTTTATTTGCATTTCTCTGGTGATTAGCAATGCTGAACATATTTTCTTGTGCCTGTTGGCCACCTATATGTCTTCATCAGGAGAATGTCTGTTCAGGTCTTCAGCCCATTATTTATTGAGTTGTTTGTTTTTGATACTGCATTGTTTGAGCTTTTTATATTTTGGATAATAACCCCTTGTTGGTTGAGGCATTTGCAAATATTTTCTCTGGTTCTGTAGGTTTTCTTTTGGTTTCATTTATGGTTTCCTTTGCTGTGCAAAAACTTTTAAGTTAATTAGGTCCTATTTGTTTATTTTTGCTTTTTTTCTTTAGGAAACAGATCCAAGAAAACATTGTTATGATTTATATCAAAGAATGTTTTATGTTCTCTTCCAGGAGTTTTTTGGTTTCAGGTCTTACCTTTAAGTTTTTAATCCATTTTGAGTTTACTTTTGTCTATGGTGTGAGAAAATGTTCTATCTCATTATTTTACATGTAAGTGTCCAATGTTCCCAATACTACTTGTTGATGAGACTATCTATTCTCCAATGTATATTCTGATCTCTTTTGTCATGGATTAATTGATCATAGATGCTTGGGTTTGTTTCTGGGCTTTCTGTCTGTTCTGTTGATCCATGCCAGTACCCTACTGTTTTGATTACGACAGTTTGGGGTCTTTTGTGGTTCCATGTGAAATTTAGGATTGTTTGTTCCAGTAGTATGAAATATGTCACGGATATTTTGATAAGAATTGCATTAAATCTATAAATTGCTTTGGATGGAATGGCCATTTCAACAGATTAATTTTTCTAATTCAAAAGCATGGAATATCTTTCCCTTTTTTGGTATCATCTCCAATTTCTTTCATTAGTGTTTCATAGTTTTTTTTTACATATTTAATATTTATACAATTTTCACACAACAGTAGGATACAAATTCTTTTCAAGTTCCCATAGACTAAAAGTTAGGAGACACTGGAACATATCCAGGGACATAAAACAAGGTGCAAAAGTTTCATGGTCTAAATGTGTTGAAGTCCTACAGAGTCTGTGCCCTTATCACCGTGGAATTATTTTAGAAACCAATATCAAAAGATATTTGAAAATAGCCCACATATTTTCAAATGCAATCTGACATTTACCAAGAGAGATCTTTGGCTTAGCCACTGAAATCCTCAATAAAATTAGAAGACTGAAAACACACAGAGGGTGATTGCAGAGAGGAAAGCATTTAAATGAGAAATTAATATCAGAGATTTTTTTAAAACCTCATGTATTTTGAAATTAAATGTCCGCTTTTAAATGATGGGTGTGAAGAAGCCATAACAAGGAAAATTAGAAAATACTTGTAACAGAATAAAACTGAAGAGAGAATTTACCAGAATTTGTTGCAGGCAGCTGAAGGTTCTCAATGCAACTAAATACAACGAGGTATGAAAGAAAATAGTGGACACTAGCATAAAATTTTGTGAAGTTTGAACAAAATCTGCACTTTAGTTAATAATATGGTATCACATGTTAATTTTCTGTTTTTTTAAAAAATATAGTATTTATATTCTCAGAATTGAATTAGAAATTTCAATCCTCATTAACAAATATTTTTTAACCTCTAAGGTAATAAACTTTCTAGACTTTTAGCTATAATACTAGATGCCAAAGTACATGGAATATAAATTACAGATTTAGCATTCTATTCATATTAATTCAAACAAATGGAATCAAGATGTCATAAACTATTTAGCTAGGCAAAAATTAATGAGTTTTCTAAAATATATATTTTGCTTCCTATTTATATATATATGTATACAGAAGCTTTTCTACTATGCTTAAAAAGGGCTTGAGAAGCAGCTTCTGTAGCTCAATTCCAGAAAAATAAACGACCCAATCAAAAAATGGGCCAAAGAACTAAATAGACATTTCTCCAAAGAAGACATACAGATGGCTAACAAACACATGAAAAGATGTTCAACATCCCTCATAATCAGAGAAATGAAAACCAAAACCACAATGAGGTACCATCTCATGCCATTCAGAATGGCTGCTATCAAAAAGTCTACATGCAATAAATGCTAGAGAGGGTGTGGAGAAAAGGGAACCCTCTTACACTGTTGGTGGGAATGCAAACTAGTACAGCCACTATGGAGAATAGTGTGGAGATTCCTTAAAAAACTGGAAATAGAACTGCCATACGACCCAGCAATCCTATTGCTGGGCATACACACAGAGGAAACCAGAATTGAAAGAGACACACGTACCCCAATGTTCATCACCGCACTGTTTACAATAGCTAGGACATGGAAGCAACCTAGATGTCCATTGACATGATTGGATAAGAAAGCTGTGGTACATATACACAATGGAATATTACTCAGCTATTAAAAGGAACACATTTGAGTCAGTTCTAATGAGGTAGATGAAACTGGAGCCTATTATACAGAGCGAAGTAAGTCAGAAAGAAAAACACCAATGCAATATATTAACACATATATATAGAATTTAGAAAGATGGTAACGATGACCCTATATGCGAGACAGCAAAAGAGACACAGATGTAAAGAAAAGAATTTTGGAGTCTCTGGGAGAAGGCGAGGGTGGGATGATTTGGGAGAATGGCATTGAAACATGTGTATTATCATATATGAAACAAATCGCCAATCCAGGTTTGATGCGTGAGACAGGGTGCTCAGGGCTGGTGCACTGGGATGACCCAGAGGGATGGGATGGGGAGGGAGGGAGGTTCAAGATGGGGAACACATGTACACCCATGCCACATTCATGTCAGTGTATGGCAAAACCCAGCACAATATTGTAAAGTATTTAGCCTCCAATTAAAATAAATAAATAATTTTTTTAAAAAGGGCTTGAGAAAGAATAACAACAAAGAGATGAAGAAACTGGAAAACATAAGTGAAATGGGAGCACTGATACGAAATAGAAAAAGTTAAAAAATTAGAAGTAAAATATCATCATATAGACTAATTGGTTTTTTTTTAATTTAATTGGAGGCTAATTACTGTACAATATTGTATTGGTTTTGCCATTCATTGACATGAATCCACCCCGGGTGTACATGTGTTCCCCATCTTGAGCCCCCTCCCACTTCCTTCTCCATATGATCCCTCTGGGTCATCCCAGTGCACCAGCCCCGAGCATCCTGTATCATGCATCGAACCTGGACTGGCAATTCGTTTCACATATGATAGTATACATGTTTCAATGCCATTCTTCCAAATCATCCCACCGTCGCCCTCTCCCACAGAGTCCAAAAGACTGTTCTATACACCTGTGTCTCTTTTGCTGTCTCGTATACAAGGTTATCGTTACCATTTTTCTAAATTCCATATATATGCGTTAGTATACTGTACTGGTGTTTTTCTTTCTGGCTTACTTCACTCTGTATAGTAGGCTCCAGTTTCATCCACCTCATTAGAACTGATTCAAATGTATTCTTTTTAATGGCTTAAGTAATACTCCATTGTGTATATGTACCACAGCTTTCTTATCAATTCCATCTGCAGATGGACATGGCTGCTCATTAAAAACACATTTGGAACTTTGGAGAAAAAAGCAATACCTGGACATTTGTATTTTTCAGAAAACTCCAATATAATTTTTTTTTATGTTATAAACCATGAGCACCCCATCAAAAGACGGGAGCTGCTTTTGTTAATTCATATATATATATATGACTGTATCACTTTGCTATACACCTGAAAGAAACACAACACTGTAAATAAAATATAGTACAATATAAAATAAAAATAAGTAACAGACCTTTGGGGCTTTACACCGAGTTAGAGTTCCTATCAGAGGAATAACAGCACCACAGCCGTACTGAATCCTCATGAAGGAGGCACACGAATGACTGAATTACAAGAGTTACAGGCATGAGAGCTGCTCACTTCTCAGAAACTACAGCTCACAGAAAACCAACAAAGGCACGAGATACAGACCATTTACTTATGAATATGTAAAACTCAAGAAAGTCCACATTATTCCTACAACATGTTGAAAGTGCTTCAGAAATCACACAATACTAATTTTCTTTTCGTTCTGGTAAAATTATATATACCAGTTTATAACAAATGGTAAATTCTGTAACTCTGTTCAAAGTTTTAAAAGATTATTTAAGAATAGTTTCTTGTATTTCTATGCCACCTTTATAGTTCTGGTTTCTCATTTCTTAATTAGTAAATTCAGGGTGTAGGTTCTATCCCAGGCTAATTTATACACTTCCGGAAGGAACGGCCTCTTAAATCCACAGTGTTGGGGTGGGGAGCCCCCAACCACGTCAGATTCATTTCACATATACATCTTTCAATCCATTCTCCCAAATTATCCCACCCTCGCCCTCTCCCACAGAGTCCGAAAGACTGCTCCACACATCCGTGTCTCTCCTACTGTCTCGTATACAGGGTTATCATTATCCTCTTGCTATATTCCATATATATGTGTTAATATACTGTATTGGTGTTTTTTTTTCTGGCTTACTTCACTCTATATAATAGGCTCTAGTTTCATCCACCTCATTAGAACTGGTTCAAATGCATGCTTTTTAATGGCTGAGTAATACTCCATTGTGTATATGTACCAAAGCTTTCTTATCCATTCGTCTGCAGATGGACATCTAGGTTGCTTCCATGTCCTCGCTGTTATAAACAGTGCTGCAATGAACATTGGAGTACATGTGTCTCTTTCAATTCTGGTTTCCTCTGTGTGTATGCCCAGGAGTGCGATTGCTAGATCATATGGCAGTTCTATTTCCAGTTTTTGAGGAATCTCCACACTGTTCTCCATAGTGGCTGTACTAGTTTGCATTCCCACCAACAGTGTAAGAGGGTTCCCTTCTCTCCACACCCTCTCCAGCATTTATTGCATGTAGACTTTTGGATAGCAGCCATTCTGACTGGTGTGAAATGGTATCTCATTGTGATTTTGATTTGCATTTCTCTGATTATGAGGGATGTTGAGCATTTTTTCATGTGTTTGTTAGCCATCTTTATGTCTTCTTTGGAGAAATGTCTGTTTAGTTCTTTGGCCCATTTTTTGATCGGGTCATTTATTTTTCTGGAATTGAGTTGCAGGAGCTGCTTGTATATTTTGGAGATTAATCCTTTATCAGTTGCTTCATTTGCTATTATTTTCTCCCATTCTGAAGGCTGTCTTTTCACCTTACTTATAGTTTCCTTTGCTGTGCAGAAGCTTTTAATTTTACTTAGGTCCCATTTGTTTATTTTTGCTTTTATTTCCAATATTCTGGGAGGTGGGTCATGGAGGATCCTGCTGTGATTTATGTCGGAGAGTGTTTTGCCTATGTTCTCCTCTAGGAGTTTTATAGTTTCTGGTCTTACATTTAGATCTTTAATCCACTTTGAGTTTATTTTTATGTATGGTGTTAGGGAGTGTTCTAGTTTCATTCTTTTACAAGTGGTTGACCACTTTTCCCAGCACCACTTGTTTAAGAGATTGTCTTTTCTCCATTGAATATTCTTGCCTCCCTTGTCAAAGATAAGGTGTCCATAGGTGCATGGATTTATCTCTGGGCTTTCTATTTTGTTCCATTGATCTATATTTCTGTCTTTATGCCAGTACCATACTGTCTTGATGACTGTGGCTTTTTAGTAGAGCCTGAAGTCCGGCAGGTTGATTCCCCTGATTCCATTCTTCTTTCTCAAGATTGCTTTGGCTATTCGAGGTTTTTTGTATTTCCATACAAATTGTGAAATTATTTGTTCTAGCTCTGTGAAAAACACTGTTGATAGCTTGATAGGGATTGCATTGAACCTATAAATTACTTTGGGTAATATATTCATTTTCACAATATTTATTCTTCCAATCCATGAACACGGTATATTTCTCCATCTATTAGTGTCCTCTCTGATTTCTTTCACCAATGTTTTATAGTTTTCTATATATAGGTCTTTTGTTTCTTTAGGTAGATATATTTCTAAGTATTTTATTCTTTTCTTTGCAACAGTGAATGGAATTGTTTCCTTAATTTCTCTATTTTCTCATTAATAGTGTATAGTAATGCAAGGGATTTCTGTGTGTTGATTTTATATCCTGCAACTTTACTGTATTCATTGATTAGCTCTAGTAATTTTCTGGTAGAGTCTTTAGGGTTTTCTGTGTAGAGGATCATGTCATCTGCAAACAGTGAAAGTTTTACTTCTTCTTTTCCAATTTGGATTCTTTTTATGTCTTTTTCTGCTCTGATTGCTGTGGCCAAAACTTCCAAAACTATGTTGAATAGTAGTGGTGAGAGTGGGCACCCTTGTCTTGTTCCTGACTTTAAGGGAAACGCTTTCAATTTTTCACCATTGAGGATAATGTTTGCTGTGGGTTTGTCATATATAGCTTTTATTACGTTGAGGAATGTTTCTTCTATTCCCACCTTCTGGGGGGTTTTTATCATAAATGGATGTTGAATTTTGTCAAAGGCTTTCTCTGCATCTACTGAGATAATCATATGGTTTTTATTTTTCAATTTATTAATGTGGTGTATTACATTGATTGATTTGCGGATATTGAAGAATCCTTGCATCCCTGGGATAAAGCCCACTTGGTCATGATGTATGATCTTTTTAATGTGTTGTTGGTTTCTGATTGCTAGAATTTTGTTAGGGGTTTTTGTATCTATGTTCAGTGATATTGGCCTGAAGTTCTCTTTTTTTGTGGCATCTTTGTCAGGTTTTGGGATTCGGGTGATGGTGGCCTCATAGAATGAGTTAGGAAGTTTACCTTCCTCAGCAATTTTCTGGAAGAGTTTGAGTAGGATAGGTGTTAGCTCTTCTCTAAATTTTTGGTAGAATTCAGCTGTGAAGCCATCTGGACCTGGGCTTTTGTTTGCTGGAAGATTTCTGGTTAAAGTTTCAATTTCCATGCTTGTGATGGGTCTGTTAAGATTTTCTATATCTTCCCAGTTCAGTTTTGGAAAGTTATACTTTTCTAAGAATTTGTCCATTTCTTCCAAGTTGTCCATTTTATTGACATATAATTGCTGATAGTATTCTCTAATGATCCTTTGTATTTCTGTGTTGTCTGTTGTGATCTCTCCCTTTTCCCCTTTTCCTTTCTAATTTTATTGATTTGGTTTTTCTCCCTTTGTTTCTTGATGAGTCTGGCTAGTGGTTTGTCAATTTTATTTACCCTCTCAAAGAACCAGCTTTTGGCTTTGTTGATTTTTGCTATGGTCTCTTTTGTTTCTTTTGCATTTATTTCTGCCCTAATTTTTAAGATCTCTTTCCTTCTACTGACCCTAGGGTTCTTCATTTCTTCCTTTTCTAGTTGCTTTAGGTGTAGAGTTAGGTTATTTAGTTGGCTTTTTTCTTGTTTCTTGAGGTATGCCTGTATCGCTATGAATCTTCCTCTTAGCACTGCTTTTACAGTGTCCCACAGGTTTTGGGTTGTTGTGTTTTCATTTTCATTCATTTCTATGCATATTTTGATTTCTTTTTTTATTTCTTCAATGATTGGATCGTTATTCAGCAGCATGTTGTTCAGCCTCCATATGTTTGGATTTTTAATAGTTTTTCTCCTGTAATTGAGATCTAGTCTTACTGCATTGTGGTCAGAAAAGATGCTTGGAATGATTTCAATTTTTTTGAATTTACCAAGGCTAGATTTATGGCCCAGGATGTGATCTATCCTGGAAAAGGTTCCGTGTGCACTTGAGAAGAAGGTGAAATTCATTGTTTTGGGGTGAAATGTCCTATAGATATCAATTAGGTCTAACTGGTCTATTGTATCATTTAACTTTTGTGTTTCCTTGTTAATTTTCTGTTTAGTTGATCTATCCATAGGTGTGAGTGGGGTATTAAAGTCTCCCACTATTATTGTGTTATTGTTGATTTCCCCTTTCATACTTGTTAGCATTAGTCTTACATATTGTGGTGCTCCTATGTTGGGTGCATATATATTTATAATTGTTATATCTTCTTCTTGGATTGAGCCTTTGATCATTATGTGGTGTCCTTCGTTGTCTCTTTTCACAGCCTTTGTCTTAAAGTCTATTTTATCAGATATGAGTATTGCTACTCCTGCTTTCTTTTGGTCTCTATTTGCGAGGAATATCTTTTTCCAGCCCTTCACTTTCAGTCTGTATGTGTCCCTCGTTTTGAGGTGGGTCTCTTGTAGACAACATATGTAGGGGTCTTGTTTTTGTATCCATTCAGCCAGTCTTTGTCTTTGTCTTTTGGTTGGGGCGTTCAACCCATTTACATTTAAGGTAATTATTGATAAGTATGATCCTGTTGCCATTTACTTTATTGTTTTGGGTTCAAGTTTATACACTCTTTCTGTGTTTCCTGTCTAGAGAAGGTCCTTTAGCATTTGTTGGAGAGCTGGTTTGCTGATGCTGAATCCTCTCAGCTTTTGCCTCTCTGTAAAGCTTTTGATTTCACCTTCATATTTGAATGAGATCCTTGCTGGGTACAGTAATCTGGGCTGTAGGTTATTTTCTTTCATCACTTTAAGTATGCCCTGCCATTCCCTCCTGGCCTGAAGAGTTTCTATTGAAAGATCAGCTGTTATCCTTATGGGGCTCCCCTTGTGTGTTATTTGTTGCTTTTCCCTTGCTGCTTTTAATATTTGTTCTTTGTGTTTGATCTTTGTTAATTTGATTAATATGTGTCTAGGGGTATTTCGCCATGGGTTTATCCTGTTTGGGACTCTCTGGGTTTCTTGGACTTGGGTGATTATTTCCTTCCCCATTTTAGGGAAATTTTCAACTATTATCTCCTCAAGTATTTTCTCATGGTCTTTATTCTTGTCTTCTTCTTCTGGGACTCCTATGATTTGGATGTTGGGGCGTTTAAAATTGTCCCAGAGGTCTCTGGGATTGTCCTCATTTCTTTTAATTCATTTTTCTTTTTTCCTCTCTGCTTCATTTATTACTACCATTCTATCTTCTAACTCACTTATTCTATCTTCTGCCTCCGTTATTCTACTGTTGGTTCCCTCCAGAGTGTTTTTGATCTCATCTACTGCATTATTCATTGTATATTGACTCTTTTTTATTTCTTCTAGATCCTTGTTAAACCTTTCTTGCATCTTCTCAATCTTTGTCTCCAAATTATTTATCTGGAACTCCAATTTACTTTTAAGATTTTGGATCAATTTCACTATCATTATTTGGAATTCTTTATCAGGTAGATTCCCTATCTCTTCCTCTTTTGTTTGGGTTGGTGGGCATTTATCCTGTTCCTTTATTTGCTGGGTATTTCTCTGCCTCTTCATCTTGCTTATATTGCTGTGTTTGGGGTGGCCTTTCCGTCTTCTGGAAGTTTGTGGAAGTCTCTTTATTGTGGAGTTTCCTCGCTATGGGTGAGGTTGGACGGGTGGCTTGTCAAGGTTCCCTGGTTAGGGAAGCTTGTGTCAGTGTTCTGGTGGATGGAGCTGGATTTCTTCTCTCTGGAGTGCAATGAAGTGACCAGTAATGAGTTATGAGATGTCAGTAGGTTTGGAGTGACTTTGGACAACCTGTATATTGAAGTTCAGGGCTACGTTCCTGTGTTGCTGGAGAATTTGCGTGGTATGTCTTGCTCTGGAACTTGTTGACCCTTGGGTGGTACTTGGTTTCAGTGTGGGTATGGAGGCGTTTGATGAGCTCTTATCGATTAATGTTCCCTATAGTCAGAAGTTCTCTGGTGTTCTTGCGATTTGAACTTAATTCTCCTGTCTCTGGTTTTCATTCTTATTCTTGCAGTAGCTTCTAGGCTTCTCTATCTGTCACTTCCAAGGTGGTTCCCTCTGTTTTAGCTTCTGTTTGCTGGTCTCTTCAGTGTCTAATTTCCGCCCTGACACTAGGGGGTGGTGGTGGACACTTTTTAAGGCTCACTTATTCAGTCCTGTTCTGGGAAGGGAGGAACACTGCAGAGAAATATCTCTGGTGTCTGTGGGGAGTGCTCGCAGTGTCCCGGCCACACTGGGTTTGCCCCCGCTCACGGCGTGTGTGCTGTCCCAGTCTACACTGCACAGGCTCTAAGTTGCTCTGCCGATAACTGAGGCCGGCGCTGGGTTGCATGCACGTCCCAGGTCTAAGCCACTCAGGTTCACATACTCGGGTACTCCACAAAGGCGTAGACTTGGTTGGGCCTGCGTTTTGTGCCTTCCCCGAACCGAGCAGCTCAAGTGACCAGGTGTTTGGCGAGTGCAGTCGCTGCAACTTATCACCTTCCTGGTCCCTCCCACTTGGTTTTCTGGGTATACAACTGGCGCACCTTCTCAGGTGGATGTTTACCAGCCAGAAACCCAAAAAGTCTTGGTTAATGCTGATGCCTGCCTGCAGTTTGTTATCAGATGCCTCTCTGGGGCCAGGATTGCCCCCTTCCTCAAGATAATTTTGATATACATCTTAATTTAAAAAGTCGTTATGGGGCTTTTCTGTTAAATGGTGGTTTAAGTGATATAGAATTACATTATTTTCTGTTGACCAATCATGATACAATGGTATTTAGCAAATAATAGTTAAATAATTACAATAGTAAAAGATGTTTATCAGTTTTCACATTCAATAGCCAGACAAAAAGTAAAAGATAATTACATTTGCAAGCCATAATGGAAATATGGTTAAACTAACATCCTGTGGACAGAGGAGCCTGCCAGGCTACAGTCCATAGGATCACACAGAGTCAGTCATGACTGAAGCAACTTAGCATGCATGAATACAAAATAATTATATACAATTTGGTGGGTTAAGTAAAGTGGTGTGATAAGTGGAAGTACATACATGCACCTGTTTTCATCTACTAGCCTGTCTTTGTCTTTTGGTTGATGTATTTAATCCAAGTACATTTAAGGTAATTTTCTATACACGTGATCCTATTACCACTTTCTTATTTTGGGTTTATTTTGTGTTGGTCTTTTCCTTCTCTTGTGTTTCCTGCCTAGAGAAGTTCTTTTACTATTGCAATTATTTGTTGTAAAGCTGGTTTGATGATGCTGAATTCTATTAACTTTTGCTTGTCTGGAAAGCTTTTGATTTCTCTGTCAAATCTGAAGGAGAGTCTTGCTGGGTGGAGTATTCTTGGTAGTACATTCTTCCCTTTCATGTCTTTAAATATATCATGCCATTCCCTTCTGTATAGTTTCTGTTGAGAAATCAGCTGATAACCTTATGGAAGTTCCCTTGTAGGTTATTTGTTGTTTTCCCCTTGTTGCTTTTAGTGTTTAAATTTTGTCTTTGCTTTTCATTAGTTTGATTACTCTGTCTCTTGGTGTGTTCCTCCTTAGATTTATCCTGTCTGGGACCCTGTGCCTCCTGGACTTGGTTGACCATTTCCTTTCCCATGTTAGGGAAGTTTTCAGCTATTATCTATTCAAATATTTTCTCGAGTCCTTTCTCTCTTTCTTTTTCTTCTGGGACCCCTAAAATGTGTTTTTGGTGTAACAATGTTGTACCACAGGTCTCTCAGGCTGTCTTCATTTTCTTTGATTCTTTTTTCTATATTCTGTTCTTCAGCAGTGATTTCTACCATTATGTCTTCTAGGCTGTGAGTTCCACCATTCCATCTTCCACGTCACTTATCCATTCTTCTGCCTCAGTTATTCTGCTATTGATTCCTTTTGGTGTGTTGCTCATCTCTGTTTGCTTGTGCTTTAGTTCTTCTGGGTCTTTGGTAAACGTTTCTTGCATTTTCTCCATTCTTTTTCCAAGATCCTGGATCATCTTCACTATCATTATTCTGAATCGCTTTTCTGGAAGGTTGCCTCTCTCCACTTCATTGAGTTGTTTTTCTGGGGCTTTATCTTGTCCCTTGAGCTGGGACATAACCCTCTGCTTTTTCATTCTGATTACTTTCTTTGATGTGGTTTTAATTCTAACAGCTGCAGGAATATAGTTCTTGCTTCTTCTGTCTACCTTCTGGTGGATGAGGCTAAGATTCTTGTGTAAGCTTCTTAAGGGGAGGGACTGGCAGTGGGAAAAACTGCGTCTTGCTCTGATGGCATGCTCAGTAAAACTTTAATCCAATTATTTGATGATGGATAGAGTTATGCTCACTCCCTGTTAGTTGTTTGGCTTGAGGTCACCCAGCCCTGGGTCTCAGGTTGGGTTAATGGTGACCTCCAAGAGGGATTACACCAAGGGACACCTTCTAGGACTGCTGCTGCCAGTTTTCCCATCCCCACAGTGAGCCACTACTGACCTATGCTTGCACAGAAGACCCTTCAACACTAGCAGGTAAGTCTGGTTCAGTCCCCTATGGGGTCATTGCTCCTTTCCCTTGGGTCTTGGTCCACTCAAGATTTTGTTTGTGCCCTCCAAGAGTGGAGTCTCTTGTTTTCCCAATCCTGTGGAAGTCCTGTGATCAAATCCCACTGGCCTTCAAAGTCAGATTCTCTGGGAATTTCCAGCCCCTTTTCTGGATCTCCAGTCTGGGAAGCCTGACTTGGGGCTCAGAACTTTCAAAACGGCGGGAGAACTACTTTGGTATTATTATTCTCCAGTTTGTGGGTTGCCCACCTTGTGGGTATAGAATTTGATTATATCATGATTGTGCCCCTCCTACCATCTTGTTGAGGCTTCTCCTTTGTCCTTGGATGTGGGGTATTTTTTTGGTGAGTTCCATTGTCTTCTCATCGATGGTTGTTCAACAGCTAGTTGAGATTTTGGTGCTTTCACAGAAGATAAGCACACATCCTTCTACTCTACCATCTCAAACCCATAGTGTTTTATAGTTTAGAGTAAAGCTCAACATTCACAAAACTAAGATCATGGCATATGGTCCCGTCACTTCATGGGAAATAGATGGGGAAACAGTGTCAGACTTAATTTTTGGGGGCTCCAAAGTCGTGGCAGATGGTGATTGCAGCCATGAAATTAAAAGACGCTTACTCCTTGGAAGGAAAGTTATGACCAACCTAGATAGCATATTAAAAAGCAGAGACATTACTTTGTCAACCAAGGTCCGTCTAGTCAAGGCTATGGTTTTTCCCGTGGTCATGTATGGATGTGAGAGTTGAACTGTGAAGAAAGCTGATCGCCAAAGAATTGATGCTTTTGAACTGTGGTGTTTGAGAAGACTCTTGAGAGTCCCTTGGACTGCAAGGAGATCCAACCAGTCCATTCTAAAGGAGATCAGTCCTGGGTGTTCATTGGAAGGACTGATGTTGAAACTGAAACTCCAGTACTTTGGTCACCTGATGTGAAGAGCTGATTCATTTGAAAAGACCCTGATGCTGGGAAAGATTGAAGGCGGAAGGAGAAGGGGATGACAGAGGATGAGATGGTTGGATGGCATCACCGACTTGATGGACATGAGTTTGAGTAAACTCTGTGAGTTGGTGATGGACAGGGAGGCCTGGTTTGCTGCAGCTATGGAGTCACAAAGAGTTGGACATGATTGAGCGACTGAACTGAACTGAAGTAAATAACACTTGTATTCCTTGCCCAGGTTCAGAATCAATTGAAATATAAATGTAAGAATCAGATAGATGGAGATCAAAACATTATCTTCATTACTCATAAAGCTGCTTTGAGAAGATGATTTTAGTGTGAACTTCCAATTAGTGTGGACCCCAGAGTTAGGCAGACTTAAACAACTGCAAAACCACAAGACTCCAGGCTAAAAGTAATCCCCTTCTTGCATGGCAAGGAGCCAGTCAGAATGCATGTTCACTGTAGACACACAGATTACTGAAAGGGAAGCAGAGAACAAGGGCTGGAGCCAAATCTACTCAGATATTCTCCTAAACATACTAGGCATATAACTCATTTCTTCTCTCATGGGCAGAAGAGCAGGAGTGTTAGTCTAGTTGAAGTTCTTCCACATGGAAACATGAGAAGTAAAGTGGGTGTGGATAGGCACTGTGTGATAGTGTAGGGATTGAGTAGTGGTAGATGTGACTGTGAGTGATGGAGATGGTGTGTGTGATAT
Organism: Moschus berezovskii; assembly: GCF_049115385.1. Taxonomy (NCBI): domain Eukaryota; kingdom Metazoa; phylum Chordata; class Mammalia; order Artiodactyla; family Moschidae; genus Moschus; species Moschus berezovskii. Next base: position 52,365,445 of record NC_142488.1, on the reverse strand, counting down.
GTAAGTTGATTAGAGATAGTCATATTTGACAGTGGGTATTGTGATACTGTATGGACTCTTGTGTGTATGATAATACAGGATAGAACAATGTATGTGCAGAAATGGGAGTAATAATGACAGTTGTTTGTTAGTGTGAGAGTTTAGACAATTGGGATGGTATATGGAGATCATAAAATACAGTCATTATCATATAAGTCATAGAAGGCATCATGTATGAATGAGATAGTATGTTAAAGACTGTGTATGTTTGTCAGAGAGATTGATTTCATGTTTTGTGATAGGCATTTGAAGTTGCATTTGGATATGAGTAACAGTGATCTGAAAAATAAGTTGCTTATAGGGGATAGCTTTATCTTACCCAAAACAAATCCAATGGTATAAAGCCTAAGACTTCCATGATTTTCATCAATATCTTAGCTACCACATATTTTATTGTTTGTTGTTCCATGACCCTTACTTAGCATGTTGTTCCCATCATAGTTGCCCAATGGCTGCTGCAACTCTATGTTCCAGGTAGGAAGATGAGGAAGAGGAGAAGGCAAAATATCTTGTCAGTAGAGTTATTCTCCTTTATACAAAGCTTTCCCCCAAATCCTACCCAACAGTTTCCACCTACATCCAGTGTCCAGTGGACAGATCTGTGACACATGACCACCAGTATCTGCAAGGTTGTCTGGGAAATATAAGTTTAGTATTGGGAACATTATCACCCATAATAAAAAAAGGTTTATCTAAATAAGAAGATGTTGGGTAGGATACAGCCGGTAGACAAAGAGAGGTTGAAGATATGGAAGAGAGGGTAGATTAAAATATCAGATATGAGAGATACAGGATTCAGGGTACAGGGACACTATATAATTGGCATAATTTGAGATGCTGGGGATGATGTTGTGGTAGGCAAAAATAAACATGTTTTCTTTCTCATCGTTGAATTTTACTATTTTGTGAAGAAGGCAGACATTAATCACAAACCAAATTTTTGTGAAGTTGATACTGCTGTGGAGAGGAAGTACGGGTTCTGTGAATAGGTTTAAAGAGAGGTTGATCTACTCAGGGAGGTCAAAGACAGAGGAAGTGATGATTGAGCCGAGATATGAAGGCAGAGTCAGAGTTAACTGGATGAAGGATGATGGATGGTTGGGATGGGGGAAAAGTGTTCCCAAAAGAGGAAACAGGATAAACAAGGGCATTTGTGTACTGTTTTTTAAAAAATTTTAACTTTAATTTAGAATATTTGCTATTGTTATGTCTTCAAGTTCACTAATCTTTTTCTAGTTAATTCCATCCAGTGTATTTTTAAATTTCAGTTATTATGGTTTTAATCACTAAACCTGTGATTTGCATCTTATTAATTATATATCATTTCTCTACTTAACATGACCATTGTTTTCTCTAGCCTTTTGGTCATATGGAACAAATATATGTTATCTGCTAAATATAGCATCTATATAAGTTCTGCGTCAGTTTGGATTGATTTTTTTTTTCTCCTCATGATGGGTCATGTTATTTTGTTTCTTCATATGCCTGTTTTTTTTTAATTGGATGCCAGGCATAATGAACTTCACTTTTTGGTAAAATTTTGGTATAAATGTTTACCTTTGGGTGCTATTTTTGTATTATTATAAATCTTCTTAAGCTTTATTACAAGAAGCAGTTACTTCAAAGCAAATAAATCTTTTTCAAGCCATGCTTTTAAGATTGATTAGGCAGGACCACAGCAGTGTTTGCTAAATTATCCCAGTGTACTGAAGCAAGACCCATCTGAATAACCCATGCCTCAGGAATTATGAGTTTTTCTGCTCTGAATGGTGGGAACAGGTATGTTTCACAGACCAGTTTGAGCTTTGACACCTGTTCCCTCTAATACTTTCAGGTGATTCTTTTCCTAGCTTTGTATGATTTCCTTAAGTGCATTCACTAATCAGTACTGTCCTGAATATTTTATGGCAATCCTTCAAAGGTCATTGGAGTGCTTCCTAAGTGCAGCTTTCGCCTTTTTAGTATTCTCTGAACTCCAGCCACCTTGGTCTTTCTGGTCTTATCCCTGTCACCTAATAGAATCCTCTGAGGCTTGACTGCATTCTCCCTCATTGTACCACAAACTGGAAACTCCCTCAAATTGTAAAGGTTCACCTCATTTTCCTTTATCTCTTAGGGATCATTGTTTTTCACTTCCTGATGTCTAGTTTCTTAAAAAATATTATTTCACATTTTTGGTCCTGTCTTTTTAAGTGTTTTTGTCAGGTTGGAGTGTAAATCGAGTCTCCAGCTTGCCTCTCAGGAAGCTATGTGGAGGAGACTTGTTAAAGAATTCTTTCCTTTCTTTCCATTTTTGTTTCCATTTCCTTTTGCTCTTTTTTGTTCTTCCTCTCCTCTCCTTTAAGCTGGTTGATGTCCTCACTGCTGCCATGAATCAGATATAAGTGATGGCTGTACTTTAAAATTTGTGTTATCAGATAAAGAGCCTGATCAAGGAAAAGAACTTTATTCAAAATCAAGGATTGGAGGAAGATTTTGGATCATAGGGAATGTGACCACATATTTCAAGGGTCGCTCTTCATGACTCTGACTTCTGAGTGTAAAGACAGGTTAAAGAGGCAGATTAACCTCCCGTCAAAGGATAGATGTTTAAGCCTTGGAATAGATACTCACAGAATTGGCTCCCAACCAGAGAGCTTCCAAGACTATAGTAAGTGTTAGAGGAACTTTGCTTTAATCTCAGACACTGTCTTACATTAGGATAAATCCATACATAGGACAGACAGCTCATGATGTGGGTCACATGATTATAGCTTCAGTCCAACTGCAGAGATCATAAGTCACCAAGACTGTCATGATGGTGAGAAAACATGTGCAAAGAGCATTGAAGAGCCTTTAACCAGACTTCAGATATTACTAACACCAGAAAATTCATCAGCAGAAATAAACCTTACAAATGTAGAGATCTTGGCTGATCTTTCAGCCAGAGTTCAGATGTTACTCATACTCAGCATTGCTAGCCATCAGTTCAGTTCATTTGCTCAGTTGTGTCCGACTCTTGGCGACCCCATGGTCTGCAGTGTGCCAGGCTTCCCTGTCCATTACCAATTCCCGGACATTACTCAAACTCATGTCCATCAAGTGAGTAATGCCATCCAACCACCTCATCCTCTATCATCCCCTTCTCCTGCCTTCAGTCTTTACCAGCATCAGGGTCTTTTCTAGTGAGTCAGTTCTTCGTATCAGGTGGCCAAAGTATTGGAGTTTCAGCTTCAGCATCAGTCCTTCCAATGAAAATTCAGGACTGATTTCCTTTAGGATGGACTGGTTGGATCTTCTTGCAGTCCAAGGGACTCTCAAGAATCTTCTCAAACACCACAGTTCAAAAGCATCAGTTCTCTTGAGCTCAGCTTTCTTTATGGTCCAGCTCTCAAACCCATACATGACTACTGGAAAAACCATAGCTTTGAGTAGATGGACCTTTGTTGGCCAAGTAATGTCTGCTTTTTAATATGCTGTCTAGGTTGATCATAGTTTTCCATCCAAGGAGTAAGCGTCTTTTAATTTCGAGGTTGCAGTAACTATCTGCAGTGATTTTTGGAGCCCAAAAAATAGTTTCTCACTGTGTACATTGTTTCCCCATCCATTTGCCATGAAATGATTGGACCAGATGCCATGATCTTAGCTTTCTGAATATTGAGTTTTAAACCAACATTTTCACTCTTCTCTTTCACTTTCATCAAGAGGCTCTTTAGTTCTTCTTCCCTTTCTGTGATAAGGGTGGTGTCATCTGCATATCTGAGGTTACTGATATTTCTCCTGGCAATCTTGATTCCACTTGTGCTTCAAATTCAGCCTGGCATTTCATATGATGTCCTGTCGTATAAGTTAAATAAGCAGGATGACAATACGCCGCCCTGACATATTCCTTTTCCGATTTAGAACCAGTCTGTTGTTCCATGTCCAGTTCTAACTGTTGCTTCTTGACCTGCATACATATTTCTCAGGAGTCAGGTCAGGTGGTCTGGTATTACCATCTCTTACAGAATTTTTCAGAGTTTGTTGTGATCCACACAGTCAAAGGCTTTGGTGTAGTCAGTAGAGCAGAAGTAGATGTTTTTCTGGTATTCTGCTTTTTTGATGATCTAACGGATGTTGGCCATTTGATCTCTGGTTCCTCTGCCTTTTCTAAATACAGCTTGAACATCTGGAAGTTAAGGGTTCACATACTGTTGAAGCCTGGCTTGGAGAATTTTGAGCATTACTTTGCTAGCATGTGAAATGAGTGCAAGTATGCGGTAGTTTGAACATTCTTTGACATTGCCTTTCTTTGGGATTAGAATGAAAACTATCCTTTTCCAGGCTTGTGGTCACTGCTGAATTTTCCAAATTTGCTGGCATATTGAGTGCAGCACTTTCACAGCATCATCTTTGAGGATTTGAAATAGCTCAACTAGAATTCCATCACCTCCATTAGCTTTGTTCATAGTGATGCTTCCTGCTGCTGCTGCTAAGTCACTTCAGCCGTGTCCAACTCTGTGTGACCCCATAGACGGCAGCCCACCAGGCTCCTCCGTCCCTGGGATTTTGCAGGCAAGAACACTGGAGTGGCTTGCCATTTCCTTCTCCGATGCATGAAAGTGAAAAGTGAAAGTGAAGTCGCTCAGTCGTATCAGACACTTAGCGACCCCATGGACTGCAGCCTACCAGGCTCCTCCATCCATGGGATTTTCCAGGCAAGAGTACTGGAGTGGGTTGCCATTGCCTTCTCTGAGTGATGCTTCCTAAGGCCCACTTAATTTTGCACTCCAGGATGTCTGGCTTTAGGTGAGTGATCATGCCACCATGGTTATCTGGGTCATGAAGATCTTTTTCGTATAGTTCTTCTGTGTATTGTTGCCACCTCTTCTTAATATCTTCTCCTTCTGTTAGCTCTGTACCATTTCTGTCCTTTATTGTGCCCATCTTTGCATGAAATATTCCCTTGGTATCTCTGATTTTCTTGAAGAGATAGCTAGTCTTTGCCATTCTATTGTTTTCCTCTATTTGCATTGATCACTGAGGAAGGCTTTTTTAAATCTTTCCTTGCTATTCTTTGGAACTCTGCATTGAAATACGTATATCTTTCCTTTTCTCCTTTGCCTTTTGCTTCTCTTCTTTTCTCAGCTATTTGTAAGGCCTCCTCAGACAACCGTTTTGCCTTTTTGCATTTCTTTTTCTTGGGGATGGTTATGATCACTGCCTGCTGTACAGTGTCATGAACCTCCATCCATAGTTCTTCAGGCACTCTGTCTATCGGATCTAATACCTTGAATCTATTTGTCACTTCCACTGTATAATCATAATGAATTTGATTTTGGTCATATCTGAATGGTCTAGTGGTTTTCCCTACTTTCTTCAATTTAAGTCTGCATTTGGCAATAAGGAGTTCATGATCTGAGCCACAGTCAGCTCCCGGTCTTGTTTTTGCTGACTGTATAGAGCTTCTCCATCTTTGACTGCAAAGAATATAATCAATCTGATTTCGATATTGACCATCTGGTGATGTCCATGTGTAAGGTCTTCTCTTGTGTTGTTGCAAGAGGGTGTTTGCTATGACCAGTATGTTCTCTTGGCAATACTTTGCCCTGCTTCATTTTGTACTCCAAAGCTAAACTTACCTATTACCCCAGGTATCTCTTGACTTCCTACTTTTGCATTCTTTCCCCTGTGGTGAAAAGGACATCATTTTTCATGTTAGTTCTAGAAGGTCTTGTAGGTCTTAATTGAAGTGTTCAACTTCAGCTTCTTCAGCATTACTGGCTGGGGCATAGACTTGGATTACTGTGATATTGAATGGCTTGCATTGGAAATGTACAGCGATCACGCTGTCGTTTTTGAGATTACACCCAAGTACTGCATTTTGGACTCTTGTTGAATATGAGGGCTACTCCATTTCTTCTAAGGGATTCTTTGCCCACAGTAGTAGATATAATGGTCCTCTGAATTAAATTCGCCCATTCCAGTCCAGTTTAGTTCACTGATTCCTAAAATGTTGGTGTTCACTCTTGCCATCTCCTGTTTGACCCCTTCTGATATATCTTTATTCATGGACATAACATTCCAGGTTCCTATGCAACATTGCTCTTTACAGCATCGGACTTGACTTCCTCACCTGTGACATCAACAACTGGGCATTGTTTTTGCTTTGGTTCCATCTCTTCATTCTTTCTGGAGTTATTTCTCCATTCTTTTCCAATAGCATATCGGGCACCTACAAACCTGGGGAGTTCATCTTTCAGTGTCGCACCTTTTTGCCTTTTCATACTGTTCGTGGGGTTCTCAAGGCAAGAATACTGAAGTGGTTTGCCATTCCCTTCTCCAGTGGACCACGTTTTGTCAGAAATCTTCACCATGACCCGTCTGTCTTAGGTGTCCCTACAAGGCATGGTTCATAGTTTCATTGAGTTAGACAAGGCTGAATGGATAAATGAGTTAGACAAGGATGAATGCATAAAGATGTAGTATACAAATACAAAGAAATATTAACCACAGAAACGAAAATCTGTGATTTGTAACAACATAAATGGTGCTATGCGAATACTGTATATTATCACTTATGTGTGGAATCTAAAAATAAGACAGATGAATGAATATAGCAAAACAGAAACAGACTCTGAGATATAGAGACCAAGCTAGTGGATACCAGTGGGCAGAGGGAAGGAGAGAGAGGGGCAATGTTGGGGTAGGGGTAAGAGGTATGAACTACCATGTTTAAAATAAATAAACCACAAAGATATACTCTGCAGCACAGGGAAATGCAGGCATTATTTTATAATACCTTTAAATAGAATATAATATATAAATGTATTGAATAGTATTGAATAATCTATAAAAGTATTGAATACTGTAAATGTTGTATACTTTAAATGAATATAATATTGTAAATTAACTAAATTTCATTATAATAAAGTTACTAACTGTAGTTCAATGCATGGTGATGAGAAGCCAGCCATAGGCATGCACTCAAAAAGTCTTTAGGAACAAGTCAAACCTTAGTCATCCTCAGAAATTCCAACCTGTAGGGAAACTGTTAATGCAAAACTCCCCTCATTAATTTTAAAAAACAATTTATGGAGTATAGTTACTTTACAATGCTGTGTTATTTGCTGCTGTACAGCAAGGTGAATCAGCTATATGTATACGTATATCCCCTCTTCTTTGGATTTCCTTCCCATTTAGGTCACCAAAGAGCATTGCTATACAGTAGGTTCTCGTTTCTTATCTATTTCATACATAGTAGTATATATATGTCATTCCCAGGATCTCCCAATTCATCACTCCCACTTTCCCTTTTGGTGTCCATACATTTGTTCTCTACATCTGGGTCTGTATTTCTGCTTGGGAAATAGGTTCATCCATGCAGTTTTTCTAGATTCCACATATATGTGTTGATATATATTTGTTTTTCTCTTTTTGACTTACTTCACTCTGTATGATAGTCTCTGAGTCTATCCACATCTCTGCAAGTGGCACAGTTTTGTTACTTTTTATGGTTAAATAGTTTTGCAGTGTATGTGTGTGCCACATCTTCTTTATCCATTCCTCTGTTGATGGACATTTAGGTTGCTTCCATGTCCTGGATATAGTAAATAGTGCTACAGTGAACTGTTGGTGGGAATGTGGATAGGTGCAGCCGCTATGGAGAACAATGGGGATGTTCCTTAAAAAATTAAAAATAGAGCTGTCATATGACGCAGTAATCCCACTTCAGGGCGTATATATATACACCCAGAGAAAACCATAATTCCAAAAGATAACATGCATCCCTTCTCTTGCCTCATGCAGATTCCCCCTAATCTCTGTAAGTGGTTCTTTGCATCCCTTGTCACATAGCTTTGGGCTTCCCTGGTAGCTCAGATGGTAAGGAGCCTGCCTGCAATGTGGGAGACCCGGGTTCTATCCCTGGGTTGGGAAGATCCCCTGGAGAAGGAAATGGCAACCCACTCCAGTATTCTTGCTTGGAGAATTCCGTGGACCAAGGAGCCTGGTGGGCTGTTGGTTCACGGGGTCACAAAGAGTCATACATGACTGAGCAACTAAGACTCACATGGCTTTGGCAAGGGAGTCACATGCCCTTCCCTTCTTCAAAGGAGGGAAAGACATTACTAAGCCAAAGACCCACAGCACTGTAAATTGTTCTCTGATTCTTTCTAGTCTCTAAGTACATTTGATTTGGGCTGAAAAGGAATGGAATAAGTATCAATAGTATGACTAGTCAGCCACCCCTGCCTAAGCCCTATAGGATTGTGTTCAGGACTCTTTGGTGGCTCTTTTTAGAATATGGGGATACTTGGCATCCTTTTTTGTTTGCTTGTTTTAGCAATGCAGCTTTAACCAAAATTCTGAGGCAACTGTAGACATCCCATTAAATGTCCTGCTGAATTTGTATTGTATTTTCTTACTTTATACTTCTGTAGAAGCATGCTTCTGTCATGAAAATCAGCAAAATAATTCAGAATTTTATCATTTCAACTTAGAACATAGTCTTGAAAGGTAAATTACTAACAAAGCATTTTTAGGCCCGAAATCCACATTTCCAAGTTAATTTCCAGAAAAATGAATGTTTATTTGACTTTTGGATTGCCATAAAAAAATAGAGTAAATAACAATGGAAAAGAAAGTAATGGTTTAACTTTTTTCCTAGATCAGGAATTCATAAACAAAATTAAAAGGCAAGCTACAAACTAAAATAATGCAACAAATGTGCTAGGTATAAGGTTAATATTTAATGAACTCTCAGGCAGAAGTACACATGACTAATAAACACTGGAAGTGTGTTGCGCTTCATTAATCATGAAAGTAATACAGTTTAAATCAATTAAGTATCAGTTTGTTTATCAAACTGGAAATATTTTTAAAGCAAACATTCAATACTAACACTCTGAGTATATGAGACCTCTTGTATATTACTAGTATTGATTAAAAATTCTTCCTGGAAAACATTTTGGTAGAAGAGTTCATATACCTTTGCCTAGTAATTCCATTTCTAATAATATACCATAAGGAAATAATTTGAGATATGCATTTAAGTTTGTGGGGGAAAAGTTACTACAATGATAATCTAATGAACAAAAATAAATAGAAATAACACTTTTGTTAGTCATAGGTAAATTTATGTCCTTGGATAGTGCATAGTTATTACAAAGGAAGTTTGCAAGGCTTTTTAACGTCATGGAAAATGTTTTGTGAAAATAATTGTGATGTAACATCATGTACTGAAAACAGTCTCAGATGGAGTACATCAGTTACTATTGTGCATGCGAGTGTGGTGTACAATGTTGGCGTTGGTATGGTATCCCAGTGCATTTCAGATGATCCTTGTTTCATAAAATGAAATCAGGAAATGCCATAAAGCTGAAGTATGTGATGACTTGTCCAAGCCCAGATCCCTATCTGTTACAGTTGTTGTTAATGCTTCATGATTCTCAAATTACATATGATATTGATACTGAACATTAAGACACACATGGAGCTAAATCATATTGCAGGTATCTGAGAACATTCAGATATATGTATGGATTTGCCAGTGCAAATGATAGAGGGCCTGTATGTCACAAGATTCCAAGAGCCTGTGTGGCATGATCATCTGATAAAATATCAAACAAACATTCTCAAACTGTGTGGAAGTTCTACTAGTAGGCTTCTTCCTCTTGTCTCTTCTGGTAACCTATTAATGGAATGTTAGTTGTTGGGTGACGGGAAGGAGGAATTAACTGGAAGGGAAGTGGGGGGAATAAAGGAAGGTGTGTAACCTATTTAAGTTTATAACAAAATCATTTGATATAATTGCGAGATGTCAGTTTGACGGCTCCCATGATGCAAATTGGCATGAAAAACTCAGTAAGGTTTCTTAAAATTGTGTGTGATTGGGCTCAGTTGTTTATGTTAGACTGAGATCCATTTGGCCTTGAAAGCAGTTAATAGGTGTGTTTTTGCTCATCATTATATCCCCTACACTTATCACAATACATAGCTTCTCATAAGTATACAGTACTTTAAAATTTCTTTCTACATTCTTTCACATGTGTAAATGAAATAGATGAAATCAAGTTACCTCCATTTCAGGAAACATGGAAGAGGGATTTAAGAATTCCATAATGCTCATTTTGAGGCACCATGGTGTTTTATGTTTGGGCTTTGATGTATAGTATCTTTGTAAGAATTTCAAGAATCATATTTGTTTATTTTTAATCTTAGTTTGGCTACTCATTGTGGCATGCAGGATCTTAGTTCCCTGATCAGAATCAAACCCATGCCCCCTGCAGTGGAAGCACAGAGTCTTAACCACTGGACCACCAGAGAAATCCTTCAGAAATCATATTTTGAATGATTAGTTTATCATTTACTTAGAAAGGGATGTTATAATCACATGCTATGATTTGAGTTTTATTATTCCTTGCACATCTGTCTAATTGTGTTTTGTATATTATTCTGTTTACATTATGCAATAAACTTAATCTCAAATAATGTTTTACCTTAAAATACTATGTCTAATATTAATATATCTTCTTTGTTTATTGATTAACTTATTTCATCCTTTTATTTTATCCTTGCTGTATGCTTGTGGTTGAGATATTTCTTTTGTGAATTTCATGTAATTGTTTAATAATGAAAAAGGTATTGCATAAATTTCCTTTTATTAAAGCATCCCCAGATATCTATAATTATAGTTTGGATTTCCTCTTTGAAGGAAAGCTTCACTTATTCCCTCTCTAATGCTCTTCCTGTCTTTATATAATTCTACATTTCTGCCCTGTATCATTTTCCTTGTGCCTGATAAATCTTTTAACACTTCTTGTAGGGTGGATCTTCTGGTGATGAATTCCTTCAGTTTTTGTTTGTCTGAGAAAGTTTTTTTATCTCCTTCACTTTTAAAGAATACTTCAGCTAGACACAGACATCTAGGCCACTGGGTTTTATTCTTTTAACATTTTAAAGATTTCACTTCACCTTCTTCTTTTCTACATAGTTTCTGATGAAGTCTTCTGTAATTCTTATCCTTATTCTGCTATAAGTATACTTAGATTTATTTCTCCCTTGGCTTCTTCCAGTATTTTTTCTTTGCTTTTGGTTTTCTGCAGTTTGAATATGATGTTCCTCAGTGTAAGTTTCTTAGTGTTTTTCTGCTGGGTGTTATCTGAGTATCTTGAATCTGTGATTTGTTGTCTGCATTAATTTTGGAAAAGTCTTAGCCATTATTATTTGCAATATAATGTTCCATTCCATTCTTCTGTTCCATTCTCTATTTTTTCTTCTTCTTTTGTTCCAGTTGTGGCATATGTTGAATCCTTTGAAATTGTCTCACAATAATTGAATGTTCTGGTTTTTTTTTTTCTTTCTTCTGTTTATATTAGTTTGGGAAGTATCTCTGGCCATATCTTCCAAGTTCATAAATTCTCTCAGCCATGTCTAGTCTACTAATGACCCCATCAAATGCAATCTTTATTTCTTTTATGAGATTTCTGTATTTCTAGCATTTCCTTTTGGGGGGACTGCACCCCTTGGCATGTGGGATCTTAGTTCCTAGATCAGCAATCGAACACATGCCCCCTGCAGTGAAAGTGTGGATTCTTAGCAGTGGGCTGCTAGGGAAGTCCTTCTGGCATTTCCATTTGATTCTTTCTGAGCTTTGCTTACATTACCCATTTGTTCTTGCATATTGTCTGCTTTTTTATAAGCGTCTTTGACATATTAATTATAATGTATTAAATTCCCTAATAATTCCGTATTTGAGTCTGATATTTGCTTTGTCTCTTCAGACTTTTTCTTCTTGCCTTTTGGTGTGCCTTGTAATTTGTTTTGAAAGCTGGACAAGTAATAGGAACTGAGTGAGGGGGGCCTCTATTGTGAAGATTTATGTTCCTCTTACTAGGAGTTGGGCTTTGTTTCCATTTTACTTTAGCAATAGGTGGCAGAGGCTTCATATTCCTTTAGTGTCCTTGATTTGTCTCCTGTCTTGACTTTGGGCTCCTTAAAAAGTCTCTGCTTGCAGCTCATTCAGATATAATCCATTATAATATACTTGAGCCCTGTTGGTATGGTGGTAGGTGCTCTCTCGCTCAGTTATGTCCAGCTCTTTACAGCCCCATGAACTGTAGCCCGCCAGGGTCCTCTGCCCATGGAATTTTCCAGGCAAGAATACTGGAGTGGGGTGCCATTTCCTACTCCAGGTGATCTTCCCAACCCAGGGATCAAACCCACATCTCTTAAATCTCCTGCATTGGCAGGTGGATTCTTTACTACTGAGCCACCTGTGAAGCCCAAGGTATGGTATGGTATGGGGGAAAGGGAGTGTTTTGTAATATTCCAATTATGTTTCAGTGTTTTAGTGGGCCTGTAACTCTGGCCTATGACCTTTACAAGTATTTCTATTTGTTTAGTCCTCCCCTGCCCCCACCCCTACCACCCCCCTTCTCTGCCACACACACACCTTAGGTGAGACAAGAAAGGTAGAGAGGGACTGGAACAAGGCTCTGGTAGTCTTTCCTCTTGAAAGGTAGGACTTAGTTACGGAGTAGGCCCTGGGCATATTTCACAAGTATAATCACAACTACTCTTCCCCTGCTTCTGCTGGGGCCATAGTGGGGGGTCTTTCTCAGATCTTGACTGTGAGAACCTGGTGAGATTCCTGAAATAAAGCCCATGAAAGTGTGCTTCCACAACAGGACTACCACTCCCAAGAGTTTCTCACTCTCATTTTAGTCCACATTCAGCCTCTAGGAGTTTGTCACATTTTCATTTAAGAGTTCCTACAAGTTTATGGTTCTAGTGTCTTCTGCCTTAAGTAAGCAGATCTTATTTGTAACCCTTGATTTGCCTGTCCTTCAGTATTTCAGGATGGTGATTTTTTTCTGAAACCTCATTTTTCTGTTGAGTATAAGACATTGACTGTTAGTTTGTTTAGCATTTTTGTTGTTAACACTTTTTTTGAAGACTGCCTCTAGCCTCACATTCATTGTTTTGTGAAGAAATACAAAAAAAAAGAGTCAGTTGATATTGTGGGTTCTTGAATAAAAAGGGGAAACCTAGAACCTGTATTCTAGCAATGGGAAGAAACCCCAGATAGGTTTGTAAGATTCTCTAGCAGTGTGGCCTTGCATCTCACTTCCTGGGAAAGGCCAGAAAGAGGATGAGAACAAGACTACAAAATAGAAATGGTTGTGTCGTGTCTGTAGGCATTCTGAGCTTTGGGTCTCCTCACATAGTTTCTCTCAGCTCAGTATATCATAGAAGTATAAGAAGAGTATGTTCATGAAAGACAGCCTCACAGAGATGAAAAAGCCTCAGCATATGATAGGAGTAGCAGGGTATTTCCCATGTATATGAGTAGAATATGACACCCTCAGAGAGAGTGAGACCCCATCAGGGCTTTATGGTAGAAACTGAGGCTCAACTCAACAGCTACCTGCTTGGACAAACAATGGCAAACCAAATACGACATCATATCATGCCGGCATATATATATGATACCCAACATATATCACCCATCCTGATGTTTTGACACTGAGATACCATAATTTAGACACAACCCCAATAAATGGGGTGAGGAGAACTTCACACTGCTGGAGTTGAGTTTCAGCCACTCAGTAGATTGGGAACTTGACAGAATTCAAGCTAAGTTGCAGAGAAAAAGAAAACTTGCATTTCTTGTATACCTAAATTTGTCAGATGATATCCATACCTGATGAAGAACCAGCAGCAGAAAGTATGTGATAAATGTTGAGTGTGTGTGTGCTAAGTCACTTCAGTTGTGTCCAATTCTTTGCAACCCTATGCTTTTTCCATTTCAACTTAGTATGCATTGTTTCTCCATTCCCTTATTTCTCATTATCTTAATAATTCCATTTACTTGCAATTGCTATTATCATTAATTTTTTATTTTATTGCTGTTTTCCTTTTTCCTTCCTCCCTTTTCTTCCTCTTACACCCTCTTTTTTAAACTTTTCTCTCTTCACTTCTCCCTCTTTTCATGCTTCTAACAACAAAGTGATAAAAAGTAAGAGAATAGAATGGAACCAAGGTGTACTTAAAATGGTACAATTAACAGGAATAGGATTTGGGAACAAGGCAGAAAGAAACATAAAAAACTAAGTAAAATAAGAGAAATAGACTACTAAATATGATATTTAAAAGCTACTTATAAAAAAGCAACAAACATTCTGAATGGTGAAATGGTAAACTCATTTCAAGAAAAAGAAAAGGATATTACTTAGTAATAATTACTTATTATTACTTAATATCTTTTTTGATGTTTCACCAAGTCCTCAGAATAACTGTAATATATAATGTAAATTCAGTTCAGTTCAGTCACTCAGTCTTGTCTGACTCTTTGTGACCCCATGGACTGCAGCATGCCAGGCCTCCCTGTCCATCACCAACTCCCGGAGTTTACTCAAACTCAAGTCCAGTGAGTCGGTGATGCCATCCAGCCATCTCATCCTCTGTTGTCCCCTTCTCCTTCTGCCTTCAGTCTTTCCTAGCATCAGGGTATTTTCAAATGAGTCAGTTCTTCGCATCAGGTGGCCAAAGTATTGGAGTTTCAGCTTCAGCATCAGTTCTTCCAATGAATATTTAGGACTGATTTCCTTTAAGGAAAATGTAGTGTAATTTTTAATGTAAATTAAGTGATCAAATTATTTTTATAGTATGATTTTACATTAGAGATCTCAATAGTTATAATTTTAAAAAAAATACTTGAATTGGGGGCTTAGACTTCAAGCAAGAAGGAATAAATGGTGTAGATATATTCTTCCATGTTTGTCCATGGGTGCATTCTATATAATCTAAACGTGAAATAACCCTGAAAGTAGAAGATAAGATGGTGTGCTTTCTAGGGAGCTTAGATCCCAAACAATGACGTGGTGTGAGTTCTCTGGCTATGTAATTAGGCGTCCAGGTCTCTTCCAGTCAGAGTAGTATTCCTACAAGCTTAATACGGAGCTGGAACTCTCATTTTGCCCTCAGTAACAAGGAGCCCCTCTTTCCCAGGTGTCAGTGGAGGCTGAGTAGGAATATGGACTTCCACTCACATGTGATAAGCCAGAAGATTAAATAAGATTCAGATCCTTATAAGATGCAAAATATCTTGGATACAATTGAAAATCACTTGTCATATCAAGAAATATGATAATCACACCTTGAATGAGAGAAGACAGTCAACACACACCAACATCAAGATGATACAGATATTAGAATCATCTACAAGGGTTTTTAAACAGCCATGATAAAGATGTTTCAGTGAGCAACTGTTCATAGAATACAGAAAGTCTCAGCAAAGAAATAGAAAATCTCCAAAACAAATAGAAGGTATAAGGAACAATGAAAAATAAATTTAGGAACGGAAAAATCCAAAATCCAGTAAATGAACTTCACTAATAGTAGATGAACTCAGAAATAGAATAAATAGAAACATGAATTAGTGAACTTAAGGTGGAATGACAGTAAGTATCATATCTGACAGGGAAAAATAGACTGAAAACCAAAAATAAGCAGAGCTTCAAGTATTTGTTGGACTGCTGCAAAAGATCTAACATAGGTGTCATCATAGTCACAGAAAGAGAGGAGGAGGGGCTGAAAAATGTTTGAAAACTTCTCATGTTTGGAAAAAAGCATAATTGGATAGACCCAACATCATCAACCAACAGGATCTAATCCATATTTATAGAACACTGCCCCCCAACAACGACAGAATATAAAAAAAACTCTGATGAAGAAATCAAAGAAAATCAAAAGGAGAGAATGCCCACAGACTGAACGCAGTTGCTGTCAAAATTACAGTAAGATGCTTTGTGTGTGTGTGCCCAGTCATGTCCTACTCTTTGTGACCCCCATGGACTGTAGTCCACGAGGCTCCTCTGCGCATGGGATTTCCCAGGCAAGAATACTGGAGCGAGTTGCCATTTCCTTCTCCAGGGGATCTTTCCAACCCAGGGATTGAACCCAAGATACTTTGTAAATATAAATTATTCCAAAATGTATGGGAAAGCAGAAGAACTAGGATAACAGATAAAATAATTCTGAAAAAGAACAAAACTCTGTTCAACTTCAGGACTATTGTATAGCCACAGTAATCAAGACCATTGCAGTATTGATGGAGGAGTAGACACATAGACCAATGGAACAGAATAGAGAACTTGAGAAATAGCCTTACACAAGTATGGCCAACTGAGCTTTTACAAAGGTGCAAAAATAACTCAACGGGAGGATTATCTTTTCAACAAATTGTGCTGGAATGATAAGATTGATTTTTGTAGCTCTGCCTCTCCCATCCCCCCAAATAAAACTCAACCTAAACCTCACATCTCATTCAAAATTTAAATCTAAATGGAAGATAGACTTCCATACAAAAGTTAAAACAGCAAGACTTATGGAATATAATACAGGATAATATCTTCAGATTTTTAGGGCTTGTTGAAGAGTTCTTAGAAATGACACAGATCTTTAGAAGGAGAAAAAATCAATAAATTGGACTTTCTAAAAAACGTGCCATGTGACTCTCTTAAAGAGGATGAAGACAAAAGTTACAAACTGGGAGAAACCAGTTTGCAAACCATATATCTGACACGGGACTTATACATAAAATATGTAAATTCTCAAGGCTCAACACTTAAAACACACACGAGCAATTAAATTAGAAAACTGGACAAAAGACATGAAGAAACATTGCACCAAAGAGGATATATTGATGGCAAATAGGCATGTTAAAATATTCAACATCATTAACCATTAGGAAAATGTAAATTATAACCACAATGAGTTGTTATTTCACATCTATCAGAATGCCTAAAAAAATACAACGGGTGCTGGCAAGGATTTGGAGAAAATAGACCCACTCACACATTGTTGCTGGGAATGTAAAATGATACAATCACTGGGAAAGTTTGGCAAGTTTCTTATAAACCTAACATGCTCCTATTACACAATCCAACAATTGCCCTCTTGGGCATTTATCCCAGAGAAATAAGAACCTATGTTCACAGAAGAAATTGTACACAAATGTTTACAGCAGCTTTATTCTAATAGCCCACACTGGAAACCACCTAGATGTACTTAAGTGGGTGAATGGTTAAACCAACTGCAGCACATCTATACCACTGAATAGTGCATGCATGCATGCTACATAGCTTCAGTCGTGTCTGATTCTTTTCAACCCTATGAACTGTAGTTCTCTAGGCTCCTCTGTCCATGAGGATTCTCCAGGCAAGAATACTGGTGTGGGTTGCCATGCCCTCCTCCAGGGTATCTTCCCAGTCCAGGGATCAAACCTGGATCTCTTATGTCTTCTGTATTGGCAGGCAGGTTCTTTACCACTAGTGCCACCTGGGAAGCCCCAAGAAACAGTACTCAGTAATAAAAAGGAAAAAACACACAACTTGGATATATCTCACAGGCATTACGCTGAGTCAAAGAAGTCACTCAGAATGTGATATACTGTGTGATTCAATTTTATAACCTCCATAAAACAGTAAAATTATAGAAATGGAGAAAGAACATGTTAATGGCTTCCAAGGGTTAGGGATAGTGGAGGGAATGGAGTTAAGTGTGACTGTTAGGGGATATAGTATAGGGAAATCTTTGTGGTGACAGAATAGTTCTGTATCTTGATGGCTGTGGTGATTACTGTGGAAACCTCTACATGTGATAAAGTAAAATAGAGTATTACACATGTGACACCGATGTCAGTTTCCTGGTTTTGATACTGTATTATAGATGTGCCCACTGTATTACAGATGTGCCCACTGGGGGAAGCAGCTGAAGGGTGCAAAAGGCCTCTCTCTACTATCTTTGCAATTTTCTGTGTATCTGTAATTAATTTTAATTTTTAAAAATTCTTAAATATGTTAAAATAGTAGAATTAAATAAAGTAATTTGCTAAAAGCAGCTGGCCCAGCTGTATTTCAAAAATCATGCCATAAAAATTAGCTGCTTGTATACCATTACTGCCACCACTGAACACGGGATTTTGGATGCTGCCTTGGCCCTGCTACCTAATGGTGCACCTAGAAACTGGATTTTCTTGCAGTTCCTGCTCCCAGCATCATAGATATGGCATTGAATTCCATCTTTGAATCACTCCTTTTAGGTTCAAATGTTAGGTTGGAATTATGACTGTTTGTGCAATAGAAGACTTGACTTGGCAGGTCTGAGGTGTTCAGACCCTGAGCATTCCAAAAAAATGTCTGCACATTCCAAAGAAAGGTCCAGCTCTTGACAAACTCTTGGGAGATAACCTCTAAACCTTCGGCATATTATGCCTGATTCTAATCTTTTTGTTCAGCCGGGGCTTTGGGTCAACAGATGGTTTATGTTAAGAGTATGGTTTATAGTGGGGCCTTGAGCCTTGTGGCATTAGTTTGACCTCAGCACAGGCTGGAGATTGAGTAGCTAAGGTTAGCCACCCAGGTGTTCCATGTCTACGTGACTAACCTCCAGTAAATCCCAGGCACCAGGGATCAGGTTTGTCACACATCTTGCTAGGAGCATTAAGCACTGGCCATACAATTCCACTGAAAGGGAACAAATGGAAGCTCACCCCTGTTCTCTCCTGGACATGTGAGTTATGCACCTTTTAGCTTTGTGGATTTAAATTGGTATCCTTGCGTTGTAAGAAACTATAGCCTTGAATATAACACCTATCCTGAGTTCTGTGAGTGTTTCTAGTGAATCATTGAACGCAAGGGTGGTCTTCAGGACCCTACCACTGGTAAATCCTAGGTCACATTCTTTTAGCTGATAAGGTGGCTCTTGCAGTAGGAACTGTTATGTAATATAGAGTATACACACTGTATTACCTTACTAAAATGTGAAAAAAATATTTGCAATACATCTAGCCCTACGGGATTTCAATTAGCATCTGTAAGACTGTTCAGAGAAATCTCCAAAATGATTAACACAAAGACAACACAAGAAAAATAGGCAAAAGACTTGCACAGCACTTTACAAAAGAAATCCAGTAGGTCCATTGACATATGAATATGTATTCCACTACTTATCAGAAATGTAAATTAAAACCACAAGGAGATACCAATAAAACACACATCAGGTTGGGAAAAAAATTGGAAAAGGCTTATGATACCAAACACTGTAGAGTGTATTGATCTTACTCCTGGGCATCTGATGTCACAGGAATAAATATTAAACATTAAAAGTAAGGATATATGTACAAGTATTTTACTGCAATGTTGTCAGTATGTGCTCCCTCCCCACACCAAAACACCTGAAACCAAAATGAATTACCATCAATGAGGAAATGATTTAATATACTGTGGTCCATCCTTATCGTGGAATAGTATGCAGCAATTTAAAAGAATGAATCAGAGGTAGATTAACATTAACTGAAATAAATCAGATAGATTAAAATATATATAATATGATCTTCATTTTCGTAAAACAATAAAAAAGGACTTTTGAACATGATGGAATATAAAAAATGGTTTTTAAAATGCATGTCTCAGATGAGGGTAGAGGTAAAAGAAAGTGGGAGGCAGTAAGTATTAATAAAAGAATGCAGTTCAAAGTATGGCATATATAATGTAATCCCATTTATGTAAGAATATATGTACATAAAGTGTTGTATGAGAAGTTAGCAACAAAACCTTAACAGTTACCTCAAAGTGATGAAATTTGGAGTGATGGCTACTTAATTTCTGAAATACTTAGGTAATGTTTGAATCTTAATGACAGATATGCATTTGTGTAATGAGAAAAAGTAAGTGAATTCATCACAGGAAAGAAACAAGAATGCCTCTGAGGTTTCTTGTATAAGCAACAGAATGGATGGTGGTATTCATTCATTCATTAAACAAGTATTTTTTGAGCATATAAAATACACTAGGCATCATTTTATGTTCTAAGGATACAGCAATGAATAAAACAAAAATCCATCTCCCTAAAAGGATTCTAGTGGAGAGAGAAGGGCATGACAGGACAAACACAGTGTTGGTGAGTAGGAGGAT
This sequence comes from Moschus berezovskii, assembly GCF_049115385.1. Classification (NCBI taxonomy): domain Eukaryota; kingdom Metazoa; phylum Chordata; class Mammalia; order Artiodactyla; family Moschidae; genus Moschus; species Moschus berezovskii. Next base: position 52,345,469 of record NC_142488.1, on the reverse strand, counting down.
ATATGGGACCTGTTAATTGTGAAAATACAGACAATTGCAAGAGTGGGGTAGGTTGTCAGATTACAGATTTAGAATTCATAAATCAAGACTGGAGATAATAGATATGGGAGAAGAAAGCATATAAAATGGTGTTTTAGGCCTCCTTTCTTGAGTCTGATCACGTCCCACTGCAGACAATTTCCAGAGGAAGTGCTGAGAAAAAACAGGCAGCTGACAGAGGAGGTTGCTATGCAACAGATGGGGAAAGTTATCCAGCCAGGCAGAATTGATGTTGGCCCTTGGGGACCAAATGCTGCAGTACTTCCCAGCATTAGCTTCCTTTTGTATGTTGGCTCCTGGCAGGAGCTGATGCCAGAATAAATGTGAAATATACAAAGATGTACCTTGGATTTTTGGAAAGTGTCAGTTCAGTTTGAGTCATTTCACATCTATATAACATTTTCTGCCTTTTTGAGCCTCTCCATTCTGTAAGCACAGTTTGTGTTGTTGCATAGGACCCCAGTAAGTGCTACTTGTCTTTCCCATTTTGCATGTTGAGAAGCCAGACTCAGAGAATTCCAGTGGCCTGAGTGGGCTCACTGCTGCTGCTAAGTCACTTCAGTCGTGTCCGACTCTGTGTGACCCCATAGATGGAAGCCCACCAGGCTCCCCCGTCCCTGGGATTCTCCAGGCAAGAACACTGGAGTGGGTTGCCATTTCCTTCTCCAATGTGTGAAAGTGAAAAGTGAAAGTAAAGTTGCTCAGTCGTGTCCGACTCTTAGCGATCCCACGGACTTCTGCCTACCAGGCTCCTCCATCCATGGGATTTTCTAGGCAAGAGTACTGGAGTGGCTTGCCATTGCCTTCTCCGGAGTGGGCTCACATAGCTAGTGAAAAACTGGCCCAGCACTCCATCCCAGGAACTGAGGCCCAGCCCTGGAAGGAACCAGGGCAAACATTTACTGTGAGTCAAGGCTTGCCACGATTCAGACACACAAGTACCTGAGTGTCCTGGCGGCTCTGGAGGGCACCAGGAAGACCTCAGGGACATTTGTGCCACTCAGAGCAAAAGAGGCCTGACAGTTGGATCAGGGAGTGGACCTCAAAGAGCAATTTGCACACCTGGGTGGACCCACATAGAGCAGGCAGGGGCAGGGAGGGGGTGCTGGGGCCCCTACCTGTGCTCTCCAGGATGCAGAGCATGAGCTCGAGTTTGGGACAGATGTTGACAGCGCAGGGGAGGTTGGGTGAATCTGCTGCTCAAACTGAAGAAGTGAGGGTCTCAGTCCCTGAGCCAGCAGTGGTGCAACATGGGTTTTAGGGTCTGGAAAACCAGGCCCACATTTTTCATTTTCCATTTACTGACTGTCCTTACCTAGTTCATGCAATATGTCTGTACCTCATTATCTTGATCTGTAAAATGGAGATGCTGATATCCACTTCTCAGGGCTTCTGTGAGAGGAAAACAAGCATAGATCCTGCTGTGAAGTACAAGCTGTGCCCATACCTCCCCACCTCCCCACACAAAATAAACAGCTGCAGCTGCACAAAGGGCAAGAAAGTAGCTAATGTTTGAGTCTGGACGCTGCTGAGTGGGGAGGAGATCTTGTAGGGTCACGTGGCAGGCACAGACTTTTTCTACCTCCATTAATGTATCCCTCTCTGGCTATTTTCCTAGGTCCCTAAATGGATGAGATTATTTTTAGCAGGAGCCTAGCACTTGTTGCATTTAGAGACCCCACACAGAGACCTCTTTAATAGCGACCTAAATGCTGGTAGACATGCGGGTGGTTGATGTACGCTGACTTGACAGGAGGGGCCACGAGAGGGGAGGGAAAGAACAGAGACGCATTGCGGAAAAGGTAGGGGGGCCGATGCGTGGGGCAAGGGGTGGGATCTAGAGGCACAGCGCATCTGTTTGGGGGAGGGGCCGCTGCATACTGTCAACCTGGTTGGTGATGGGGTGGTGTGTTGGCAAAGGGGCGGGATCGCCTCCCACTGCACATGCTCAGCATAGCCTTCAGGGCGAAGCTTTTGTTGGGGAAGCGGGCGGGACTCTTATTTGGGCGATCAGTTCTTGCGCATGCGTACAACCATCTGAGGTGGTGGGTGGTATATTAGGCGAAGAGGCGGGGTCGTCTTAGCTGCCGCGCTGGCATTTTCTCCTGGACAAGGAGAGGGTGCGGCTGCTGAGAGCCGAAAACTGCAATCCCGATCCTCTGAGTCGTGAAGAAGGGAGGCTACGAGGGGGTTGGGGTTGGGGCCTGAGGCAAGGTGAGAATTAGCCCCCAGATAGGGCATCTTGCCCCCTGGTGCGGGCCCCCTATTTTTCATCCCGATCCCTTTATCCCGGATTCTTATCCCTCCCACTCCCCAAGCCCCGATTCACACCCCTCACCCGATTCTCCCTTATTCAGAATCCCTGTTCGCTCTCTAAACCCCTCCCATCGTTCAAAACCTCTACAGATTTCTCGACTTCGGTCTGTACTGTTAGACGATTCTCCTTATTCAAAAACTCCATTCAATTTCCCAAATGCGAATCCAAACTCAATCTGCCTGGATTCAGAATTCTTATCTGAATCCCGATTTGAAGCTTCTCTTCGTAGCTTCTCAGGATTCAGAACCTCCATCCGGACACCCATTCACTTTTCCCACTCCAATCTGGCCCGTTCCTCTCATATTCAACACCTCATCCGCCCCCACAATCAAACCTCAAACACCACCATCTCCCCAAATTCGTTCCTTCCCGTTTGCCCTCTAGTATAACGCCCAACTCCTCCTCCATACCCCCCAGGCTCTGCTCTTGCCAGAGGGACAAGAATCATGTCTCAGAAAATGGACTGTGGTGCGGGCCTCCTCGGCTTCCAGGTGAGATCTCCGCTCCCCACCCCACCGTTTCCCTAGCCGACAGTTCCCCCGGGGCTCCTTTGGCTGTCCCGACGCTTGGATCTGATGTTGTCTTCTTGATGCCTAGATTCCGTCATTTTTCAAATTCCCATGGTTTAAGGTGTGTGTGTGTGTGGTGGGGGGGTGTCATCCCTTTTTAGCCAGCAGTTCCCCTTCAGATAAAGGGGAGACCCTGCTAATAGTAAGGGCAATCTGCCCAGAGAATCCCCATTGAGTAAGGAACTTTACCCCCGCCCCCCCTAGCCCTGACGCTTATGGAGCACTGTGCCGCCCCCTCCCCCAACCTCCTGCCTCCACCTTCCCTTTCTCCTGCATTCCCCCTGCGACCCCCTTATTTTCCTCAACTCCTCAAGGCGGCACTCTTGTTCCACCTCCTCCTCCTGAGCTCCTACCCCAGGGTGCATTGCTCTGCTCTAACCTCACTCCTAGATCAGCAGCCCCCCTCCACACTTGTCCCCTCTCTTCATTTGGCCCCACTCCTTGTTTAGCCCCTGCCTCACTCAGCCCCTGTCAGATGTTTTGTTACCCCTTCACGCCACTCAGGCCTCTAGATGTCTTACTCAACCTTCTCTTTTTGCACCAACCAGCCTCACCTCCCCTACACATTCTGCACCACCCTCACCCTGCCAACCCCACTTCGGAAGCCCAGAGATTTAATTTTTACCTCTTATTTGCAGGCTGAGGCCTCTGAAGAAGACAGCACCTTGCTTATGCAGACCCTGATGGAGGCCATCCAGATCTCGGAGGCTCCGCCTACCAGCCAGGCCACAGCAGCTGCCAGTGCACCGAATGCTAGTCCTCAGAGTTCACAGCCCCCAGCAGTCAGTGAGATGGCTGATGCGCAGGCTTTAGAAACTGCCACTAAGTCTAAGACAGCCTTTAAGGTCCAGAATGCCACCACAAAAGGTCCAAATGCTGCCTATGAATTCTCCCAGGCGTTTAATGCCAAGGAGACTCCCAACATGCTGCCTACAGCACCCTTTAAGTCCCAGAATGCCCCCCCAAAGGGCCCAAATGCTGCCTATGATTTTTCCCAGGCAGCCCCTACCGGTGAGTTAACTGCCAACAAGTCGGAAGTGGCCTTTAAGGCCCAGAATACCACTACTAAAGTGGTCCCAAATGCGTCCTACGGTTTCTCTCAGTCTCTCAATGCCAATGAGATGGTCAACACTCAGCCCAAGACAGCCTTCAAGGCTTGGAATGACACCACTACGGCCCCAACTCCTGATACCCAGACCCAGAATGTTAACCAAGCCAAGATGGCCACTTCCCATGCTGACATAGAGGCTGACCCAAGCCCAGGTATCTGTGAATCTGATGGTGCAGCTGCACAGACATCAGCGGATGGTTCCCAGGCTCAGAATTTGGAGTCCAGGACTATAATTCGGGGCAAGAGGACCCGTAAGGTGAGATCCCTGCTAGTTCTACTTTGCTTTGGGCGCTCTCCTTTCTTCTCTGAGGTGGTTCATTTGTTCTAAACAAGACAAAACTAAATATATATAATTGTCTACATACAGCTATGTTGTAGGGGATGATAAGGTAAATATGATGATTCTTGTTAGTCCACAGACTAATGGGGAGATGAGACATGGGCCTATAATATATACAATCTGTATGTAATTCATTTTACATTTTCAAAGTAGCCATGTGTTATATCTTGACCTAGGCACATTCACGCAGGTTATCTCACTCACTAAATCTTCAAGGTACCTCATACCAGCTAGAGATCATAGTTTCAGTTTTACAGAGAAGGAAACTAAGTCCCAGAGAGGTGAAGTGACTTGAGTGATTTGTCCAGGGTGGTACAAGCAGAGCCAGTGATGGACATAGGAAGAGGAGAAGCCTCAGGCCCCACCCTTGGGTTGCTCCTGGCCTGGTTCAGAGATGAAACTCCTGCCTGGAAGACAGTGAAAGACAAGCCCAGGACTCAGGGTGACCATTGGCTAGTAGGTCAGGCTGTCACTACAGGTGAGGGTTTTAGGGGGCCTTCCTGAAATAGATATGGTGAGGACATAGAAACACTTGGTAACGCTGACCTTCCTTTTCTTTGATGATGCAGATTAATAACTTGAATGTGGAAGAGAGTAGCAGTGGGGATCAGAGGCGGGCCCCACTGGCTCCAGGGACCTGGAGGTCTGCACCAGTTCCAGTTACCACTCAGAGCCCACCTGGCGCACCCCCCAATGTGCTCTGGCAGACCCCATTGGCCTGGCAGAATCCATCAGGCTGGCAAAATCAGCCAACCAGGCAGACCCCACCAGCACGTCAGAGCCCCCCAGCTAGGCAGACCCCACCAGCCTGGCAAAACCCAATTGCTTGGCAGAACCCAGTGATCTGGCCAAACCCAGTGATCTGGCAGAACCCAGTGATCTGGCCAAACCCCATTGTCTGGCCTGGTCCGGTTGTCTGGCCAAACCCACTGGCCTGGCAGAATCCACCTGGGTGGCAGACCCCACCTGGATGGCAGACTCCACCAGGCTGGCAAGGTCCTCCAGATTGGCAAGGCCCTCCCGACTGGCCACTACCCCCTGACTGGCCACTGCCACCCGACTGGCCACTCCCCACTGACTGGCCGCTCCCACCTGACTGGATCCCCACTGATTGGCCAGTTCCACCAGACTGGCAAAACCTGCGCCCCTCACCGAACCTGCGCCCCTCTCCTAATTCGCGTGCCTCACAGAACCTGGGTGCCTCACAGCCCCGAGATGTGGCCCTTCTTCAGGAAAGAGTAAGAACTGTAACTCCCCAGTTGCTTCACCCCACCCACCCTCGCTTCTTTTCTTTGTTGTACTTCCATCTATAATTCAGCCAAGTGTTCTGTCAATATCTTATAACTTTAATGATTTCCTTTTTCCCTCTCAGGCTAATAAGTTGGTCAAGTATCTGATGCTTAAAGATTACACAAAGGTGCCCATCAAGCGCTCAGGTAGGCATCCAGTACCCTTTCCCAGAGATCTGCCCTTCCCCTCATATCGTTCTCTGTGGATATCTCTGTGCTTATATGTCCCCTCCCCTTCAATCCCTTCCTTCCATGGTTGAGTCTTCCTTTTTCACTTACTGTGCTCCCCTGGGCAGGGCTGGCAAAGATGTCACAGCTCTGTGGCCCCTGCTCAGCTCAGATGCTCCCTCCTCTCACCTGCAGAAATGCTAAGAGATATCATCCGTGAATACACTGATGTGTATCCAGAAATCATTGAACGTGCATGCTTTGTCCTGGAGAAGGTGAGAAGGCAACCCTGAAGGACAGAATGATGGGGAAAAGTTTGCGGGGAGGGGCTTTGATAGATATTATGAGAAAGTCTTGATTTAAAAGATTCATGGGATTCCTATTGGGAGTTTGGTGCAAATCATAGGGGGTGAATGTGGGTACACTTATGCTAGATTCTGTTATTTCATAGTCTGTTTTCTTGCCCCTGTAGAAATTTGGAATTCAACTGAAAGAAATTGACAAGGAAGAACACCTGTATATTCTCATCAGCACCCCTGAGTCCCTGGCTGGCATACTGGGAACGTAAGATGGGAAAGGAGGGGAAGCATTGCCATTCTCTGCGGTGGTTTTTTCCTGGGAGTTTCAAGTAGATAGGGGCTCAGGATTCAGGGTCACATAGCAGGTCATGGGCAGAGTTGGGGTAGAGTTGTCTCCTAGCTGGGGAATACTAGGAAAGCTGGATGGGTAAACTGCCTGGGGTGCCTTGTGTAAATGACTGCTGAAAAAAATTCTTCTTTTTTTTTTTTTTAACTTCTTTAGGACCAAAGACACACCGAAACTGGGTCTCCTTTTAGTGATTTTGGGTGTCATCTTCATGAATGGCAACCGTGCCAGTGAAGGTGAGTGGCCGGGCCAGCAGCTGGGGATCGGACACCGCCTGATTTCCATGCTCATTTTCCATCCCTTGTCTCCCCTTGCCTCCCATTGCAGCTGTCCTCTGGGAGGCACTACGCAAGATGGGACTGCGTCCTGGGTATGATTGGGCTCTCTCATCTCTTGCCTGTTATATGATTCTTTGGCAACAGAGGATGGTTCCAGGATTGCATCAACCTGGTAGTCTAAGGGAATTGGTTTAGGGAGGTACAGAGCCCAAGGATGTGACCTGGGTGGATGGGGAAATAGTCCTGACCTCTGCCTCTTCTCTTATCTCTGACTTCTGTGGTGGAAAACTCTTTTCTTCCCTTTGGGCAATGTCATAGTCTCTAATTATGGACCCCCCGCTTCTTCTTCTTTTTTTTTTTTTTTTTGCTTTCAGGGTAAGACATCCCCTCCTTGGAGATCTGAGGAAGCTTCTCACGTACGAATTTGTAAAACAAAAGTAAGTGATGCCTAAGTGATTTTGTCTTGTCCTCATGAATTCTGTGTGCTGGTCAGCCTCAGAAAGCCCTTCCCATGCTGCTCATTTCTTATGTTAACTATACCTATGCATATGCACACATATATACTCAGGAGTATTTACTGAGTATAAACCTTGTGGCTGACTTTTCCTGCAGTATAATTATCTTACAAGTGGAGCTTGTTTGCCACACCCACAGCAGATATTCCCAAGGCTGGGCTTAGCAGAGGCTTTGCAATGGGTCTATCTGTGGTTCAGTAACAAGATTGTAAGAAGCTGGAGTTAGAACTGTGGCAGAGGGGGTGAAAAATTGTTGTCCTTTCTATGACTCTACATAAGTCATCCTCCAGTCTTATGTGACTGTTTGGTGTAGAAGCACAGGAATTAGAAGGCCTGATTATTAGAGGGTAAATAACCTGTGTTTAGGAATGAGACTGGAGGGAGTTGCTACCTGAAATCTGAGGTGTCAGAATCTCGGATTATTATGCATTGATGGACTCTCATTTTGGCTGGGTAGAAACAAAGGCCTTTCTCCTCTTTCTAAGGTACCTAGACTACAGACGAGTACCCAACAGCAACCCTCCTGAGTATGAGTTCCTCTGGGGCCTCCGATCCTACCATGAGACTAGCAAGATGAAAGTGCTACGATTCATTGCAGAGGTAATAGAGGAACAGCTCTAGACTTGATAGGTTAAGGGATGAAGTATGACTTGGCTGGGATAAGTCCAGAGCAGGAATGAGATCTTTCTTAGGTATTGCACATGGTAGGTGCCACACTATTGGTGGTATTTGTTGTTACTATGTAAACAGTAGCACAAAGTAGGGTGCTAAGTATATAGTGGATGCTTCATAAATATTAACTAATACTATCATGGGCTTTATTTTCTACTCCTCATCTCAGGTTCAGAAGAGAGACCCTCGTGACTGGACTGCACAGTTCATGGAGGCCGCAGATGAGGCCTTGGATGCTTTGGATGCTGCTGCAGCCGAGGCTGAGGCGCGGGCTGAGGCGAGAACCCGCATGGGGATTGGAGATGAGGCCGTGTCTGGGCCCTGGAGCTGGGATGACATTGAGTTTGAGCTGCTGACGTGGGATGAGGAAGGAGATTTTGGAGATCCCTGGTCCAGAATCCCATTTACCTTCTGGGCCAGATACCACCAGAATGCTCGCTCCAGATTTCCTCAGACCTTTGCTGGCCCCATTATTGGCCCTGGTGGTACAGCCAGTGCCAACTTTGCTGCAAACTTTGGTGCCATCGGTTTCTTCTGGGTTGAGTGAGATTTTGGGTAGGTATATCACTTTGGATTGGGCACTTAGGGTCACTGGGAATTATAGAGTCCATGGGAATGTATTTATGTGCTCTAGCTGGGAGTTCTAGGAAACCCATGGTGATGAGATGAAGGAAGTATGGGAAAGCAGTATTTGTTATTGATATTCCTTACTACTTGGTATATGCATTGCTTTTTAATTTTTTTTTCTTTTTGATGTTTACAGATATTGCTAATCCGTTGCAACTGTCTTTCCCCTGAGTGAGGATGAAGCCTCAGAATCCTTCTAAACGCAGCTATCTAGAGAGCCACATCCTGTTGACTGAAAGTGGCATGCAGGAAAAATTTATTTGCTGTTCCTTGTCTATTGCTTACCCCCTCCCTTGTGTGCTGTCAAGTTTTGGTATCAGAAATAAAAGTTGAAACTGCAAAGTAAATTAGATGTGTTCCCTGTTTTTCCTGTGTTTAATGAGAAATCACCATGTTTGTATGGGAGACATGGGGCCTCAGTACTAGCCTGAAGGGCAGATCAGTTTTCTAGCTAATGGATAGGGAAACAAAAGAGTGATTGATGAACATGAATGTTAAAGAGGTCTAAACATAGGTATGGTATTAAATATCACTTAAGTGAATCATGTGATAGATATGCTGCTAGGTGTTTTGGAGTGACATTGAAAGATGAAATAATGAGAGAGGGTGTGGGTGGTCAGACAGTTGCATTTAAGAAGACAGGAGGTAGAACTCCAGGTAATACTAATAAAGTTCAGAGAGTGGGTGGTTGAAGGGAAGGGAATATAGCTGTTCCTAGCTGTTCCTGGAGATAATGCTCTGGGGACTCAAGGGTGTTGGTTGTATTATCCATGTGGAAAGTGAAATAACTCCATGATGGGGGCAAGAATAGGAGCAGAGAACATGATGAACCAGGTGCCAAAGTTTCCTGTGTGAGAAGAAAAGTCTCACCTAATCACATTGCCTGTAAAGGAGTGGGCCCACTGACCCCCCACCCCCACCCCTGCTGCTGTCTCTGGAAATGTTGCCCAGGAATCTGCCTCTAGAAAGCCTTTGCAATTCCCCACCCCCACAGGAACAGGCTCTCATCATAGAAACAGGCTTATGCATACTGAAGAAGGCCTCACAATGGCTTCTCCCCTCCTGCAGGGAGAAAAAGGAAATTATTGCTTATGCGTGCATGCTAAGTCACTTCAGTTGTGTCTGACTCTGACCCTACAGACTAGTCTGCCAGGCTCCTCTGTCCAAGGAATTCTTCAGGCAAGAATACTGGAGTGGGTTGTCATGCCCTCCTCCAGGGGTGTCTTCCCAACCAGGGATTCAACCCTGGTCTCATATCTCCTGCATTGGCTGTTGGGATATTTACCACTAGCACCACCTGGGAAGCCCCCTTTATTGCTTAGGGAACAAGAATTGAGAAAATAAGACAAAGTTCCATGCAGAGCCAGTCAGCCTTTTGGCTGTTGAATGGGAATGGCTTGAACTGCTGAGGTCTTGCTGGAAAGCAGAGTTCTCTTGCTGAGGATCAAGTTAGGATGAGGTCATAACTTCCTCAAAAGCTTAGTGGTACCCAAACGTGGGCAAGGGCAGATGTAGGCACTCTTGGGGCTGAAGAAAGCAAGAACAAAGAGTTTAGCTTCCTGGAAAGGGCTCAGCAGTGGGCAAGGACAGTGTCCAAGGCTTCTTTCAGGTTCCTGGGTAGCGTCCACATTCTGAGAGGAAGAACCCAGTGTTAGTAGGAAGGAGCCAGTAGTCTGGAGCCCCCACCCATCCCTGCCTTTTGTCCTCACTGCCAGACCTTCTTTCAGCCAGGCCTGGGTCCTGACCATTTTCTTAGGCAAGCCTGGGGAAACTGTTGAATCCTGCCCCAGTCCCCTTTAACAATGCCACAGAAGCAGAGCCCAGAACAAAGGACACCTCCAAAGCTAATTGAATCCCTTTGTAATGTTGCCAAAAGCCCCTGATCATCATTAAAAAGCTTCCTGACTCCAACTTAGCCAAGATGCCCACTCCAGTAAACACCTATAGCACCCCAACCAATTACCTAAGGCCAACTTTCCAGCAGGATTTTTCTTTGACTTGAGGCTATAAAAATTGGCAATTAACTCATGAAAACTGTTGACTCTCCCTGGCTTGTCAGGAGTTGTCAGCCTGCTGCACTTGCAGTGCCCACTTTATCTCTGATCTTTGTTCTTGATAAACTTACTCCTATCTGCGGTACTCCGTATTTGGAAATTCTTTTCCAACTCATGGTCGGACTGGCCCAACATTTGGTGGCCTGTACAGGGACTACTCTCAGGAAGCTCTACCTGACTCTCCTTTTCTTTCTTTTTTCTCAAACCCTCTGCGAACAGGCAAGTGGCCGTGGAAGCAATTGAGGAACTCTGGCCAGGGTTACTCTCTGGCATGTTCCAAAGGCTCCACTGCCCACTCTGCCCCAGTATCCCAAGTGGATGCTGCTGCTGCTAAGTCGCTTCAGTCATGTCCAACTCTGTGTGACCCCATAGATGGCAGCCCACCAGGCTCCACCGTCCCTGGGATTCTCCAGGCAAGAATACTGGAGTGGGTTGCCATTTCCTTCTCCAATGCGTGAAAGTGAAGTCGCCCAGTTCTGTCCGACTCTTAGCGACCCGATGGACTGCAGCCTACCAGACTCCTCCATCCATGGGATTTTCCAGGCGAGAATACTGGAGTGGGTTGCCATTGCCTTCTCCACAAGTGGATGAGGGCTCTCGTTTTCTCTTTCTCCTCCTTCTCCTGAGGACCAGGCCAATTAAATTTGTGTGGGCATGGGTCAGGCACTTAAAAATCATTAGGGCACCTGCTGCTTGAAGACTCCCATGACAGGATAAAGGGGAATCACAGAACAGACCAGGCTATCAGTATCTGCCCCCAGCAAGACTACTTTGTGCACTGTCTCAGGCACATACTGCTTCAAGCAAAACTGAGCCCACTCCCCAGGTCGCTGCCTTCCCAGCAGGGCTACAAGGCAGATTCCTCAGCCTGTCTTCTCTGCTACTTTCACTTTTCCTCCCTCTGTCCAGATTTACAGGAGCCTAAAAGCAGCCTCCGAGTCATCCCAAAGAGTGCCTTCCACATTTCAGGGAATCGTCAAAAAGCATTCACAGTTGGCTCCAGGAAACTCTTTTCTATTGTCACTGGCCTTAGCCACCAGGTGTATTTTCACAGTTTGTGCCTAGGCTTGGGCCTAACTGCATGGTTTTGTGCTGCTGCTGCTGCGTCACTTCAGTCGTGTCTGACTCTGTGTGACCCCATAGACAGAAGCCCACCAGGGTCCCCCGTCCCTGGGATTCTCCAGGCAAGAACACTGGAGTGGGTTGCCATTTCCTTCTCCAATGTGTGAAAGTGAAAAGTGAAAGTGAAGTCGCTCAGTCGTGTCCGACCCTTAGCGACCCCACGGACTGCAGCCTACCAGGCTCCTCCATCCATGGGATTTTCTAGGCAAGAGTACTGGAGTGGCTTGCCATTGCCTCAGGGGTCATCTCTCACTGTCAGATGCGGTTGTTGGGACAGTTGTCCATTTGTGCCATTAGCCACATGTGGTGCCTTGTCACACGTGGAGGATTCACTGGGAAAGTCTAAGAATGGACTCAGGTACATCTTGAGAACCTCCCTTAGACTCACCTCTAGGCTGTATTCTCAGTAACGGGAAAAATTTGACCCTGAAAATCTTGAAAAGACTCACATTCTTTTGCAACAAAACTTGGATCTGGTACAAATTGGGGAACCTTTCCTTGTGCTGAAAGCTTAATGGCACTTAGTCAGAATCTGGATTGAGGGACTCATGCCACATATGTCTTTCTGTTGCCACCCCATCTCCTCAACTCCCTCTGTCTCTCCCTTTCCATCAGATCTTCTAACCCAGGACTTTCTCCTATAATTAAAAGCCTGGGAGAAACTCTTCTAACATTCTACAGAATCCCCTTCTAACTCCTCCTATCTCTTGGGGCAGCAGAGAGTGGGGGGAGGAGAAGAAAATGAGAAAAGAACCAAGCTTCCCCTACTCCTGCAAATTCCCTTACTCCTTCAGATTTTTCTTATCAAACTAAGACCCCACCTCCCCAGATAAACAACACTTGCTGGGACAACATCTTAGCAGTCACTCTGCCTCTGTCATCAGAGTCAATCTGGACACTCTCTGGTTTAAAATTTTTAGCTATGAGACCATGACCACAGAAAAGAAAAAGACAATATAGCCAGGATATTGTTAGACTCTGGAGAAAACTGGTTAAAGTGATTTTTATTTTTTGAAACTGCAAAACTGGTTCTTTTCACATGTGCAATTAGAAAAAGCTGGGTTGTTAAAATACTTTTTTGGAACTCTGATCCTAATATAACAGAAACACGCCTGGGCAAAAGCCTGATGTTAACTTTTCCCATGTCCTTGAGATACACAACCGACTCTATTTGAAAATTTAGCACTTGGGCAAATTAGTATAGTTTCAAGCCAACAACAACAAAAAAAAGACAAAGAGACTTTAAGTCTCAAGTGGAAAACTGTGCGATCTCTATCTGTCTTGATATATATGTATATCTCAGTGTGTGTCTTTGTCTTTGGGTAATATTGCTGAGGTTACTTTGCAGATAAGCTCTAACTTAATTGGCCTAAAGAAAAGTAAGTGCTTGCAAACCAAACAATCCTAAATTCAAAAGAAATTAAACTAAATGAATTTCAGATTCACATGAACTAGAGAATATTTACTATTAAGCTAATACCTGATATTAATGTTTATTTGTTAATCTAATTAACATAGACATTGTAAAGAAACTTTTAAGAAATAAAATGCAAATGAGATAAGAACTTTGGTGGTTTATGTTTCACAATCTACAGAAGCTGATATGAAGGACAGTTCATGGTTGCTGAAGGAAAGTAAAATGTGTGTTTTTTTTAAAAAGTTCCAGGGAATGGGAATGAAAGGATGGAGCCAAAGCAAAAACAATACCCAGTTGTGGATGGGACTGGAGATAGAAGCAAGGTATGATGCTGTAAAGAGGAATTATGCTTGGGAACCTAGAATGTTAGGTCCATGAATCAAGGCAAATTGGAAGTGGTCAAACAGGAGATGGCAAGAGTGAACATCGACATTCTAGGAATCAGCGAACTAAGATGGACTGAAATGGGTGAATTTAACTCAGATGACCATTATATCTACTACTGTGGGCAGGAATCCCTTAGAAGAAATGGAGTAGCCATCATAGTCAACAAAAGAGTCTGAAATGCAGAACTTAGATGCAATCTCAAAAATGACAGAATGATCTCTGTTTCCAAGGCAAACCATTCAATATCATGGTAATCCAACTCTATGCCCCAACCAGTAACGCTGACTAAGCTGAAGTTGAACGGTTCTATGAAGACCTACAAGACCTTTTAGAACTAACACCCAAAAAAGATGTCCTTTTCATTTTAGGGGACTGGAATGCAAAAGTAGGAAGTCAAGAAACACCTGGAGTAACAGGCAAATTTGGCCTTGGAGTACAGAATGAATCAGGGCAAAGGCTAATAGAGATTTGCCAAGAAAACGCACTGGTCATAGCAAACACTCTCTTCCAACAACACAAGAGAAGACTCTACACCAGATGGTCAACACTGAAATCAGATTGATTATATTCTTTGCAGCCAAAGATGGAGAAGCTCTATACAGTTAGCAAAAACAAGACCAGGAGCTGACTGTGGCTCAGATCATGAACTCCTTATTGCCAAATTCAGACTTAAAGAAAGTGGGGAAAACCACTAGACCATTCAGGTATGACCTAAATCAAATCCCTTATGATTATACAGTGGAAGTAAGAAATAGATTTAAGGGACTAGATCTGATAGAGTGCCTGATTAACTATGGATGGAGGTTTGTGATATTCTACGGGAGACAGGGATCAAGACCATCCCCAAGAAAAAGAAACACATAAAAGCAAGATGGCTGTCTGAGGAGGCCTTACAAATAGCTGTGAAAAGAAGAGAGGCAAACAGGAAAGATAACCCATTTGACTGCAGAGTTCTGAAGAATAGCAAGGAGAGATTTAAAAAAAGAAGCCTTCCTGAGTGACCAATACAAAGAAATAGAGGAAAATAGAATGGGAAAGACTAGAGATCTCTTAAAAAAATGTTAGAGATACAAGGAAACATTTCATGCAAAGATGAGCTCAATAAAGGACAGAAATGGTACAGAGCTAACAGAAGCAGAAGATATTAAGAAGAGGTGGCAAGAATACACAGAAGAACTGTACAGAAAAAATCTTCATGACCCAGATAATCGTGATAGTGTGATCACTGACCTAGAGCCAGACATCCTGGAATATGAAGTCAAGTGGGCCTTAGGAAGCATCACTATGAACAAAGCTAGTGGAGGTGATGGAATTCCAGTTGAGCTATTTCAAATCCTGAAAGATGAAGCTGTGAAAGTGCTGCACTCAATATGCCAGCAAACTTGGAAACCTCAGCAGTGGCCACAGGACTGGAAAAAGTCAGTTTTCATTCCAATCCCAAAGAAAGGCAATGCCAAAGAATGCTCAAACTATGCACAATTCCACTCATCTCACACGCTAGTAAAGTCATGCTCAAAATTCTCCAAGCCAGGCTTCAGCAATACGTGAACCCTGAACTTCCAGATGTTCAAGCTGGTTTTAGAAAAGGCAGAAGAACCAGAGATCAAATTGCCAACATCCACTGGATCATGGAAAAAGCAAGAGTTCCAGAAAAACATCTATTTCTGCTTCATTGATTATGCCAAAGCCTTTGACTGTGTGGATCACAATCAACTGTGGAAAATTCTGAAAGAGATGGGAATCCCAGACCACCTGACCTGCCTCTTGAGAAACCTGAATGCAGGTCAGGAAGCAACAGTTAAAACTGGACACGGAACAACAGACTGGTTCCAAATAGGAAAAGGAGTACGTCAAGGCTGTATATTGTCACCCTGCTTATTTAACTTCTATGCAGAGTACATCATGAGATACGCTGGCCTGGAAGAAGCACAAGGTGGAATCAAGATTGCCGGGAGAAATATCAACAACCTCGGATATGCAGATGACACCACCCTTATGGCAGAAAGTGAAGAAGAACTAAAGAGCCTCTTGATGAAAGTGAAAGAGGAGAGTGAAAAAGTTGGCTTAAAGCTCAACATTCAGAAAACTAAGATCATGGCATCTGGTCCCATCACTTCATGGCATATAGATGGGGAAACAGTGGCTGACTTTATGTTTTGGGGCTCCAAAATCACAGCAGATGGTGATTTCAGCCATGAAATTAAAAGACGCTTACTCCTAGAAAGGAAAGTTATGACCAACCTAGACAGTGCATTAAAAAGCAGAGACATTACTTTGTCAACAAAGGTCCTTCTATTCAAGGCTATGGTTTTTCCAGTAGTCATGTATGGATGTGAGAGCTGGACTATAAAGAAAGCTGAGCTCAGAAAAATCGATGCTCTTGAACTGTGGTGTTGGAGAAGACTCTTGAGAGTCTAGTCCTGGGTGTTCATTGGAAGGACTGATGTTGAAGCTGAAACTCCAATACTTTGGCCACCTGATGTGAAGAGATGACTCATTTGAAAAGACCCTGATGCTAGGAAAGATTGAGGGCAGGAGGAGAAGGGGATGACAGAGGATGAGATGGTTGGATGGCGTCACCAACACAATGGACATGGGTTTGTGTGGACTCCGGCAGTTGGTGATGGACAGGGAGGCCTGGCGTGCTGTGGTTCATGGGGTCACAAAGAGTCAGACACGACTGAGTGACTGAACTGAACAGGGAATGGGATTACACTTTATTAAGTGAAAAGGCAGTAAGTCTGATTTTACAGGTGGTTGTTCTCTGAATGGGCAAATAAGTGATGAATATAGAAAGTGAAAAGAGGTTTGTGGGAACTGGACCCTGAGAAGAGAGTTTTGTTTGTGGTACAAGTTTCTTAAGACATTAAATTTAATTTGAAATCTTTTACTGTTACTTTGGCTAAGCAAATAACTTTGGTTTCACAGTAAATGTAATCTGGTACCAAACTGGGATTTGGTTTCTTCTCTATGTTAAAAGAACAGGGTTTTCTTGGAGTGTAGCTTTTGATAAAAGACTATATAGATTGCTTCACCTTTAAGATCTGAATTTGTTTTTAAAACTTACTGTTACTATGATAAAGTAAATATTATTTCACAATGATCTATGGAAACTGAGGCACACATAGACAAACTTCATTCTGCTTCTACAAATATTAACCCCTCATCTACTGCTAAATCAAGCAATTTTAAATGGGTAAACAATGGCTATAAATCAGTCAGGGCTATGGAAAATAAAAGATGGCCATCTGGCTTTTTATGGCTCCCTGACAAACCTCACTTTTATTTGATGGGATAAAGCTTTTCCTGGCTGCAGGGTTGAAGCTCTCACAATGGAGAAAAATGGTTGAAAGTGTTTCTTCCACTGGGGTGTAGGTTCTACAATCCCCAGTGATCAAGGTACCCACTTTACTTTGACAAATCATGCGTGCCTTAATAAAAACTTTTCAAACTTTTTAAAACTATAACTGTCATTTTCATCCTCAATCATCAGGCAAGGACAACAGGACAAAGATTAATTACATGAAATTAAATAAACTGCTAAATATGGATATAATTTTCATGACTTTTTGTTTGACGTATTCCTAGCTTCCAGTCTTTGTTTTCAGATATAAACAAGCTCTTCTCCTCAAGCTATTTACGGTTCAAAGCAACTTTATGATTTACACATGTGGGTAAATTTAAAACTTTTTTCTTTTCTCTCTGCCTAGGTCCTCCAGAAATTGGAGACACATGGGTTCTGAACAGCCTTATCAGGTAAATAAAAGACTGTATCATAACATGTACAGGAATCTCAAATTATTTTGAGGACCTCTAGAAGAAAAAAATACACACCAAGGCAAAATCTGATGGCAGGTTTAAGGCATCTATAGTCAATGGACCCAACTTATTTTAAAAACAAATTAGTCTTAGCTGTGTTAAATAAAAATGGGGGTAATGTCAAAAAATTGTGTTTCACTAAATGTTAAATTCTACTTTTGTTAATTAAAGTCTACGTTTATCAAGACTCACTTCCCAGGTAGTTCCTTGCTGTTATGTTATACAGTTGCAAGATTTAATTGAGTTAATAAGAGGACATTTTAAGTTTGTTTCTGAAGCCTAACTTCATAATCAGTCTTTGGATAAGGATCAGATGCTCCATGATCTACAACAGGGAGAGTCACACCAGGCTAAGTCATTAAGCAAACTAAGTCAGATGATCTGGGATATACTGGGCTGCACCTAATTAGTTCAGTTCAGTTGCTTAGTCGTGTCCGGATATTTGTGACCCCCATGGACTGCAGCATGCCAGGCTTCCCTATCTATCACCAACTCCCGGAGCTTGTAAAAACTCATGTTCATTGAGTTGATGATGCCATCCAACTATCTCATCCTCTGTCGTCCCCTTCTCCTCCTGCCTTCAATCTTTCCCAGCATTACGGTCTTTTCCAGTGAGTTAGTTCTTCACATCAGGTAGCCAAAGTATTGGAGTTTCAGCTTCAGCATCAGTCCTTCCAATGAATATTCAGGATTGATTTCCTTTAGAATTGACTGGTTGGATCTCCTTGCAGTCCAAGGGACTCTCAAGTCTTCTTCAACACCACAGTTCAAAAGCATCAATTCTTCAGCACTCAACTTTCTTTATAGTCCAGCTCTCAGATCCATACATGACTACTGGAAAAACCATAGCTTTGACTAGAAGGAACTTTGTTGGCAAAGTGATGTCTCTGCTTTTTAATATGCTGTCTAGGTTGGTCATAGCTTTTCTTCCAAGGAGCAAGAGTCTTTTAACTTCATGGCTGCAGTCACCATCTGCAGTGATTTTGGAGCCCCCAAAAATAAAGTCTCTCATTGTTTCCATTGTTTCCCCATCTATTTGCCATGAAGTAATGGGACTGGATGCCATGATCTTAGTTTTCTGAATGTTGAGCTTCAGGCCAACTTTTTCACTCTCCTCTTTCACTTCCATCAAGAGGCTCTTTAGTTCTTCACTTTCTCCCATAAGGGTGGTGTCATCTGCGTATCTGAGGTTATTGATATTTATCTCAGAAATCTTGGTTCTAGCTTGTGCTTCATCCAGCCCAGCATTTCACATGATATACTATGCATATAAGTTAAATAAGCAGGGTAACAATATACAGCATTGACATATTCCTTTCCCAATTTGGAACCAGTCTGTTATTCCATGTCTGGTTCTAACTGTTGCTTCTTGACCTGCATATAGGTTTCTCAAGAGGCAGGTCAGGTGGTCTGCTATTCCCATCTCTTTCAGAATTTTCCACAGTTTCTGTGAGCCACACAGTCCAAGGCTTTGGCATAGTCAACAAAGCAGAAGTAGATGTTTTTCTGGAATTCTCTTGCTTTTTCTATGATCCAATAGATGTTGTCAATTTGATCTCTGGTCTTTGCACTTTCTAAATCCAACTTGAACATCTGGAAGTTCAGGGTTCATGTAATGTTGAAGCTTAGCTTGGAGAATTTTGAGCATTGCTTTGCTAGCGTGTGAGATGAGTGCAATTGTGTGGTAGTTTGAACATTCTTTGACATTGCCTTTCTTTGTGATTGGAATGAAAACTGACCTTTTCCAGTCCTGTGGCCACTGCTGAGTTTTCCAAGTTTGCTGGCATATTGAGTGCGGCACTTTCACAGCATCATCTTTTAGGATTTGAAATAGCTCAGCTGGAATTCCATCACCTCCACTAACTTTGTTCATAGTGGTGCTTCCTAAGGCCCACTTGACTTCCCATTCCAGGATGTCTGGCTCTAGGTAAGTGATCACACCATTGTAGTTATCTGGGTCATGAAGGTCGTTTTTGTAGAGTTCTTCTGTGTATTCTTACCACCGCTTCTTAATATCTTCTGCTTCTGTTAGCTCTGTACCATTTCTGTCCTTTATTGTGCCCATCTTTCCATGAAATGTTCCCTTGGAATCTCTAATATTCTTAAAGAGATCTCTGGTCTTTCCCATTCTATTGTTTTCCTCTATTTCTTTGTATTGATCACTGAGGAAGGCTTTTCTTTTTAATCTCTCCTTGCTATTCTTTAGAACTCTGCATTCAAATGGGTATATCTTTCCTTTTCTCCTTTGCCTTTCACGTCTCTTGTTTTCTCAGCTATTTGTAAGGCCACCTCAGACAATCATTTTGCCTTTTTGCATTTATTTTTCTTGGGGATGGTTATGATCACTGCCTTCTGTACAATGTCATGAACCTCCATCCATAGTTCTTCAGGCACTCTGTCTATCAGATCTAATCCCTTGAATCTAGTTGTCACTTCCACTGTATGATTGTAAGGGATTTGATTTAGGTCATACCTGAATGGTCTAGTGGTTTTCCCCACTTTCTTCAATTTAAGTCTGAATTTTGAAATAAGGAGTTCATGATGTGAGCCACAGTCAGCTCCTGGTCTTGTTTTTCCTGACTGTATAGAGCTTCTCCATCTTTGGCTGCAAAGAATATAATCAATCTGATTTTGGTATTGACCATCTGGTGATGTCCATGTGTAGAGTCTTCTCTTGTGTTGTTGGAAGAGGGTTTTTGCTATAACCAATGCACTCTCTTGGGAAAACTCTATTAGCCTTTGGCCTGCTTCATTTTGTACTCCAAAACCAAACTTGCCTGTTACTCCAGGTATCTCTTGACTTCCTACTTTTGCATTCCAGTCCCCTATGATGAAAAGGACTTCTTTTTAGGTGTTAGTCCTAGAAGGTCTTGTAGGTCTTCATAGAGCCATTCAACTTCAGCATTACTGGTTGGTGCATAGGCTTGGATTACTCTGTTATTGAATGGTTTGCCTTGGAAATGAACAGAGATCATTCTTCATATTTGAAAATGCACCCAAGTACTCCATTTAGGACTCTTTTGTTGACTATGAGGGATACTCTAAGGGATTCTTGTCCACAGTAGTAAATATAATCAAGGTGGCATAGTAGTAGGATGTACGCTCATTTTCTCCTGTTTGAACTCCAAAATTACAACTCACTGCTGTACAACCCAGAGAAGGAAATGGCAACCCACTCCATTACTCTTGCCTGGAAACTCCCATGGACGGAGGAGCCTGGTAGGCTGCAGTCCATGGGGTCGCTAATGGTTGGACACGACTGAACGACTTCACTTTCACTTTTCACTTTCATGCATTGGAGAAGGAAATGGTAACCCACTCCAGTGTTCTTGCCTGGAGAATCCCAGGGATGGGGGAGCCTGGTGGGCTGCCATCTATGGGGTCACACAGAGTCAGACACGACTGAAGCGACTTAGCAGCAGCAGCAGCAGCTGTATAACCATCAATAGGAGAATGTTGTATTCCACCAAAAAATACCCCACATCTAAGGGCAAAGGAGAAGCCCCAGCAAGACGGTTGGAGGGGGAAATCACATTTAGAATCAAGCCCCATACCCACTAGAGATGTTTGAGGGCTCAAATAAAACCTTGTGTGCACAGGACCCAGAGACCCCACAGAGACTGAGCTAGACCTGCATTTGAGTGTTTGAGTGTCTCCTTTGGAGGTACGGGTCATCAATGGTCTGCTTTAGAAACAGGGACTCTGTGTGCAGCAGACCTGTATCACACAGCTTGTGCCATATGCCCTCTTGGAGGAGATCACCATTAAACCCACCATAGAGCCACTGAGCAGATGACTCACAAACTGCAGAACAATTATACCAAGTAAATTCTCACACAGTTAAGAAAGTTCTAGGACACAGCAGATTTCGCATCCTGGTGATCTGGCAAAGGGACTGAGAACCCCCAGGTAATTTGACTTTGGAGGCCAGTGGGATTTGATTACAGAACTTACACAGGACTGGGGAAACAGACTCTTGGAGGACACAAACAAAACCTTGTGCACACCGGGACCCAGCAGAAAAGAGCAGTGACCCCACAAGAGACTGACTCAGACTTGCCAGTGAGTGTCCAGGAGTCTCCGGTGAAGGTGTGGGTTGGCTGTGGCCTGCTTCAAGGTCAGGGGCACTGAGTGTGGCAGTGAGAGTATGGGACTTTTTGAAGGAGGTTGCCATTATCTTCATTACCTCCACCATAGTTTGGTCTCAGGTCAAGCAAAAGCCCTGCCCATCAACAGGAAATTGGATTAAAGATTTGTTGAGCATGGCCCTGCCCATCAAAACAAGACCCAGTTTTCCCCACAGTCAGTCTCACATCAGAAAGCTTCCATAAGCCACTTATCCTTATTTGTCAGAGGGCAGACAGGATGAAAACCACCATCACAGAAAACTAATCAAACATCACATGGACCACAGCCTTGTTTAACTCAATGAAACTATGAGCCATGCCATGTAGAGCCACCCAAGGCAGACAGGTCATGGTGGAGAGTTATGACAAAACATTGTCCACTGGAGAAGGCAATGGCAAACCACTTCAGTATTCTTGCCTTGAGAACCCCATGAACAATATGAAAAGGCAAAAAGATATGACACTGCAAGATAAACTCCCCAGGTCGGTAGGTGCCAAATATACTACAGGAGAAGAGTGGAGAAATAACTCCAGAAAGAATGAAGAGACGGAGCCAAAGCAAAAACAACTCCCAGTTGTGGAAGTGACTGGTGATGGAAGTAAAGTCCAATGCTGTAAAGAACAGTATTGTATAGGAACATGGAATGCTAGGTCCATGATTCAAGGTAAATTAGAAGTGGTCAAACAGGGGGTGGCAAATGTGAATATCGACATTTTAGGAATCAGTGAACTAAAATGGACTGGAATGGGTGAATTTAATTCAGATGACCATTATATCTACTACTGTGGCCAAGAATCCCTTGGAAGAAATGGAGTAGCCCTCATAGTCAACAAAAGAAAATGTAGTACTTGGGTGCTATCTAAAAAACGATAGAATGATCTCTGTTTGTTTCCAAGGCTGCACCTAAGGAAAGTTCTTAAATTCTTACTTATGACCTTTTATAACTGCTAGCTATATTGTTTTCTATATTGCCCGTTTTACAGAATTGTTGTCTCTCACATTACTAAATGTGTGACTGAGTTTCTAATGAAATGATCATGTATAGTTACATATGAGATCAATGATTGTAATAATGTAACTCTATATATGGGAAGAAGCAACAAGAGGGAATATTTTTCTGGACTATGGGACTACTAGTTAGACAGATATGGCCTAGGACTTTTGCTACTTTTATGGCCTAGTCCAGTAACAACATATTGAGTGACCTTTCAGAAAAATCTTCACCGGACCTGGGAATGAGCGTTCACAGCACTATAGGAGAAAGCAGCCATAAAATACCTCCCAGATCATGGTCAAATTAATGGCCATGAAGAGGCCCTGCCAACTGGAAATTGGCTCTTCCTATCTGCCTCTGCAAAGATTAAATTAGGAGCTGCTGCAACTGCTGACTTTGAACATCCCCTGAAAAGAGTTCTTGGTAGAAATCAGGAATGAGGCACTCTGTGCTCTGGGAAAAACTGGCAGGACAGGCCTTCAGATAGATATTTTCAAGTAAAGGTTTTCATGAGCCCCAATTCTTGCATCTTCCTCCTACCCAGAGAAACACTTACATCACAGGCTAATGTCTGTTCCTGACTCTCCTGACTGACCCCTTTTCTAGGCCCCTTGGCAGCTTTTCTGCTTCTTTTAATCTTTTGGCCATGTATCTCTAACCTTCTTGTTGAGTTTGTTTCATCTAGAATGTGAAATAAACCTCCAGTTGTTGCTACAACAAGGATAGCAGCCAGTTAGTATACAGACTGCACTAGAACAAGTCACTTTATCATTCCGCAGACTCTCATCTCCCTCGGCAAATGCACCCTGGCAGAGAGTGGGCATTGGAACCCAGGACCCCACAATGCCTCTCTCCAGAAGGAAGAAATGGTCTCTGCCCGTTTCCCAATGACCTGGGTCCTCGTGACCTAAGATGAGGATAAGCAGGTAGACATGAGCAGGGTGTTAAGGGGCCAAAGATTTGGCACATTGATAAGAAGAGAGGAGAATGTAGAGTCTTGCCCAAGGCCACAGGTGTGAAGCCTTGTGTCAAGGCCACAGAAGCAGAGCCCAGAACCAAGGACACCTCCAAAACTAACTGAGCCCCTTTGTAACATTGCCAAAAGCCCCCGATCCTCACCTAGAAGCTTCCTGAATCCAAACTAGGCAGAGATACCCACTCCAGTAAATACCCTATAGCACCCCAACCAATCACCTAATGCTACCTTTCAGCAGAAATTTTGTCTTGAGGCTGTAAAAATTGGCTATTAACTCACAAAAACTGTCCCTGGTCTGTCAGGAGTTGTCACCTGCTGCGCTCACAGTGCTCACTTTATCTCTGCTATTTGTTCTTGATAAACTCACTCCTATCTGCAGCATTCTATATCTGGAAATTCTTTTCCAACCTCTTTTAGGACTGCCACAACAGAAACCTCACCCAGAGGCCTTTCAGGCAGGGTTGCTCTAGCCCTGCATCTTATGGTACCTTAGGTCTGGACTGATGTCCTTACCTTTTTGGGTGCTGGTTATTCTACATGTTGGTGGAAACAACCAAGCTCTGTTGGACTGGAGCTGCCTTTCTGCAGGGGAGGGTGCTTTCACTACGTCCCAGCTTCGGCCACAGAGTCCCTCACCTACCCCAGGCTTCTCCCAATGCGTGTTTACAGCATCGTTCAGGTAGATGGACTCTACTTTGCAGCTTCAGAAAAGAACAACGTGTCCATCCATAAGCCACCTGGGTAAGCACAGGTCTCCCCTGAGCTGTCATTCCCTCTCCCCATCAACACCCACACCCCCAACTCCAATTTGTAGTGTGCAGATTATAGCTGACCTTTAGGGAGGGGAGCTGTAGGGGCTTTTGGCAATGTTATAAAACTTCTCTTTAGACCAGCTGTGTGATGTCTGGGGATGACACCAGGCCTAAGAGGCAGGCTCTTCCCCTAATAGTCTCAGAGTTCTTTGAGCCTCCCTTGCCCAGTTGTCAATGGAAATGAGAGATGAGAAGAGATGATCTCTTCCCTGCTCCACAGCTCTTGTCTGTGAGACAGAAACCTAATCTGTGTAATAAGGATGGAGCTCTGTGGATCCTCCCAGCTGTGTTAGGTGCTGAAGTGCTGGAAGAGTCTTGGGGTCACTGCCTTCGGACAACTAATCCCAGGTAAATTATATTTCGAGAACTATGTGATTACTGTAGCAAGGAGAGTAGCAGTGTGCAGATGGCTCTGAACTTTCTCCACTTCTGAGGATACTTGGGGAACTTTTTGTTCTTCTCTTACCTCGTCCACACTCTCTTTTGGAAAATAAATATATTTAAATGTGTAGCAGAAAGATCACTGGCTTTGGTGTGAGATTTGAATTTGAATCCAGCCTTCACTTATTCTTAGTGTAATATGGTCAAGATATTCAGTCTCGAGTCAGTTTTCCAACCTGTAATATAGAGGCAGAGAGCTTGGCTGGTGGCCGGCCAAGCAAGCAGCAGGTTGGCCTCGGGTCAGTTAGAAGGAGCAGTGAGGTCAGGGAGCTCTCCACTTCTGAATGTCCTCCATCCTTGACCCCAGCCTTCCCCAGACCTCCCAGTGGCTCCAGCAGGGCCTTTGCCCAGGCCCCTAGGTGGAATGCTGACTGGCATCCAGTGGCTGGTGTAGGTTTACATGGTCAATGAGGACCAGCAGTGACACAACCAAGGCACCATACATGTCATCCAGCTATGAGGAGGGGTTGAAGGGCATGTCTGTGCTAGACAGGGCCTGACAAAACGTGGTTCACTGGAGAAGGGAATGGCAAACCACTTCAGTATTCTTGCCTTCAGAACCCCATTAACTCAATGAAAAGACAGAAAGTACGACACTGGAAGATGAGCCGCCCAGGTCAGTAGGCCTCCAATATGCTACTGGGGAAGAGCAAAGAAGCAACGTCAGAAAAAATGAAGAGGCAGGGCCAAAGAGGAAACTTGGCTCAGTTACAAATGTGTCTGGTGGTGAAGGTAAAGTCCAGTGCTGTAAACAGGTTCTCATTGCATAGGAACCTGGAATGTTAAGTCCATGTATCAAGGTAAATTGGAAGTGGTCAAGCAGGAGATTGCAAGAGTGAACATCAACATTTTAGGAATCAATGAACTATAATGGACAGGAATTGGTGAATTTAATTCAGATGACCATTTTATCTACTACTGGGGGCGGGGGCAAGAATGCCTTAGAAGAAATGGAGTAGCCATCAAAGTCAACAAAAGAGTTTGAAATGTAGTACTTGGGTGCAATCTCAAAAACGACAGTTTGTTTCCAAGGCAAACCATTCAACATCAGAGTAATCCAAGACTATGCCACAACCGCTAATGGCAAAGAAGCCGAAGTTGAATAATTCTATCAAGACCTACAAGATCTTCTAGAACTAATAACCCCTTACCTACCTGCTGAGAAACCTGTATGCAGGTCAATGAAGAAACAATTAGAATAGGTCATGGAGCAACAGACTGGTTCAAAATTGGGACAGGGGTACATCAAGACTGTATATTTTCACCCTGCTTATTTGAGTTATATGCATAATATATGGTACAAAATGCCAAGCTGGGTGAATCAACCTGGAATCAAGACTGCCAGGAGAAATCTCAAGAACCTCAGATATGCAGATGATACCACTCTAGTGGCAGACAGTAAAGAAGAAATAAAGAGCCTCAGAATGAGGGTGAAAAAGGAGCATCATAGCACCCAGTCTCCTCAAAAAACGAAGTCTTGGTGCCCAGTTCCAACACTTCATGCAAATAAAAGAGGGAGAAATTGGAAACATTGACAAGTTTTATATTCTTGGGCTCTAAAGTCTCTGTGGATGATGACTGCAGCCACAAAATTAAAAGATGTTTGCTCCTTGGAGAAAGAGCTATGACAAACCTAGACAGTGTATTAAAAAGCACAGACATTACTTTGCCAACAAAGGCCTGTATAGTCAAAGCTATGGTTTTACCGCTAGTCAGGTATAGATGTGAGAGTTGGACAATAAAGAGGGCTGAGGACCCCAAAATTGATGCTTTCAAACTATGATGCTGGGGAAGACTCTTGACAGTCCCTTGGATAGCAAGGAGGTCAAACCTGTCAATTCTAAAGGAAATCCACCCTAAATATTCATTGGAAGGACTGATACTGAAACTGAAGTTCTAATACTTTGGCCACCTGATGTGAAGAACTGACTCATAGAAAAAGACCCTGATTCTGGGAAAGATGGAGAGCAAGAAGAGAGGGGGGTGACAGAGGATGAGATGGTTGGCTGGTATCACCGACTCAATGGCATGAGTTTGAGCAAACTCCTGGAGATAGCAAAGGACAGGGAAACCTGGTATGCTGCAGTTCATGGGGTCGAATGAGTAGGACATGACTTAACAACTAAACAAAACAATGTGATTATTGCAAGATCATAGGTGTGGAAGGCCAGAAGGTAGTTCTTGGGAGCCTGAAGTAAGGGGAAGGTGGTGCCATTTTGGCCTGGAGCTGGCAGAGGAGGCCCAATGCCTGTGGAAGACCCTTTGGCTCCATCTCTGGATTTCACCCTAATCCCAGCTTCAGTATACCATCTACCCTGTTCACACCTCATAATAGATTCAATACTTTCCCTTCTCTGCTCACAAAATTCTGGTGCAATTTGGACAGCTGACAAAATCCAAATAAGGTCTATTAATAGCAATGTTACTGGTCTGGGTTTGATTATTGTACTGTTTTTTGTAAGAGAATGTCTGCAACTTACTCTCAAAATATTTTAAAATTTGTGTCCTCATGTGTGTGTGTATGTAGAGAGTGAGAGATAGAGGGAGGATAATACAAATATAGTAAAATATTAACATTGGAAGACCTAGGCTAAATGTATATGGTAATTCTTTTTATTATTCTTGCCACTATTTTGTAAGTCTTAAATTATATAAAATAAAAATTTAAAAATTATTTTTATTTTAACAAATATTACTCAAGTTCACTTATCCAACATCTACACACACTTCTTGCCATTGCACTTTTTGAGGTTATATATGGCCTTAGGAACATGATTTCCCTGTTCAAAGGCTGATACCCAACTTGTCAACACTATACTGAATTCCTAGTACATACTAATCTCAAGGGGACCAGTCAGTCAGGTACTGAGGACATATGTTAATTAATTTGAACCCATTATATCATGGAAGAGTTAGTTAGCTTTATAATTTCTCTGCAATAAGTGAGTATTCTAGACATGGACTTACCTTCACTGCCTGCAGTACTTCTGTCAATACCACCATCTGTGATTTTACAGAACATTTCATCCATATTACAGAAATTTAATCCATGTGACATTTCATGAAGTATTGCTTCTGATCAAGGGATTATTTTAAACCCAAACAGTGTGGTGATTGGTTTATATCTGTGGAATTCACTGCTTTTATCATGCACTCCATCACTCAGAAATAAAAAATTGTCCTTATCCAATGGAATAATGACTATATTGAAGACAGTTATGCCACAAGTTGAGAGACAACACCTTTTGTGTTAGAGGTGCTGCCCTACAATATATGCTCTATGTCTTGAAGTAGCCACAAATATATATGAGGTCATCTAGTGGTTCAGTCAGAGAAGGCAACGGCAACCCACTCCAGTACTCTTGCCTGGAGAATCCCAGGGACGGAGGAGCCTGGTGGGTTGCTGTCTATGGGGTCGCACAGAGTCGGACACAACTGACACGACTTAGCAGCAGCAGCAGTGGCTCAGTGGTAAAGTATTCACCTGCAACGCAGGAGACGAAGATGTGGATTTGATCCCTGAGGATCAAAGGAAGAGCCCCTGGAGGAGGAAATAGCAACCCATTCCAGTATTCTTGCCTGGAGAATTCCATGAACAGAGGAGCCTGGTGGGCTACACTGCATGGGGTAGCAAAGAGTCGGATAGGACTGAGCATGCATGCATGCGATCAACAACCAGAATTTCTATGTCTAAGAACGGAAGAATGGAAGTTAGAGTTGCTCCTAAAGACCTATTCACAAAATGTTTTTGTTTCCTGAAACTTTGGACTCTACTGGGTTAGAAGTTTTTAGTATCTAAGGAAGGCATAGTCCTATCAGATTACTCAACAATGTCTCCATTGATTTGGAAGTTTAGATGGCCACCTGGTTATTTTGGAATCTCTGTGCCAGTAGACAAATAGGCAAAAATAGGGTCTTATTGAACTGGCTAGACAACTGATTTCTTTTCTTTTTCTTTTCAGAGTATTAGGATTTTATTTAAAATAAGAGATTTAGAGTTCCCTGTAGAAAGTAAAGGAAAAGATTCCCCTCCTTCTTTTTTCATGTACTTTAGAAATCCTAAAGTTGTTAGTAATTTCTTTACATTTCTTTGAAATGTAGATAAATCCTTTCAAGAACTAGATAGGTCTTTTGTCAGCTTTACAACCCAGAAATGCCTTTCTCAAAGACTAGAACCCATCTCTTTAAAATGCAAACATCAAGGCAGATAGCACCCCTAACTCCCATTTTCTGGGAAGTAGGGGTAAGAGTCTAACATCTGTGGGCACCTGGATCCAAGTTGTACAGCTACCTTCAGCCATAAAGAGATTAGAAGTTTGTTTTACCTCTATATAAAATCAATTAGCTAACCTATATTATCACCCCAATTACTGGATAAAATTAGTGACAAATGGTGTTGTCAAGTGCTAAGATGACTGATTTCAATCTTCAAGGGGAAGTAAGGTTGATCCTACATAATGGGGGCAGAAAGAAGTATGTCTGGAGACCAGGAGATCTTCTAGGGTAACTTATCATGCCCCAACATGGTTAAAGTTATTACACAGCTACAGCAGCCCCATAGAGACAAGGCTACCAATCTCTCAGACTCCACATAAATAAATGTTTGAATTATTCTTCTAGATCTAGAAATCCTCCAGCTGAAGTGCTCACTGGATAAAAGGAAACAGGACATGAAGAGTAAAGAAAGAAAGTTTATATCAACTTTGACCTTGCAACAAATTTTAGAAATGAAGACTGCAATAGTTAACCGTATTTGATTCTTCACAATATGCATATATTTTTAGCGTGCCCCTTTATCATTCTCTTTTAGCTACTATTTTATATATGATGAGGGTTTCCCTGGTGACTCAGATAATAAAGAATCTTTCTGTGATGGAGGAGATCCAGGTTCAATCCCGGTTCAGGAAGATCCCCTGGAGAAGGAAATGGTAACCCATTCCAGTATTCTTGCCTGGGGAATTTCATGGACAGAGGAGCCTGGTGGGCTGCAGTCCATGGGGTCACAAAGAGTCGGACACAGCTGAGTGACTAACACTTATATATGATGAGTTAGTGGTAGATTTATTTTTTATTTATCCATTTTATTACAGAATATTGATTCAATATTTGTATTGAACCAGAGGAATAATTGATGCCATTTGAAGATCCTGAACTTGGACCTGGGTACTATAATTGGTAACACTTCAGCTTTGGTTCCCTTTGGGGATGAGTAAATACATTTCTGCTTGTATGAATAATAGTTTCATGTTATCATTTTCCCAGTGTATGAGATGGCAAAATTATGTGTAGATATTGGACAAATGGACTGTAAGGAATATCTGTCTTGTTGGTATCCATTCATCTTCCTAATGGCACTCAATTTCCTTTTAGAATATTATAGTTCTTCCATTTTTGTAGTAGACAAAACTATGGTAGTTAAGATTCTAGGATGAATCACAAGATCCCCACCTCTGTTGTACATACAGCTTCTCACAGTTATTCAATAAAGCACCAATCTAGACACTGGTGTGAAGAGATTTTCCACATGTAATAAAGGTCCCAAATCAGTTGACCTTAAACTGGGAAGATCATCTTGGATGGGCCTGCCCTAATCAGATGAGGTCTTAGGGGACCTGTACTCTTCCTGTTAAGAGATATTTGAAGAGTGAGAAGGATTTAGTGCATGGAAATTATCCATTCCTGGATTTGAAAATTGAGGGGATATATGGCAAAGAATATGGGTAGCCTCTATGAACTAAATGAAGCCTTCAGCTGATAGTCAGGAAAGAAACAAGGACCACAGACCAACAACTGCAAAAACAGGAGTTCTGCCAATAGTCTGAATGTACATGGAATTGGATTCTTCCCCCAGAGGCACCATAAAGGAATGTGGGCCTGCTAATACTTTGATTTCAGGTTTGCCTGAACAGAGAACCCAGTCAAGTTGCGCCTGGACTTCTGACCTACAATTACTATGAGATAATAAATGGATGTTATTTTCAACTCACATTGTAGTCAGTTGTTTTTCATTAATAGAAAACATACATAGTCTTTGTGGGATGACATGTTCAGATATGTGCCTCATCCTATTGAAATGTCATAAGCCAAATTCTTCCTCTCCTTGTCCTGCTATTGTAAAGGGGCAGGCATGCAACCTACTCTGCTCAATCACATGTCTTTCCCTTGGACTTTGAAGCTTGACTTATTGACACAAGAATGAAAAGATGGTTTATGTGATTTTTTATCCCCAGAGCAGCATCCTGATCAGACTATTCCTGTTTTCTGCTTTGTGCTCCCTATCCAGTTCTCAGATTCCTTTTTCCAGTCTTCCTCCATTTCTGTGAGTCTCTGTCATCTTTCTAATAAAGTCAGCTTCCTATTGCTTATGACCAATAATGTGCTGGAGCCAGCTTTCCCCTGTGTGTACTTCATCCTGTCTTTACATTCAGTGAAACTGGTAACTTGAAACTGGTCATGGTGGGATTATGTACTCTATGAAAAGTGGCAAGGACTACCAATCAGATATTTTTTTGTTTCATTTTGAGGACCAGTTGTTAACCATTACCAGCATATCATGCTTACAATAAAAAGATGGTGAAACGTGTGAGTGCATGGAAAAGGGCGGGGATACTGTGAGCTTTAGGAGGGCAGAGATAGTAGGATGTTGTAGAAAGAACTTAGATTTTGCCATCAGAGAGCCCTAGCCTCTAATTTTGCTTCCACCAATGGTGTGATTTGAGGCAAGTGTTTTCTCCTTTCTGTGTTTTAGTTAACTCATCTATGAAAGTATATGAGAAAGGCCATCCATGGCAAACCCACAGCAAATATCATTCTCAATGGTGAAAAAATAAAAGTACTCCCTCTAAGTTCAGGAATAAGACAAGGATGTACACTCTTGCCACTTATTATTTGTTTCTTTTCTTTCTTTTCTTTTTTTAAATTTATTTTTTAATCGGAAGAAAATTGCTTTATAATAAATGTGATAGCTTCTGCTGTGAAAGTGAAGTGCAAGTCGCTCAGTCATGTCCATCTTTTTGCAATCCCATGGACTATACAGTCCTTGGAATTCTCTAGGCCAGAATACTGGAGTGGGTAGCCTTTCCCTTCTCCATGGGATCTTCCCAACCCAGGGATTGAACCCAGGTCTCCCACATTGCAGTCGGATTGTTTAACAACTGAGCTATCAGGGAAGCCTGCAAGACACTGCAAATTAGCCATAATTATACATATATCACCTTTCTCTTGAGCCTCCTTCTGTTCCCCCATTCCTGTCTCTTTAGATCATAACAGAACTTATGCTTGGGCTCCCTGTGTTAAACGGCCACTTCTCACCAGCTCTCTGTTTCACACATGGTAGTGTATATATGTCGATGCTACTTTCTCCATTAATCCCACTCTCTCCTTCCCCCACTGTGTCCAGAAATCCCTTCTCTATATCTGCCTGTCCTTTTCTTCCTGGCAAATAGGTTCATCAATACCATATTTTTAGATTCCATACATATGCGTTAATATACTATATTTATTTTTCTCTTTCTACTCACTTCATTCTGTATAAAAGGCTCTAGGTTCATCCACCGCACTAGAACTGACACGAATTTATTCTTTTTTTATGGCTGAGTAACATTCCATTGTAATACGTACCACACCTTCTCTATCTATTCATTTGTCAATGGAAATTTAGGTTGCTTCGATACCCTAGCTGTTGAAAATAGTGCTGCTATAAACATGGGGTACATGTGTCTTTTTCAATTATGGTTTTCTCAGGGTATATGCCCAGTAGTGGGATTGCTGTGTCATATGGGAGTTTTATTCCTAGTTTCATAAGGAGTCTCCATACTGTTCCCCATAATATCAATTTACATTCCCACCAACAGTGCAAGAAGGCTCTCTTTTCTCCACATTCTCTCTACCATTTATTGTTTGTAGATTTTTTGATGATGGCTATTCTGACCAGTTTTGATTAGCATTTCTCTAATAATTAGTGATATTGATCACTTTTTCATGTGTTTATTAGCCATCTGTATATCTGCTTTGGAGAAAGATCTCTTTAGGCCTTCTGCCCATTTTTTGATTGGGCTGTTTGTTTTTCTGATATTGACCTATATTAGCTGCTTGCATATTTTGGAGATTAATTCTTTGTCAGTTGTTTCAGATGCAATTATTTTCTCCCATTCTGAAGGTTGTCTTTTAATCTTGTTTACTGTTTCCTTTGCTGTGCAAAAACTTTTAAGTTTCATTAGGTCCCATTTCTTTATTTTTATTTCCTACCCTAAGAGATCACTCAAAGAGGATCTTGCAGTCAGTTATGTCAAAGAGTGTACTGTCTATGATTTCCTCTAAGAACTTTATAGTTTCTGGCCTTATATCTTTAATCCATTTGACTTCTTTTTGTATATGGTGTTAGGAAGTGTTCTAGTTTCATTCTTTTACATGTAGCTGTCCAATTTTCCCAGTACCACTTATTGAAGAGGCTGTCTTTTCCCACTGTATATTCTTGCCTATTTTGTCAAAGATAAGATTCCCAAGGGTGCGTGGGTTTATCTCTGGGCTTTCTGTCTTGTTCAATTGGTCTATATTTCTGTTTTTGTGCCATTCCCACACTGTTTTGATGACTGCAGCTTTGTAGTATAGTCTGAAGTCACAAAGGTTAATTCTTCCAGTTCTGTTTCTCTTTGTCAAAATTACTTTGGCTATTCAAGGTCTTTTGTGTTTCCATACAAATTGTTAAATTTTTTGCCCTAGTTCTGTGAAAAATCCTATTGGTATTTTGATAAGGATTGCATTGAATTTGTAGATTGATTTGGGTGTGTGTGTGTATGTTAGTCATTCAGTCATGTCTGACTCTTTGGAACCCATGGACTGTAGCCTTCCAGGCTCCTCTGTCCATGGAATTCTCAACACAAGAATACTGGAGTGGGTAAGAATTCCCTTAACCAGGGAATCTTCCCGACCCAGGGATTGAACTTGGGTCTTCCCCATTACAAGCAGATTCTTTACCATCTGAGTCGCCAGAGAAGCACAGATTCCTTTGGGTTGTTGTTCAGTTGCTCAGTTGTGTCTGACTCTTTATGACCTCATGGACTGCAGCACACCAGGCTGCCTTCTCCTTCACCATCTCCCAGAGCTTGCTCAAACTCATGTCCATTGAGTCAGTGATGCCATCCAAAAATCTCATTCTCTGTCATCCCTTTACCTCCTTCCTTCAATCTTTCCCAGCATCAGGGTCTTTTCTAATGAGTTGGCTCTTTGCATCAGGTGGCCAAAGTTTTGGAGCTTCAGCTTCAGCATCAGTCCATCCAATGAATACTTAGGATTGATTTCCTTTAGGATTGACTGGTTTGATCTCCTTGCAGTCCAAGGGATTCTCAAGAGTCTTCTCCAAAACCACAGTTCAAAAGCATCAATTCTTTAGCACTCAGCTTTCTTTATGGTCCAACTCTCACATCCATACATGACTACTGGAAAAACCATAGCTTTGACTAGGCAGACCTTTTTTGGCAAAGTAATGTTTCTGCTTTTTAATATGCTGTCTAGGTTGATCATAGCTTTTCTTCCAAGGAACAAGCATCTTTTAATTTCATGGCTGCAGCTACAATCTGCAGTGATTTTGGAGCCAAAGAAAATAAAGTCTGTCATGGTTTCCATTTTTTCCCCATCTATTTCCCATGAAGTGATGGGATCAGATGCAATGATCTTAATTTTTTGGACGTGTAGTTTTAAGCCAGCTTTTTCACTCTCCTTTTCACCTTCCTCAAGAGGTTTTTTAGTTCCTCTTCACTGTCTGCCATAAGGTTGATGTCATTTGCATATCTATATTTTTGACATTTCTCCCAGCAATCTTGATTCCAGCTCATGCTTCATCCAGCCCAGCATTTTGCCTGATATGCTCTGCATATAAGTTAAATTAGCAAGGTGACAATATACAGCATTGATGTACTCCTTTCCTGATTTGGAAGCAGTCCATTGTTCCATGTCTGATTCTAACTGTTGTTTCTTGACCTGCATACAGGTTTTTCAGGAGGCAGGAAAGGTAGTCTGGTATTTCCATCTCTTTAAGAATTTTCCACAGTTTGTTGTGATCCATACAGTCAAAGGCTTTGGCTTAGTCAATGAAGCAGAAGTAGATGTTTTCTTTCTGAAATTCTCTTGATCTCTGGTTCCTCTGCCTCTTCTAAATCCAGCTTGAATGTCTGGAAATTCACAGTTCATGTATTGTTGAAGCTTAACTTGGAGAATTTTGAGCATTACTTTGCTAGCATGTGAAATCAGTGCAATTGTATGGTAGCTTGAACGTTCTTTGGCATTGCCTTTTTTGGAGACTGGAATGAAATCTGATCTTTTTTGAGTCATGGCCACTGCTGAGTTTTCCAAATTTGCTGATTTATTGAGTAGAACACTTTGACAGCATCACCTTTTAGTATTTGAAATAGCTCAACTGGAACCCCATCACCTCCACTAGCTTTGTTCGTAGTGATGCTTCCTAAGGCCCACTTGACTTCGCGTTCCAGGATGTCTGGCTCTAGGTGAGTGATCAGATCATTGTGGTTATGTGGGTTATTAAGATTATTTCTGGTACAGTTCTTCTGTGTATTCTTGTCACCTCTTCTTAATATCTTCTGCTTCTGTTACTGCTGCTACTGCTGCTAAGTCACTTCAGTCATGTCCGACCCTGTGCAACTCCATAGACGGCAGCCTACCAGGCTCCCCTGTCCCTGGGATTCTCCAGGCAAGAACACTGGAGTGGGTTGCCATTTCCTTCTCCAATGTGTGAAAGTGAAAAGTGAAAGTGAAGTTGCTCAGTCATGTACGACTCATAGCGATCCCATGGATTGCAGCCTACCAGGCTCCTCCATCCGTGGGATTTTCTAGGCAAGAGTACTGGAGTGGCTTGCCATTGCCTTCTCTGTCTGCTTCTGTTAGGTCCATACTATTTCTGTCCTTTATTTTGCCCATTATTGCATGAAATGTTCCCTTGGCATCTCTTAATTTTCTTGAAGAGATCTCCAGTCTTTCCCATTCTATTGTCTTCCTCTATTTCTGCATTGTTCACTTAGGTAGGCTTTCTTATCTCTCCTTGCTATTCTTTGGAACTCTGCATTCAGATGTGTATATCTTTCCTTTTTTCTTTGCGTTTTGCTTCTCTTCTTTTCTCAGCTATTTTGTAAGGTCTCCTCAGACAACCATTTGCCTTCTTGTACTTTTTTTCCCTTGGCGATGGTTTTGATCACCACCTCCTGTACAATGTTACAAGCCTCCATTCATAGTTCTTAAATGATTCTATCAGATCTAATCCCTTGAATCTATTTGTCACTTCTACCGTATAATCATAAGGGATTTTATTTTGGTCGTACCTGAATTGCCTAGTATTTTTCCCTACTTTCTTCAATTTAAGTCTTAATTTTGCAACAAAGATGTCATTATCTGAGCCACAGTCAGCTCCCGGTCTTGTTTTTGCGGTCTGTAAAGAGCTTCTCCATCTTCAGCTGCAAAGAATGTAATCAGTGTGATTTCAATATTGACCATTTGGTGATATTCATGTGTAGAGTTGTCTCTTATGTTGTT
Source organism: Moschus berezovskii (assembly GCF_049115385.1). NCBI lineage: Eukaryota > Metazoa > Chordata > Mammalia > Artiodactyla > Moschidae > Moschus > Moschus berezovskii. The sequence goes on along the minus strand of NC_142488.1, from coordinate 52,309,208 downwards.
GGAAGAGGGTGTTTGCTATTACCAGTGGATTCCCTTGGCAAAACTCTGTTAGCCTTTGCCCTGTGTAGTGTAGTCATTTTCACAGTATTGATTCTTCCAGTCCAAGAATATTATCTCTCCACCTCTTTGTGTCATCTTTTATTTCTTTCATCAGTTTCTTATGGTTTTCTGCATACAGGTCTTTTGTCACTTTAGGTAGGTTTATTCCTAGGTATTTTATTCTCTTTATTGCAATGATGAATGGAATTGTTTCCTTAATTTCTCTGATTTTTTTCATTGTTAGTATATAGGAATGCAAGGGATTTCTCTGTATTAACTTTATATTCTGTGACATTACTATATTCATTGATTAGCTTTAGTAATTTTCTGTGGCATCTTTAGGGTTTTCTATGTATAGTATCATGTCATCTGCAAACAGTGAGATTATACTTCTTTTTCAATCCGAATTCCTTTTATTTCTTTTTTCGTCTCTGATTGCTGTGGCTAGGAGTTCCAAAACTATGTTAAATAGTAGTGAGAGTGGGCACCTCTGTCTTGTTCCTGATTTTAGAGGAAATGCTTTCAGTTTTTCTCCATTGAGAATAATGTTTGTTGTGGATTTGTCATGTATGGACTTTACTGTGTTGAGGTAGATTCCTTCTATGCCTACTTTATAGAGAGATTTTATCATAAATGGGTATTGAATTTTGTCAAAAGCTTTCTTTCTCTGTATCTTTGAAGTGATCATATGGTTTTTATCTTTAAATTTGTTAATATGGTGTGTCAATTTGATTGATTTTCATATATTGAAGAATCCTTGCATCCCTGGGATAAACCCCACTTGATCATGGTGGATGATCCTTTTATTGTGTTGTTGGATTCTGTTAGCTGGATTGTTGTTGAGGATTTTTGCATCTGTTTTCATCAGTGATGTTGGCCTGTAATTTTCTGGGTTTTTTTGGCATCTTTGTCTGATTTTTTATCAGGGTGATGTTGGCCTTGTAGAATGAGATTGAGAATCTCTCTCACCAGTTTTATTCAACATAGTTTTGGGGCTCTTAGCCACAGCAATCAGAGAAGAAAAAGAAATGAAAGGAATCCAGGCTGGAAAAGAAGAAATAAAACTGTCACTGACAGGATACTACATGTATAAAATTCTAAAGATCCTACCAGAAAACACCAGAGCTCATCAATGAATTTGGCAACGTTGCAGGATACAAAATTAATGCACACAAATCTCTTTCATTTATATGCACTAACAATGAAAAATCAGAAAGAGAAATTAAGGAAGTAATCACATTTATCATCATATAAAAAGAATAAAATACCAAGGAATAAACCTACCTAAAGGAGGAAGAAGACCTGTACTCAGAAAACTATAAGATAACAATGAGAGAAATCAAGGATGGCACAACAGATGGAGAGATATACCATATTCTTGGATTGGAAGAATTAATATTGTGAAAATAACTATACTACCCAAAGTAATCTACAGATTCAATGCAATCCCTATCAAATTACCAATGGCATTTTTTCACAGAATTAGAGCAAAAGAAAAATAATTTGTATGGAAATACAAAAGATCCCAATTAGCCAAAGCAATCTTGAGAAAGAAAAACAGAGCTGGAGGAATCAGGCTTCCAACTTCACACTATACTACAAAGCTAGTCATCTAGACAGTATGGTACTGGCACAAAAAGAGAAATATAGATCAATGAAATAGGATAGAAAGCCCAGAGATAAACCCACACACTTTTTGGTCACCTAATCTCTGACAAAGAGGCAAGAACATACAATGGAACAAAAACAACCTCTTCAATAAGTGGTGCTGGGAAAACTTGGCAGCTACATGTAAAGGAATAAAATTAGAACATTCTCTTATAGCATACACAAAAGTAAATGCAAAATAGATTAAAGACCTAAATGTAAGATCAGATACTATAAAACTTTTAGAGGAAACCATAGGCAAAACATTCTTAACATTAATCACAGCAAGATCTTTTTTGATCCATCTCTGAGAATAGTGAAAATACAAATGAAAGTAAACAAATGGGATCTAATTAAACTTAAAAGCTTTTGAATATCAAAAAACAACCATGAAAAAATGAAAAAGAAACTCACAGAATGAGAGAAAATGAAGCCATCAACAAGGGGTTGATCTCCAAAATACACAAACAGCTCATGTAGCTCAATATAAAAAGAAAACATACAAGTAAAACAAGTGGTCAGAAACTCTATACAGGCATTTCTCCAAAGAAGACATACAGATGGCCGAGAAGAACATGAAAAGATGCTCAACATCCTCATTATTAGAGAACTGCAAAACTAAAATGAAGTATCACCTTACACTGGTCAGAATGGCCATTCTTTAAAAATTTACAAAAAATGCTAGAGAGAGTTTGGAGAAAAGGGAACCTTCCTACACTGTTGGTGGGAATGTATATTGGTATAGCCACAATGTACAACAGTGTGGAGATTCCTCTGTTGTTGTTCTGTCACTGTCATGTCTGACTCTTTGGGATCCCGGGGACTGCACCATGCCAGGCTTCCTTGTCCTTCACTATTTCCTGGAGTTTGTTCAAATTCATGTCCATTGAGTCAGTGATGCCATCCAATCATCTCATCCTCTGTCGCCCACTTCTGCTTCTGCCTTCAATCTTTCCCAGCATCAGGGTCTTTTCCAATGAGTCAGCTCTTCGCATCAGGTGGCCACAGTATGGAGCTTCAGCTTCAGCATCAGACTGTCCAATGAATATTCAGGGTTGGTTTCCTTTAGCATTGACTGGCTTGATCCCCTTGCTGTCCAAGGGACTCTTAAGAGTCTTTTCCAGCACCCTAGTTTGAAGCATCAGTTCTTTGGCACTCAGCCTTCCTTATGGTCCACCTCTCACATCCGTACATGACTTTTACAAAAATCACAGCTTTGACTATATGGACCTTTGTTGGCAAAGTGTATTCCTTAAAAAACTAAAAATAGAGCTATCATGATCCAGCAGTCCCATTCCCAGGCATATACCCAGAGAAAATAATAACTTGAAAGGATACATGTGCCTCAATGTTCATTGCAGCACTACTAACAATAGCCCAGAAATGGAAGCAACCTAAATGCCCATTAAAACAGGAATGGATAAAGAATATATGGTATACATATACAGTGGAATATTACTCAACCATAAAAAAGAATGAAATAATACCATTTACAGCAATGTAGATGAACCTAGAGTTTGCCATACTAAGTGAAGTAAGTCAGACAGAGAAATACAAATATATGATATCACTTGTTTATGGAATCTTAAAAACTGGTACAAATGAGCTTATTTACAAAACAAAAACTGAGTCATAGATATAGAAAATAAAATTATGGTTATCAAGGGGGAAAGAGGGGAATAAATTTGGAGATTGGGATTGACATATACACACTACTATATATAAAAGATGATTAATAAGATGATTATATATGTAAAAGATGATTAATAAGAACCTACTGCATATCACAGGGAATTCTATTTGGTGTTCTGTAATGACCTATATGGAAATGGAGTTCTAGAGTCACTTTGCTGTACAGCATAAACTAACACAACATTGTATGTCAACTGTATTTCAATAAAAATTAATTAAAAAGAGGAACTATATGAGGAAAATTCACTATTTGACAAAAAAAATAAAAAACACCAAAACCACTTAGTCTATGTTTCTCAGCCACCTTTGCAATTTTGTTGGGATCATATAACTATTTCTAGCCAGTTGATAAAAGTAACATGTGCAGTTCCAGGACAATACCTGAGTCCATATATCTTTGAAATAAAGTGTGCCCTGCAGACTCCTGGGGGAGGTTCCCTAGATCTGTACTTGGATGTTGTGGTGGAAGTGGGACTGGTAGTAGTAGGATGAGAAGATGGAAGGACTGGGGTGGCCTCTAAACCGGGAGACTGGCCCCAACTTTCTCTGTCTCTACCAGAGCCCTGAGCTACAAAAAATTTCACACATAGAAGTAGCTGATTTTAGTCATTTGATTTGTTATGGAGAAGGGCAAGTGAATGACATAGATAGACTGGAGTAGAGGGTCCCAATCCAAAGGGAAACAGAGGAACTAGTGTAGGTTGGGGTCATATTGAAGAAAAGCCTCAAGGACCAGCCTGGGCATCTTAGACTCTCTTCTGGGGTATTAATAAGCCTTATACATGATGTCAATTTTTTCACCCACTAATTTTAGCATCCATTGATGTGTCTTGCTTCATTTGATTATTACCATCCTTATTGTCCAAAAATCACTTTCTATTTTCATCACTTTTTCTACTCTTTAAAAGTTGAATTTCTACTATTGAATTTTCTTCTATAAAAAAATTTCTTTCCCTTCTCATGTGTTATAAGAATATATGTATGCATCAAACTTGGGCTGGTGATTTATTTCACATATGGTAATATACATGTTTCAATTCTATTCTCTCAAATCATCCCACCCTCTCCTTCTCCCACAGAGTCCAAAAGTCAGTTCTTTATATCTGTGTCTCTTTTGCTGTCTTGCATATTGTTCAGTGCATGAAACAGGGCACTCAAAGCTGATGCAATGGGACAACCCAGAGGGATGGGATGGGGAGGGAGGTGGGAGGGGGATGGGGGACACATGTATACCCATGGCTGATTCATGTCAATATGTGGCAAAAATCACCACAATATTGCAAAGTAATTAGCCTCCAATTAAATAAATTTATTTTTTAAAAAAGAATGTATGTATGTATGTGTGTGTATATATATTAGTGTTGACTCATTGATTATTATCCTAGCCAATGTGGTATAATCCTTTACTAAGATTATTTATTTATGTATGCAAATATTTGCACATTTGATCAGTAGGAACCCCTTTTAGTTGACATTTGAGTTTATTTGATGCATTCCCATAATTTTTTGAGCATTTCTTATGTTTGGCACAGCAACATAACACAGACTCATTTTATATGTCTCTGGCCTCAGCCATCATACATTCCATCATGGAGGTCTTGCTTTTTTTTTTTCCCAGTGGATATTCATAAACCAAGACCTGGGTTCTAAGTGTGCTCAGTTCTATTGAGGTATCATTGTTACTATTCCATCTCAGAAGACAGATATAGGAGATGTGTGTATCTCCACATTTTAATCTATTTTAGATCCATTTTTAAAAATATGAGTTCATACTGCAGTATACCCTAATCCTCACCCCCGGTAAAGGTCAAATGGAAAGTCTATATTTCTACCTTTGCATGGGTGTAAACAGGTACTCTAGACTCTGACCCTGCCAGGATGGTGTCAGAGAAAGGTGAGTGGGGATCTAGGACTTCCATCCTCTCTGGGTGGCAACTAATTCCACCCCTCACCTCAGATGTCAAGACCACGTGCAGCAATAATGAGTTCTTCTCCTTCCTGACTCTGGTGATGTCAGAGAATACCTAAGTGGAGAATCAGAAATTTCACCACCTCTAGGGTAAGGAGTCCACCTTTGTACCTGGTACTCTTGTACTCCAGTACTCCAGTAATCTTGCCTGGAAAATCCCATGGACGGAGGAGCCTGACAGGCTATCTTCCATGGGGTGGCAAAGAGTCGGACACAACTGAGTGACTTCATTTTCACTTTGTACCTGGCAGTGTCAATGAAGACAATGTGGAGTCTGGACTTCTACATCTACTCAGAAATAATGAAGCACTCCTCCATCCCCAGTAAGGTGGTGTCAGAGAAGGTCTGTAGAGAGCCAGGACTATCACTACCCCTTATCCTTAACAAGGCTGTGTCAGTAGAGACCACATTGGGTACACTAAAAAGGCACTTCTGCCTCTACTGGCCAGGGTGATATCAGCAGGAGCCTAACACAGTGATATTAAGAAGTCCCTCTTGCACTCTGGGTATCAACAGAAGTGAAGTGGAAAACCTGCACTTCCATTCCTACCTAACAGGAATAAGGCAATGCCACCTTATAACAGCTGGAGCAGTGTCAGAGAATGCCTTCTAAAACATAGAATTTAAAAAAGATATTTTTTAAAAATTTAAATAAGATTTTGGCACCCATCACAAAATGCCCCAAATTTCCAAATTTCAATATGAAATCACTTATCAGAGTGAAAACTTAATTTGTGTTTTAAATATTTTAGTTCAATTATTTTTGATTATGGCAAAATACAAGCAACATAAAACTTAGTATCTTAAACATTTTAAAGTGTATAGTTCAGTGATATTATATACATTCATATTGTGCAAGTACCACCATCATTCATCTCCAGAATTCTTCATCTTGCATAACTGTAACTCTGCACTCATTAAATAATAACTCCTCATGATTCAACCTCTGGTAAACACCACTCTACTCTTTGTTACTACAAGTTCAGGTTTTTGTTTGTTTTTATTATTATATGTTCCACATATAAGTGAGATAATATAGAATTTTTCTTTCTCTATCTGATTTATTTCACTTAGCATAATGTCCTTAAGGTCTACTAATATTGTCACAAATGGCAAGATTGCCTTTTTGTGACTAATATTCTATTATGCATAATTAGATATTATGAATAATGCTGTAATGATCATGGGGTGCTGATCTCTTTGAGATAGTTGATCGCATTTTCTTCAGATATATATGTAGGAACAGGATTGGTGAATCATGTTTTCCATAGAGGCTGTACCTGTTTATTTTCCTAGCTAGAGTACATAAAAGTTTCCTTTTTTTATAGTCTCTCCAACAGTTGTTTCTTGTCTTTTTGATAATAGCCATTCTAACGGGTGTGAGGTGATAGCACATTGTAGTTTTGATTTTAATTTCCTTGATGATTAGTGAAGTTGAGCATCTTTTCATGTGCCTATGGGCTATTTGTATGTCTTTGGGGAAATGTCTGATCAATTCCCTTGTCTGTTTTTTTTTTTTAATAGGATTGTTTATTTATTTATTTATTTGCTATCCAGTTGTGTGCATTCTTTGTACATTTTGAGTGTTAATCTCTTATCAGATAGATGGTTTGCAAATATTTTTTCTCAATCTGTAGTGTACCTTTTTATTAAATGGATTGCTTCTTTTACTGTGCAGAAGCTTTTTTGTTTCATGAAGTGCCACTTGTTTACTTTTGCTTTTCTTACTTGTGCTTTTGATGTCATATCCAAAAAATCATTGCTAAGACCAATTTCCTGCACTTTGCTGGAGCGGCTGTGAAGAGATTTTCCACGACCAAGGTAAGAAAAACCCAAATAAGATGGTAGGTATTGCGACGGGGCATCAGAGGGCAGACAAACTGAAATCATAATCACAGGAAACTAGCCGATCTGATCACATGGACCACAGCCGAATGTGGTCCACTGGAGAAGGGAATGGCAAACCACTTCAGTATACATGCCTTGAGAACCCCCTGAACAGTATCAAAGGGCAAAATGATAGGATACTGAATGAGGAATTCCCCAGGTTGGTAGGTGCCCAGTATGCTACTGGAGCTCAGTGGAGAAATAACTCTAGAAGGAATAAAGGGATGGAGCAAAACCAATACCCAGTTGTGGATGTGACCAATGATAGAAACAAGGTCCAGTGCTGTAAAGAGCAATATTGCATAGGAACCTGGAATGTTAGGTCCATGAATCAAGGCAAATTGGAAGTGGTCAAACAGGAGATGGCAAGAGTGAACATAGACATTCTAGGAATCAGTGAATTAAAATGGACTGGAATGGGTGAATTTAACTCAGATGACCATTATATCTACTACTGTGGGCAGGAATCCCTTAGAAGAAATGGAGTAGCCATCATGGTAAACAAAAGAGTCCAAAATGCAGTACTTGGATGCAATCTTAAAAACGACAGAATGATTTCTGTTCATTTCCAAGGCAAACCATTCAATATTACAGTAATCCAGGCCTATGCCCCAACCAGTAACGCTGAAGAAGCCGAAGTTAATCAGTTCTATGAAGACCTACAAGACCTTTTAGAACTAACACCCAAAAAAGATGTCCTTTTCATTATAGGGGACTAGAATGCAAAAGTAGGAAGTCAAGAAATACCTGGAGTAACAGGCAAATTTGGCCTTGGAGCACGGAATGAAGCAGGGCAAAGGCTAATAGAGTTTTGTCAAGAGAACGCACTGGTCATAGCAAACACCCTCTTCCAACAACACAAGAGAAGACTACACATGGACATCACCCGATGGTCAACACTGAAATCAGAATAATTATATTCTTTGCAACCAAAGATGGAGAAGCTGTATACAGTTAGCGAAAACAAGACCAGGAGATGACTGTGGCTCAAATCATGAACTCCTTATTGCGAAATTCAGACTTAAATTGAAGAAAGTAGGGAAAACCACTACACCATTCAGATATGACCTAAATCAAATCCCTTATGATTATACAGTGGAAGTGAGAAATAGATTTAAGGGACTAGATCTGATTGATAGAGTGCCTGATGAACTCTGGACGGAGGTTCGTGACATTGTACAGCAGACAGGGACCAAGACCATCCCCATGGAAAAGAAATGCAAAAGAGCGAAATGGCTGTCTGAGAAGGCCTTACAAATAGCTGTGAAAAGAAGAGAGGCAAAAAGCAAAGGAGACAAGGAAAGATATAAGCATCTGAATGCAGAGTTCCAAAGAATAGCAAGGAGAGATAAGAAAGACTTCCTCAGTGATCAATGCAAAGAAATAGAGGAAAACAACAGAATAGGAAAAACAAGAGATCTTTTCAAGAAAATTAGAGATTCCAAGGGAACATTTCATGCAAAGATGGGCTCGATAAAGCATAGAAATGGTATGGACCTAACAGAAGCAGAAGATATTAAGAAGAGGTGGCAGGAATACACAGAAGAACTGTAAAAAAAAGATCTTCACAACCAAGATAGTCACAATAACGTGATCACTGACCTAGAGCCAGACATCTTGGAATGTGAAGTCAAGTGGGCCTTAGAAAGCATCACTACGAACAAAGCTAGTGGAGGTGATGGAATTCCAGTTGAGCTATTTCAAGTCTTGAAAGATGATGCTGTGAAAGTCCTGCACTCAATATGCCAGCAGATTTGGAAAACTCAGCAGTGGCCACAGGACTGGAAAAGGTCAGTCTTCATTCCAATCCCAAAGAAAGGAATGCCAAAGAATGCTCAAATTACCGCACAATTGCACTCATCTCACACGCTAGTAAAGTCATGCTCAAAATTCTCCAAGCCAGGCTTCAGCAATATGTGAACCGTGAACTTCCAGATGTTCAAGCAGGTTTTAGAAAAGGCAGAGGCACCAGAGATCAAATTGCCAACATCCGCTGGATCATGGAGAAAGCAAGACAGTTTCAGAAAAACATCTATTTCTGCTTCATTGACTATGCCAAAGCCTTTGACTGTGTGGATCACAATAAACTGTGGAAAATTCTGAAAGAGATGGGAATACCAGACCACCTGACCTGACTCTTGAGAAACCTGGATGCAGGTCAGGAAGCAACAGTTAGAACTGGACATGGAACAGCAGACTGGTTCCAAATAGGAAAAGGTGTACGTCAAGGTTGTATATTGTCACCTTGCTTATTTAACTTATATGCAGAGTACATCATGAGGAACGCTGGGCTGGAAGAAACACAAGATGGAATCAAGATTGCCGGGAGAAATATCAATAACCTCAGATATTCAGATGACACTACCCTTATGGCAGAAAGTGAAGAGGAACTCAAAAGCCTCTTGATGAAAGTGAAAGAGGAGAGTGAAAAGGTTGGCTTGAAGCTCAACATTCAGAAAACAAAGATCATGGCATCTGGTCCCATCACTTCATGGGAAATAGATGGGGAAACAGGGGAAACAGTGTCAGACTTTATTTTTTGGGGGCTCCAAAATCACTGCAGATGCTGATTGCAGCCATGAAATTAAAAGACGCTTGCTCCTTGAAAGGACAGTTATGACCAACCTTGATAGTATATTAAAAAGCAGAGACATTACTTTGCCAACCTAGGTCCGTCTAGTCAAGGCAATGGTTTTTCCCGTGGTCATGTATGGATGTGAGAGTTGGACTGTGAAGAAAGCTGATCGCCGAAGAATCGATGCTTTTGAACTGTGGTGTTGGAGAAGACTCTTGAGAGTCCCTTATACTGCAAGGAGATCCAACCAGTCCATTCTAAAGGAGATCAATCCTGGGTGTTCATTGGAAAGACTGATGCTAAAGCTGAAACTGCAATACTTTGGCCACCTCATGCGATGAGTTGACTCACTGGAAAAGACTCTGATGCTGGGAAAGGTTGGGGGCGGGAGGAGAAGGGGATGACCGAGAATGAGATGGCTGGATGGCATCACTGACTCTGTGGACATGAGTTTGAGTGTACTCCGGGTGTTCGTGGTAGACAGGGAGGCCTGGCGTGCTGTGATTCATGGGGTCGCGGAGAGTCGGACACGACTGAGCGACTGAACTGAACTGAAGACCAATTTCAAGGAGCTTTTAACCTATGTTTTATTTTAGTAGTTTTACAGTTTTGAGTCCTGTTTAGGTTTTTATCCACTGTGTGTAAATTTTTGTAAGTTGTGTAAGATGCAAGTCTAATTTCTTTCTTTTGCATGTGAATACACAGTTTTCCCAACACCATTTACTGTAGAGACTATCTTTTCCCCATTGAATATTCCTGGCTGTCTTATCCAATATTAGTTGACCATATACACATAGATTCGAGCTTCCCAGGTGGTGCTAGTGGTAAAAAACTTGCCTGCCAATGCAGGAGACATAAGAGTCGTGAGTTCAGTCCCTAGGTTGGGAAAATCCCCTGGAGGAGGGCATGGCAACCCAGTATTCTTGCCTGGAGAATCCCATGGACATAGGAGCCTAGTGGGCTATGGTCCATAGGGTTTCATCATATTTGGACATGACTGAAGGACATGGAACAACAGACTGGTTCCAAATAGGAAAAGGAGTATGTCACGGCTGTATATTGTCACCCTGCTTATCTAACTTATATGCAGAGTACATCATGAGAAATGCTGGGCTGGAAGAAGCATAAGCTGGAATCAAGATTGCCGGGAGAAATATCAATAACCTCACATATGCAGATGACAGCACCCTTATGGCAGAAAGTGAAGAAGAACTAAAGAGCCTGTTGATGAAAGCTAAAGAGGAGAGTGAAAAGGTTGGCTTAAAGCTCAACATTCAGAAAACTAAGATCATAGCATCTGGTCCCATCACTTCATGGGAAATAGATGGGAAAATAGTGGAAACAGTGTCAGACTTTATTTTTCTGGGCTCCAAAATCACTGCAGATGGTGACTGAAGCCATGAAATTAAAAGACACTCCTTGGAAGGACAGTTATGACCAACCTAGACAGCATATTAAAAAGCAGAGACATTACTTTGCCAACAAAAGTCCATCTAGTCAAGGCTATGGTTTTTCCAGTGGTCATGTATGGATGTAAGAGTTGGACTGTGAAGAAAGCTGAGCACCAAAGAATTGATGCTTTTGAACTGTGGTGTTGGAGAAGACTCTTGAGAGTCCCTTGGACTGCAAGGAGATCCAACCAGTCCATCCTAAAGGAGATCAGTCCTGGGTGTTCATTGGAGGGACTGATGCTAAGGCTGAAACTGCAATCCTTTGGCCACCTCATGCGACGAGTTGACTCACTGGAGAAGACTCTGATGCTGGGAGGGATTGGGGGCGGGAGGAGAAGGGGACGACAGAGAATGAGATGGCTGGATGGCATCACCGACTCTGTGGACATGAGTTTGAGTGAGCTCCAGGAGTTGGTGATGGACAGGGAGGCCTGGCGTGCTGCGATTCATGGGGTTGCAAAGAGTCAGACACAACTGAGCAACTGAACTGAACTGAACTGAAGCGACTTAGCACACACACATGTAGATTTAATTCTGGGCTCTTGATTCTATTCCATTGGTCTGTTTTTATGCCAGTACCATGTGGTTTTGATTACTATAACTTTGTAATAAAGTTTGAAATCTGGAAGTGTGATGCCTCTGTTTTGTTCTTCTATCTCAGGGGTTGCTTTGAGTATTCGGGGTCCTTCGTGGTTCCATACAAATTTTAAGATTGTTTTTTATACATCTGTGAAAAATACCATGGGAATATTGATATGGATTTCACTGAATCTATAAATTTTGGGTAGTATGGCGTTTTAATTATATAAATTCTTCCCAAACATGAACATGGAATATCTTTCTACTTGTTTGTGTCTTCCTCATCAGTTAGATAACATTCAGTGTATACATCTTTCACCTTGTTGGTTAAATTTACTCCTAGATATTTTCTTTTTTATGGTATTATAAATGAGGTTTTTATAATATCATAAAAATAATTTTCTTCATCTTTTCAGATAATTTGTTGTTAGCAAGTAGAAACACAATTGATTTTTATATCCCTATTTTGTATCCTGCAAATTTAGTGAGTTTGTTTATCAGTTCTAATAGGTCTATTGTGGAGTCTTTAGGGTTTGCTATCATGTCATCTGCAAATAGAGACAATTTTATTCTTCCTTTCTGAATTTTGTGCCTTTCATGTCCTTTTCTTGCCTAATTGCTACTAGAAATTCCAGTACTATATTGAATAGGAGTGGTGAGAGTGGGCACTCTTTTCTTATTCCTAACCTTAGCAGAAAAGCTTTAATAGTTTCACCATTGAGTATGAATTAGCTGTGGATTTGTCATATATGGCCTTCATTTTGTTGAGGTACACTCCTACTATACCCAAGATGTTGAGAGCTTTTAGTATGAAGGGATGCTGAATTTTGTTAAATGCTTTCTCTGCATATACGAGATTATCATATGATGCTTATATTTCATTCTACTAATGTATGTCACATTTGTTGATTTTCATATCCTCACATCAGAGAGATAAATCCCACTTGATCATGGTGTATGATGCTTTGAATGTATTGTTAAATTTGGTTTGCTAGTATTTTGTTGGGAATTTTTATAAATATATTCACTGGGGATGTTGGCCTGTGGTTTTTCTTTTCTTGTACATCTTTATCTGGCTTTGATATTAAGATAATGTTGGCCTCATAAAGTGAGTTTGGGAGTATTTCCCTCTCTTCAATTTTTTGGAAGAGCTTGAGCAGGATTGGTATTAATTCTTCTTTGAATATTTGGTAGAATTAAATTGTGAGGTCATCTGATCCTGGACTTTTCTTTTTGCGTTTTTTAAATTTTAATTACGGATTCAAACTTCTTAGTCATTAGTCTGCTCAGCTTTTCTACTTCTTCATGATGCAAACTTGGTAGGTTGTATATTTCCATAAATTTATCCATTTCTTTTAGATTACCTTATATGATGGCATAAAAGTGTTCTTTTTTTCTTAGTACAATTAAAAGTTTGTCAATTTTGTTTATGCTTTCAAAAAAATCAGCTCTTGATTCCAGGTCAAAAAGCTTCCTAGGCATGAAGGCTCCAGAGTTATTTCATAATAAGAGTGAAAGTCAGAGTGATGAGGACAGCATGATCATCAGTAGCCTTTCTAAAACCCTAAAGACAGTACTGGGTAAAGATTCAGGTATGGAAACCATGACTTCCCTGAATCTAGATGGCCTGCACCCATCTCCTGCAAACCTGGAGTGTTAGGCAGCTCCATGTCCTAGACTACAATGAGAGTCATCATGAACACAACTAAGGATGGTGGTCAATTAGTGTTGACTTGTGTATTGCTGGCATAGAACAGGAGGTGTGGGGAAAAAAAGACTCATGGATCTTTTATATTTTTTGTTTCTATTTCTATTCTGATCTTTATATCCTTCCTTCTACTAACTTTAGGCTTAGTTTGTTCTTTTTCTATTTTTTTCTAGGTGTAAATTTAGGTTATTTATTTCAGATTTTCTTTTTCTCAATGTAGGCATTTATTGTCATAAATGTCCTGGTTAGAACTGCTTTTGCTTCATTCTCCCAATTTTGGAATGCTATGGTTCCATTTAGTTTTTTTTTAAGATTTTTTTATTTGCCTTTAATTTCTTCTTTGACCTATTGGTTGTTCATGAACATGCTGGTTTTTTAAATTAATTTATTTATTTTAATTGGAGGTGAATTTCTTTACAATACTGTGATGGTTTTTGCCATACATCGACATGAATCAGCCAGGAGTGTACATGTGTCACCCCATCCTGAACCCCCCCTCCCACCTCCCTCCCCACCCCATCCCTCTGGCGGGAGTCTTAGCTCCAAAATTTTAGGACATCAGAGAACTCCTGACTCCAGGGACCATGTTGTTTATTTTTTTTTAATTTTTATTTTTATTGGAGGCTAAATATTTTACAATATTATATTGGTTGGTTTTGCCATACATTGACATGAATCCGCCCTGGGTGTACATGAGTTCCCCCTCCCGAACACCCCTCCCACCTCCCTCCTCCCCTTATCCTCCCTCTGGGTCATCCCTGCATACCAGCCCCGAGCATCCTATAACATGCATCGACCCTGAACTGGCGATTCGTTTCACATATGATAATATACATGTTTCAATGCCATTCTCCCAAACCATCCCACCCTCACCCTCTCCCACAGAGTCCCAAAGACTGTTTTATACATCTGTGTCTCTTTTGCCGTCTCGAATACAGGGTTATCATTTGCATCTTTCTAAATTCCATATATATGTGTTAGAATATTGTATTGGTGTTTTTCTTTCTGGCTTACTTCACTCTGTATAATAGGCTCTAGTTTCATCCACCTCATTAGAACTGGTTCAAATGCATTCTTTTTAATGGCTGAGTAATACTCATTGTGTATATGTACCAAAGCTTTCTTATCCATTCGTCTGCAGATGGACATCTAGGTTGCTTCCATGTCCTCGCTATTATAAACAGTGCTGCGATGAACATTGGAGTACATGTGTCTCTTTCAATTCTGGTTTCCTCGGTGTGTATGCCCAGGAGTGCTATTGCTGGCAGTTCTATTTCCAGTTTTTTGAGGAATCTCCAAACTGTTCTCCATAGTGGCTGTACTAGCTTGCATTCCCACCAACAGTGTAAGAGGGTTCCCTTCTCTCCACAACCTCTCCAGCATTTATTGCATGTAGACTTTTGGATAGCAGCCATTCTGACTGGTGTGAAATGGTATCTCATTGTGGTTTTGATTTGCATTTCTCTGATTATGAGGGATGTTGAGCATATTTTCATGTGTTTGTTAGCCATCTTTATGTCTTCTTTGGAGAAATGTCTGTTTAGTTCTTTGGCCCGTTTTTTGATTGGGTCACTTATTTTTCTGGAATTGAGCTGCAGGAGCTACTTGTATATTTTGGAGATTAATCCTTTATCAGTTGCTTCATTTGCTATTATTTTCTCCCATTCTGAAGGCTGTCTTTTCACCTTGCTTATAGTTTCCTTTGCTGTGCAGAAGCTTTTGATTTTAATTAGGTCCCATTTCTTTATTTTTGCTTTTATTTCCAATATTCTGGGAGGTGGGTCTTGGAGGATCCTGCTGTGATTTATGTCAGAGAGTGTTTTGCCTACGTTCTCTTCTAGGAGTTTTATAGTTTCCGGTCTTACATTTAGCTCTCTAATCCATTTTGAGTTTATTTTGGTGTATGGTGTTAGGAAGTGTTCTAGTTTCATTCTTTTACAAGTGGCTGACCAGTTTTCCCAGCATCACTTGTTAAAGAGACTGTCTTTTCTCCATTTTATATTCTTGCCTCCTTTGTCAAAGATAAGGTGTCCATAGGTGCGTGGATTTATCTCTGGGCTTTCTATTTTGTTCCATTGATCTATATTTCTGTCTTTATGCCAGTACCATACTGTCTTGATGACTGTGGTGGGACCATGTTGTTTAATCTCCACATATTTTTTAATTTTCCTGTTTTCCTTCTGCTATTCAGTATCATATCATTGTGGTCTGAAAAAATGCTTGATATGATTTCATTCATCTTAAACTTTTAAAGAACTATTTTGTGGCATTGTAGCATGTATACTATCATATGTGAAATGAATCACCAGTCCAGGTTCGACGCATGATACAGGATGCTTGGGGCTGGAGCACGGGGATGACCTATAGGGAGGATATGGGGAAGAGGGAGGTGGGAGGGGGTTTCAAGAAAGGGAACACATGTACACTCGGGGCGGATTCATGTCAATGTATGGCAAAACCAACCAATATATTAATGTAAGGTAATTTGCCTCCAATAAAAAAAAAAAGAAGTGCAGCATATAGTTTATCCTAGAGAATGTTCCAAGTATGCTTCTGAAGAATGTGTATTCTGCTGTTATTGGGTGGAATTTCCTATATATGGCTGTTAGGTCCATTAATTCTATATTTGTTTGAGTATACTCTTTCCTTGTTGATTACTGTCTGGATAATCTATGATAGTAGCATAGGTTTTTATAGTAGTATAGTATAGGTTTTTATAATCTATGTTGATTACTGTCTGGATAATGCCCTATTATTGAAAGTAGGGCACTGAAGTTCCCTACTACCCCTGCATTGTTGTCTATTTCTCCCTTCAGTTTTGTTAACATTTGCTTTATATATTTAGGTGCTTTGATGTTTTGTACATAAATATTTAAAATTTTATATGTCTTCTTGTTTGATCTTTTTCTATTTTTGGAGGTGTAAATTTAGGTTGTTTATTTCAGATTTTCTTTCATTTCAGGTGAATTGGCCCATTTATCAATTATATAATTACTTTCATTTTCTCTTGTTACATATTTTTTATTTATAGTCTATTTGTCTGATACAAGTATGGCTAACCCTGCTCTCTTGTAGTTTCCAGTTACATGGAATGCTCTTTTCCATCCTTTCCCTTTCAATAAATGTGTGTCCTTAAGGTGGATCTCCTAGGCAGCATATAGGTGGGTCTTGTTTTTTTTTTTTAACCCATCAGCCACTCTGTGTCATTTGATTGGGGAATTTAGTACATTTACATTTAAAGTAATTATTGATTGATACGTATGGACTTACTATTGCTATTTTGCTAATTTTTACTGGCTGCATTATGGTTCCTTTCTTCTTCTCTTCCTTTGTGATTTAATGATTTTCTGTAGTGGTATACTTTGATTCCTTTATCTTCTGTGTTTTTGCTCTTTAGTTACCATGAGTCTTACATAAAACATCTTATAGTTATAACAGTCTGTTTTTAGCTGTTAAAACTTAAATTTGAATGGACTCTAAAGTTCTACATTTTACTCTCTTTCCCCACATTTTCTGCACTTGATATCACCATTTACATCTTTTATATAGAATATTCATTAAGAAATTATTGCAGCTATATTTAATACTTTTGCCTCATAACTTTTATACTACAGTTATAGCTAATTTACATACCACTTTTAGAATATTAGAATATTCTGAATTTGACCATACATTTACCTTTGCCAGTGAGTTTATACTTTCATATATTTTCATGACACTAATTAATTTCCTTTTATTTCAGCTTGAAGAACTCCCTCTAACCTTTTTTATAAAACTGTTATGGTGAACTCTTTCAGCTTTTGTTTGGGAAAATTTTTATCTCTCCAATTCTGAAGCACAACTTCTGTAGGTAAAGTATTTTTGACTGGTATTTTTTTCTTTCAGTATCTTGTATATACCATCCCACTCTCTTTTGGCCTGCAAGATTTCTGCTGAAAAATCCACTAATGGCCTTAAGGGGGTTTTCTTGTATATAATAAGTCACTTTTCTTTTGTTGCTTCCAAGATTATCTGTGTCTTAACCTTTAGACAATTTAAATAAAATATACCTCAGCATGGATCTCTTTGGATTTATATTTTTGTTATCATTTGGGTTTCCTGAATCTGGATGTCTGCTTCTTTCCGCAGGTTTAAATAAACTTCCTAACCCTTTCTCTCTCTCTTCTCTTCTGGGATACATAACTTATATATTGATCCACTTTATAATGTTGCATAAGTCCCTTAAGGTATCTTTGCTCTTTTTCATTCCTTTTTCTTTTTGCTCCTCTGATTTTAAGATTTCATTTGCCTGTCTTTGAGTTCTTTGATCCTTTGTTTCACTTGATCTAATTTTATGTTGAATCTTTTAATTGAATTTTTCAGTTTAGTTACTAATTTCAGTTCTATGATTTCTGTTTGGTACTTTTAAATATCTTCTGTCTCTTTGTTGAAGTTCTCACTTTGTTCATGCTTTATTTTCCTGACCTAGTGAATATATTTATGACCATTATTTTGAACTCTCTTTAAGTAAATTGCTTACTTCCATTCCATTAAGATTGGTTTCTGGAAATTTATCTTGTTCTTTTGCTTGAAATATATTCTCCCACTTGTTTATTTTCTTTGACTGTGTTGCTTTTGGGGGCATTAGGTAAAACAGCTATTTCTCCTAGTCTTGACAGACTGGCTTCATGTAGGAGATGAACTTCATTAATCAGCTCAGCCTGAGCTCCTGGTTGCCTTTCAAATCTATTTGTCTAAGGTGGTATCTTTGTTCTTAGTGGCTCCTGGTAGATTAATATTACCATGACTTTTCAGAATCCCAAATGCTCGGGATGCCTACATTCTTGTTCAGGCTCCTAAAGGACTACCACTTGACTACTTCTTCAGCTTTCTGGGGCAGGCTAATTATTAATAGAAGTTCGACTTTTAGGATGCAGGTGGGAATGTCAGAATCTTAGATATGCAGTTTGACCTCTATCGGGGGGAACCAAGAGCTGGGTGTTTGGATAGCCATTGGAATGCTTATGTACTCATATATAACCCTTTTTTATTTGTGTGTTTCCTAGGGGATTTGTGAATTCCAAGCCCCATCATCTTCCAGAAATAGGTAATTTGGAAGTTCATTCCTGGGGTGGCAGTCACAACTGTTAGGGTGCTATATTTATGGAAAGTTACTTTCCAAGAAGAAGCTGGATATTTGATTTTACTGTTAGAGAGAGCCAATGGGAGGAGGTAGGGGACATGGCCACCAGTTCTTACTGGCTCCTGAGAGGATCAGCAAGAATACACAGAAGAACTGTACAAAAAAGATCTTCACAACCCAGATAATCACGATGGTGTGATCACTCACCTAAGGCCAGACATCTTGGAATGTGAAGTCAAGTGGGCCTTAGAAAGCATCACTACGAACAAAGCTAGTGGAGGTGATGTAATTCCAGTTGAGCTATTTCAAATTCTAAAAGATGATGCTGTGAAAGTGCTTCACTCAATATGCCAGCAAATTTGGAAAACTCAGCAGTGGCCACAGGACTGGAAAAGGTCAGTCTTTATCCCAATCCCAAAGAAAGGCAATGCCAAAGAATGCTCAAACTACTGCACAATTGTACTTATCTCACACGCTAGTAAAGTCATGCTCAAAATTCTCCAAGCCAGGCTTCAGCAGTATGTGAACTGTGAACTCCCAGATGTTCAAGCAGGTTTTAGAAAAGGCAGAGGAACCAGAGATCAAATTGCCAACATCTGCTGGATCATGGAGAAAGCAAGAGAGTTCCAGAAAAACATCTATTTCTGCTTCATTGACTATGCCAAAGCCTTTGACTGTGTGGATCACAATAAACTGTGGAAAATTCTGAAAGAGATGGGAATACCAGACCACCTGACCTGCCTCTTGAGAAACCTGAATGCAGGTCAGGAAGCAACAGTTAGAACTGGACATGAACAACAGACTGGTTCCAAATAGGAAAAGGAGTACGTCAAGCTTGTATATTTCACCTTGCTTATTTAACTTATATGCAGAGTACATCATGAGGAACGCTGGGCTGGAAGAAGCACAAGCTGGAATCAAGATTGCTGGGAGAAATATCAATAACCTCAGATATGCAGATGACACCACCCTTATGGCAGAAAGTGAAGAAGAACTAAAAAGCCTCTTGATGAAAGTGAAAGAGGAGAGTGAAAAAGTTGGCTTGAAGCTCAACATTCAGAAAACGAAGATCATGGCATCTGGTCCTATCCCTTCAGGGCAAATAGATGGGGAAACAGTGGAAACAGTGTCTTTTTATACTGCGGATGCTGATTGCAGCCATGAAATTAAAAGACGCTTATTCCTTGGAAGGAAAGTTATGACCAACCTAGATAGCATATTAAAAAGCAGAGACATTACTTTGCCAACCAAGGTCCGTCTAGTCAAGGCTATGGTTTTTCCCGTGGTCATGTATGGATGTGAGAGTTGGACTGTGAAGAAAGCTGATTGCCGAAGAATTGATGCCTTTGAACTGTGGTGTTGAAGAAGACTCTTGAGAGTCCCTTGTACTGCAAGGAGATCCAACCAGTCCATTCTAAAGGAGACCAGTCCTGGGTGTTCATTGGAAGGACTGATGCTAAAGCTGAAACTCCAATACTTTGGCCACCTCATGCGATGAGTTGACTCACTGGAAAAGAGTCTGATGCTGGGAGGGATTGGGGGCAGGAGGAAAAGGGGACGACAGAGAATGAGATGGCTAGATGGCATCACCGACTCGATGGACATGAGTTTGAGTGAACTCCGGGAGTTGGTGTTAGACAGGGAGGCCTGGTGTGCTGTGATTCATGGGGTTGCAAAGAGTTGGACACGACTGAGCGACTGAACTGAACTGAACTGAGAGGATCACAGTCAGCTCTCACATGCAGGCTGATTAGAAGCCAGACCCTCAGGCAACAGCTGGGAAGGTATGCAAACAAACTTCTTTCAGGGAAAACCTGGGAAATTGGTGTTTTGGCTATTTCTTCTGTGCTGAGCCTGGGGATATAGTTTCAGGAAGTGTTTGTGCAGCCACTTAAAAACTGATTCTTTTTTTAATATGATTAATATGGTCATGTGGGGCTAGTGACTGCCAAGACCCATTGGCTATCAAAGAAAGGAAGACTCATCCCTTGGGTGGAAGTTTTAAAAGTTGGAGTGCTGTATGTACAAGCTCCTTCCAAGGAAAAAAAGCTAGTGACTTGGTTTTGTTGGAATAAACTTGAGAAAGAAGGTGGTAAACATGCCTACCAGTTCTTTCAGACTTCAGGGAGCATCTCAGTCAGCTCACAGATAGGGACTCATAACAAGCTGATAGTAAGGCTGCAGCCAGTAAAGTATGCAGTCATAACTCTTCCAGGGAAAAACAGATATTGGCATTTCATTCCTGCTTCATCTGCACTGCACTAAGTTTGGGTAGAAGATAGCAGCAGGATGTGTTCATATGCCCTTTAACAACTACTTCTTTCTTTGCTATGATCTTATGGGACTCAAATGCTGAGCCCTGTTGGTTCTCAGAACTAGGTTATTTGAGTGTCAGCCTTAAAAATTGAACACTAAGAGGGAATTGGGCTTCCCTGTTGGCTCAGAAGGTAAAGAATCCACCTGCAATGCAGGAGACCTGGATTCAGTCCCTGGACTGGGAGGATCCCCTGGAGGAGGGCATGGCAACCCACTCCAGTATTCTTGCCTGGAGAATCCCCATGGACAGAGGAGCCTGGTGGGCTATAGTCCATGGGATAGCAGAGTCGGACATGACTGAGCGACTAAGTACACAAGAGGGAATTAAGATAGCAGATTAAGAGTATATAGGGCTCACCTCTCTCCACAAACACATCAAATACATTTACATCTGTAACAGTTCTCATGAGAAACTAACTGTAAACTGGAAAAAGAATTCCCATACAACCAAGGCTGTAAGAAAGATACACACATGAGACTTCACCGGTGGTCCAGTGGTTAAGACTCTGCTTCCAATGCCGGGTGCAATCCCTGGCTGGGGAACTAAGATCCCACATACTGTGCAGTACAGCCAAAAATAAAAAAAAATTAAAGAAAGAAAGATAGACAAAAGTCAGGATTTGCCCCTGGGAGGGACTAAGAGGAAAAAGGAGATTGCACAGGTGGACAACGGAGAGTGAGTGGGTTGAGCCACAGACTGGGTGTCCCAGTCCTAGGACCTATGCATGGGAGACAAGCCCCCTTGGCTGCTTGGAGAATCACTGGGACAGATAAAAATGCTTAGACTCCACTCATGAGGAGTGTGTAGGTACTGGCTTGTCACTAGGCAGGGTGGAGAGAGGTGTGTCCTAGTGGCTTCTACCTCACTGCACTCCTCAATCCAAACTTGAGCAAACACTCACTCCATGCCACAGCTTAGCACTGAATCTCTGGTGGCCAGGACCTGGGAAAATACTCAGTCTAGAAACAGAGGTGGCTTAGGGGACCATGGTCCCCTAGAGAGGCAGCAGTGTCCATGGTTGGTGCTTACTCAAACAGAACTGCAGAAACAGCCCAGACTTCTGACTGCCATGCAGCCATGTGAATTCCCACAATCACATGCCTGTCCCCCAGTCCCAGCCAAGTGAGTGCTCCAGTCAAGGCCACTCCATGCCACAACCTAACACTAGATCTAGGACAACCACAAGAGGGGAAATGACGTGATGGTTGTCTGAGTCTGAGCAGAACTACAGATGTCTGCACAGGCAGACCATCAGACTATAGTAAGCAAACAAATCCCACTTGGGGCAAAGGCCCCAGTGCAGGAAGAAGGAAAAACACACAAAGTAAACAAACTAGTTTGACCCTGATCTTCAGGGCTTCCACTTTAACAATTTGGGAGAAGAATCTTCCCCTAACAGAGTGATAATAGCCACTGAGCAGAAAGGAAATCCTGCCTCACATCCCGCACATACTCTAGATCCTCATAAAAAGCCACACCCCCTACCAAAGTGATAGTGACCAGGACATAATGAGGAAAGATGTGACTGGTATCAACATCAAATCCATTCCTCACACCAGGAGAATTGGGCATATGCAGTCTACATAGGGACACTCTCACATAAGAACAACTTTTCAAGATCACAATAGATAACTGTTTCACCTAAATTCATAGAGCCAGAGAAAGTTAAGTAGAATAAAAAGTCAGAGGAGCTACACTCATTTGAAAGAGCAAGAGAAAATCTTTGAAAAAATAGTGAAACAGATAATCTTTCTTCCAGACAATAAATTTAAAACATTGATAATTAAAATGACAAGTGAATTAAGAAAGAGAATTGATCTAAACACAAATCATTTTAACAAATAACTTAGTAACTATAAAGAAGACCCAATCAAAAATTGATAATTCAATTCCTGACATAAAAAGCACTCTGGAAGCAATGAATGACAGAAAAGAATGCATAAGTGATCTGAAAGATAGAATAATGGAAATTACCCAATCAGAACAGCAAACAGAAGGACAATTTTTTTAAAAAATGAAAGCAACATATGAGATCTATGGGATAATATAAAATGTGCCAAAATTAACATCATAGGATTTCCAGAAGGAGGAGAGAGAGAAAGGGATTGAAAACGTATTTGAAGAAATTACTGCTGAAAGCTTCCCAAACCTATAGAAAGAAACAGATATCCAGATACAGGAAGCACAGAGAACCCAAACAGACCCACAACAAGACACATTATAGTTAGAATGATAAAATATAAAATAAAGAGAGAAATCTAAAGGTAGCAAGAGAATAAGGAACAGTCATATACAAGGGAATCCCCCATAGGCCAGAAGGGAGTGGCATGATATATTCAAAAAGTCCTGAAAGGGAAAAACTTGCAATCTACAATACTCTACCCAGCAAGACGATCATTTAGAATAGAAGGAGAAATTAAAAAAAAAAAAAACTTTTGAGTTGAGCAACAGTTAATAAATTCAGCAATCTACCCTAAAATAAATGTTACATGAACTTCTCTAAATGCAAAAGAAGTAAGAATCTATATGAAAGGAAAAGTCACAATAGGAAATGTAAATATATAGTAAGAATAGAAGATCACTTAAGCCAGAACATAGATTAAAAGACAAAAAATTGCAAAAATAAATATAACTAAAACAAACAGTAAAGGTATAAGCATGAAGATGTAAAATATGACATTAAAAACACAAAATGTGGTGAAGGGGAATAAAAATTTAGATCTTTTAGGATGTTTTTGAACTTAAATGACTATCTGTATGAAGCAAGTAACTATAATTATGGGTGAACATATGTGAATCCCATGGTAATCACAAATCAAAAATTTCCAATAGATATAGAAAATAGATTACAAAAGAACGAAACCCAAGCAAACTACAAAAGAAAACAATTAAATCACAATGGGAGGGAAAAAAGATGAACAGCGAGGAACTACAAAAACAACTGGAAAACAAGTAATAAAATGGTAATAAGTACATAAATATCAACAATTACTTTAAATGTCAGTGGACTAACTACTCTGATCAAAAGACATAGGGTAAGTTGATTGGATAAAAGAACAAGACCTTTCAATAAGCTGCCCTCAAGAGACTCACTTCAGTGTCAAAGACACACACATACTAAAAATTAGGGGATGGAAAAAATATATTTTATGCAAACAAATGAGAAGAAAGCAGAGATAGCAATACTCAGCCAAAATAGACTTTAAAACAAAGGCTACAATGAAAGACAAAGAGCATTATTACAATGATAAAAAAGTCAATATAAGAAGGGAATATCACACTTGTTAATATATACACACCCAATACAGGAGGACTGAAATATATAAAGCAAATACTAACAGAGAAATGGAAAACTGACAATAATGTGCTTATAGTAGGAAAATTTAACATTCCACTGACACTAAAGGACAGGCCATCCAGACAGAAAATCCATAAGGCAACAGTAGTTGTAAATGACACAATCAAATATATATGTAAAATAGATGTAATGTCATACATATACATATGACATATATGTGTCATACATATATATATGACATTACATCTATTTTTAAAAAGCAGAATACATAATCTTTTCAAGTGCACATGGAATGTTCTCCAAGATAGATCACATACTAGGTCGCAAAACAAACCTCAACAAATCTAAAGATAGAAATTGTATCAAGCATTATTTCCAACCATGACAGTATTAAACTAGAAATCAACTATAGAAAGAAAAGTGAGAAAAGAGCCAACATGTGGAGACTAAAAAATATGTTACTGAAAAAACAACAGTCAATGATGAAATCAAACAAGAAATCAGAAAATGAAAATTGAAGCATAACTTTCCAAAATCTGTGGGATGCAGCAAAATTAGTTCTAAGAGGGAAGTTCACAGTGATACAGGCCTTCTTTAAGAAACAAGAAAAATCTCAAATACACAACCTAACCTACCACCTAAAAGAATTTTAAAAAGAAGAGCAAACAAACCCCAAAGTCAGCAGAAGGAAGGAAATTATAAAGCTCAGAGAAGAAATACATAAAATATAATTTTTTAATTGATAAAACCAAGATCTAGTTTTTTTAAAAAGGATAAACAAAATCAATAAACCTCTAGCCAGGCCCATCAAGAAGAAAAGGGAGCTTCCAAATAAATAAAATAAGAAAAGAAAGAGAAGAAATAACAACTGATACTACAGAGACAGAAAAAAAAATCATAAGAGGATACTATGAACAATTATATGCCAACAAAGACTCAATAAGATAAAGACAACATTTCTTCTCAAGTCAGTCCATAGGTTTAATGAAATTCCTATCAAAACCTCAGCAGGATATTTTGTAGAAATAGACAAGCTGATTCTAAGTTAATATGGAAAGGCATTAGAATATAAAAAATAATTTTGAACAAAGAATGAAGTTTGAGGAATAAGACAATCTGATTTTAAGAATGACTATGCAGACCTCATGCGAAGAGTTGACTCACCGGAAAAGACTCTGATGCTGGGAGGGATTGGGGGCAGGAGGAGAAGGGGACGACAGAGAATGAGATGGCTGGATGGCATCACCGACTCAATGGAGGTGAGTTTGAGTGAACTCCAGGAGTTGGTGATGGACAGGGAGGCCTGGCGTGCTGTGATTCATGGGGTTGCAAAGAGTTGGACACGACTGAGCGACTGAACTGAACTGATGCAGAGTTTCTCAATTTCAGTACTATTGACATTTAGACCAATTGACATTTAGCAACAGCATCACCACCTCCAATTGTGACAATCAAAATATCTCCGGCTATTGCTAAATATCTTTTAGGAGCAATATTACTTCCCATTGAGAAACACTTGGTATAACAATGACAGTGTGGTATTGGCAAATATATAGACACATAGATCAATGAAACAGAATAGACATTTGATAAACTGAGAAACAGATCCACACAAATATGGGCATTTGATTTTAACAACAGTGTAAAACAATTAAATGAGAGGATAGTATTTTCAACAAATGTTGTTGGAGCAATTAGACATCTATGTGCAAAAAGAAAATTGAACCTGGAATTAAACTACTCACCTTATACAATATTCAAGTTAATAGAGATTATAAATCTAAATATCAATATAAAATTATAAAGAGGAATAAACAGAACAAATTGTTACTTGAATTAGGCAAAGAGTTCTTAGATATAACAGCAAAAGCATCATTTGATGAATGAAAATGAGATCAATTGGACTTCATTAAAATTTAAAAGTTTTTCTTTGTGAGGGACATGGTTAAGAGAAAGACAGAACAGACTGAGGGAAAACATACAAATCATATATTTAACAAAGGGCTTGCATAAAGAGTATATTTTAAAAACCTACAAAATTCAATACTAAAACAAACAAAAAATTTAGAAATGAGCAAGAGACTTGAACAGACACTTCAATGGACAATACATAGAAGACAAATAAGAATGTGAAAAGATGAACAACATCACTGTGTGCTTAGTTGTTCAGTCATGTCCGACTCTTTGTGACCCCATGATTGTAGCCCACCAGGCTCCTCTGTCAAAGGGGATTCTCCAGGAAAGAATACTGGAGTGGGTTCCATGCCCTCCTCCAGGGGACTTTCCCAACCCATGGATCGAACCTAGGTCTTTCACATTGCCCGCAGATTCTTTACCTTTTGAGCCACCAGGGAAGCCCATGAATACTAGAGTGGGTAGCCT
This sequence comes from Moschus berezovskii, assembly GCF_049115385.1. Classification (NCBI taxonomy): domain Eukaryota; kingdom Metazoa; phylum Chordata; class Mammalia; order Artiodactyla; family Moschidae; genus Moschus; species Moschus berezovskii. Next base: position 52,282,542 of record NC_142488.1, on the reverse strand, counting down.
ATCCCTTCTCCAGGGGATCTTCCCGACCCAGGAATCGAACTGGGGTCTCTTGCATTGCAGGTGTATGTTTACCAGCTGAGCTATCAGGGAAGCCCATACAACATCATTACAGTGTGTTAGTCACTCAGTCGTGTCCAACTCTTTACAACCCCATGGACTGTAGCCTGCCAGGCTCCTCTGACCATGGGATTTTCCAGGCAAGAATACTGGAGTGGGTTGCCATTTACTTCTCCAATACAACATCATTAGGTAAATATAAACTAAAACCATTATGAGCTACCACTACTTGCCTATTAGAATGTCAAAAATGTGGAGAAAATGGATCTTTCATACATTGTATGATAGAGATTTCTGTGGTGGTGGAATAGTTTTGTATCTTGACTGCCATGGTTGTTACAGGAATTTATACATGTGATAAAATAGATTTAACTGTACACCTTTTTCCCTTCTATTTGCCACGAAGTGATGAGACTGGGTGCCATGATCGTAGCTTTTTTTAATACTGAGTTTTAAGCTGGCCTTTTTACTCTCCTCTTTCACCCTCATTAAGAGTCTTTTTCATTCCTCTTTGCTTTCTGCCATTAGAGTGGTGTCATCTGCATATCTGAGGTTGTTGCTATTTCTCCCAGAAACCTTTATTCCAGCTTGTAACTCATCCAGCCTGGCATGTCTCATGATGTGCTCTGCATATAAGTTAAATAAACAAGGTGACAACGTAAAGCCTTGTCATACTCCTTTCTCAATTTTGAACTAATCAGTTGTTCCATATAAAGTTCTAACTGTTGCTTTGTGACCTGCATATAGGTTTCTCAGAAGACAGGTAAGACCATATTAGGTCTGGTATTCCCGTCTCTTTAAAAGTTTCCCACAGTTTTTTATGATCCATGCAATGAAAGACATTAGCGTAGTCAATGAAGGAGAAGTAGATGTTTTTCTGGAATTCCCTTGCTTTCTCTATGAACCAGCAAATACTGGCAATTTGATCTCTGGTTCCTCTGCCTTTTCTAAACCCAGCTTGTACATCTGGAAGTTCTCAATTCAAATACTGTTGAAGCCTAGCTTGAAGGATTTTGAGCACAACCTTATTAGCATGGAAAGTGAGCACAATTGTCCAGTAGTTTGAACATTCTCTAGTCCTGCCCTTCTTGGGAATTGGAATGAAGATTGATCTTTTCCAGTCCTGTGGCCACTGCTGGGTTTTCCAAATTTGCTGACACATTGAGTGCAGCACTTTAATAACATCAATTTTTAGGATTTTAAATAGCTCAACTGGAATCCTATTACCTCCACTAGCTTTATTGGCAGCAGTGCTTCCTAAATCCTACTTGACTTCACACTCCAGGATGTCTGGCTCTATGTGAGTGATCACACTATCGTGGTTATCCAGGTCATTAAGATCTTTTTTGTACAGTTCTTCTATGTATTCTTGGCATCTCTTCTTGATCTCTTCTGCTTCTATTAGGTCTTTCCTCTTTCTATTCTTTATTGTGCCCATTTTTGCATGAAATATTCCTTTGATATTTCCAATTTTCTTGAGGAGATCTCTAGTCTTTCCCCTTCTGTTGTTTTCCTTTATTTCTTTGCATTGTTCATTGAAGAATGCCTTCTTGTCTCTCCTTGATATTCTCTGGAATTCTGCATACCATATGCTAGAGAGACTATGGAGCAACTGAAAATCTCATACATTGCTGATAGGAATGCAAATGGTAAAAACAATGTAGGATATGATTTGGAGATTTCTTATAAAGTTAAACATGTTTGCTATATGACCCAGCAATCACTTTTGTGTATACTTACCCTTGACAAACAAGTTTATAGCTAAACATAAACCTGTATATGAATGTTTCTACCTGCTCTATGTAAAATCTTCACAATTCTGAAAACAAGTCAAATGTCCTTAAACAGGTAAATGGATTAAAAATCTTGGGTACAGCCAATAAATGGAACATGCTTCAGCAGTAAAAAGAAGTGAACTGTTGATGGATCAGATAATTTGGATGAATCTCAAAAGCATGCTTAGTCAAAGAAGCCAGTTTCAATGAGTTACATAATGCATTGTTCTAGTTATATGATATTCTCAAAAAGATAAATGTACAATAATGTAGAACACATTGTGATTATTGTCAGGACAAGGACTGGGGACAGGGAGTGACAAGGCAGTGGTACGTCACGATGGGAGATTATTTTTCTCCTCCCTCAGTTCAGTTCAGTTCAGTTCAGTTCAGTCGCTCAGTCGTGTCCGACTCTCCGCGACCCCATGAATTACTCCCTAGGGAACATTTATTTAGCAATGACTCCAGACAATTTTCATTGTCACTACTGGAGGAGGGGTGCTACTGGCACCTTGTGGGCATAGGTCAGGGGTGCTTCTAAGCATCCTATAATGCACAGAAAAACTCCCCACAACAAATAATTATCCAGCCCAATAAATCAATGGGCTTCCCTGCTGGCTCAGACAGTAAACCTTCTGCCCGCAATGCAGGAGACCCAGGTTCGATCCCTGGGTTGGGAAGATTTCCCTGGAGAAGGAAATGGCAACCCACTCCAGTATTCTTGCCGTGAAATCCCATGGACAGAGGAGCCTGGTAGGTTACAGTCCATGGGGGAGCAAAGAGTCGGACATGACTGAGCGGCTTCACATATATCAACAGAGCCAAGATTGAAAAATTCTGCTATGAAGAGATGGCACAAGGGAGTTATAGAAATGATAGAATGGCTCTCTATCTTGACTATGACAGTGGTTACACAAATGAGTGCATGTGTTAAAATTCATAGGACCCAGGGAAGAGTTCGATTTCAATGTAAGACAACTTTAAAAATAAAATGAATTAAAAACGTTATACCACCTGAGTTGTAGCCCCAAATAAAGCAGATGGGAGTTATTTAACATTGGTCTAAATATATAATAGCAATAATCAGAGGAGCAAGCCAGAAGGTATAGAATGCTGTCAAAGCATGCACAATGTTCTACAGCCCAAGTGCAAGATTTTTATGCACAATAAGTTAAGAAACATTGAACACCAGCATGTATGGTGTTCCTTTCTACTTAAAGTACTCTTTGGCATTTCTTTTTATTTTTTTTTAAATTTATTTATTTTAATTGGAGGCTAATTACTTTACATTATTGTATTGGTTTTGCCATATATTGACATGAATCTGCCCCGGGTGTACATATGTTCTCCATCTTGAACCCCCCTCCCACCTCCCTCCCCATCCCATCCCTCTGGTTCATCCCAGTGCACCAGCCCCGAGCATCCTGTATCATGCATCGAACCTGGACTGGCGTTTCTTGTAGGCCATTTCTTGTGGTAATGAACTCCCTCAGCTTTTGTTTATGTGAGAAAGTCTTAATTTGTCCTTCATTTTTGAAGAATGGATTTGCTGTATACAGTATTCTTGGTTGATAATTTTTCCTTTCAGCACTTTGAATGTATTAACCCACTTCCTTCTGGACTGCAAGGCTTCTGTTGAGATTTCCACTGATAATTTTTAGAAGCTTCATTGTATGCAATGAGTCAGTTTTTTTCTTGCTACTTTTTATATTCTCTCTTTGTCTTTGAATTTTGACAACTTAATTATAATATACTTTAATTGGATCTTTTTTAGTTTACCTTACTTAGTTCACTTAGCTTCTTGTATTTTGATATCCATGTCTTTCCTGAGATTTGAAAACTTCTTGGCTAATTATTATTTTTTTTCATTCTCGGTTCCTTTTTCTTTCTCTTCTGCTGGGATTCACATAATGCATATACTGGTCCATTCAACAGTTTCTCATAACTGTTGCGGCTTTATTTTTGAGATTGTATCCACTTTTCTTCAGTCTTTTTTCTTTTGCTCTTCTGACTCAGTAATTTAAATGACCTGTCATCACAGATAGAATATTTTTTTTTCTTCTACCTGATCAGATCTGCTGTTGAACCCCTCTAGTGAATTTTTCAATTCAGTTATATTTTTCTGCTCTAAAATTTCTGCTTGGTTCTTTTCAATAATTCTAACCTCCTTATTTATATTCTCATTTTATTGGTGTAATTTTTCTGATTTTGTTTAGCTATCTGTCTGGGTTCTCTTTTACATAACTGAGTACATTTTTAAAAAAACTATTTCATTTTTGGCTGTGCTGGGTCTTTGTTGCTAGTCACACTGAGCAGGGATTACTCGTTGTGCTTATTCTTCTCACTGCAGTGGTTTCTCCTGTTGTGGAGCACAGGCTCTAGACAGTCGGGCTTCAGTAGTTGTGGTACATAGGCTCAGTAGTTGTGAATTGCAGGCTTCAGTGGTTGTGGCTCACTGACTCAGTTGCTCTGCAGCGTGTAGCATCTTCCTGGACCTGGGATTGAACCTGTGTCCCCTGCATTGGCAGGCAGATTCTTATCCACTGTGCCACCAGGGAAGTCCCATTGAATATCTTTTAAAAAGTTGTTTTAAATTCTTTTTAAAGAATTTAAAGTCAAGTAAGTCAGAGGCCTGCCTTTCTTTAGGTTGATTTCTAGAGACTTCGTTCCTTTGAATGAACCATCTTTTTCTGTTTCTTTGACTGCTTTGTGGTATTTTGTTGAGATTTTGACATTTGGAAAAATAGCCACCTCTCCAAACCTTCATGGACTGGCTTTGTGGAGGGAAAGAACTTCACTGACCAGCTTATTTTAAAGGCTCAGTATTCTCTTAAGCCTTTTCTGATGCTTTTTTACTGGGCTTGTGTTTTAGTTTTATTTCAGTTCTTGATGTATAAGCTGCTTTTAAACGGCCTGATTTCCTTAAGAGTCTTACCCCTGCTTCTTTTCAGAAGCCGGTTTTCTATTGTATTCCTCTACCCTCTGGTGCCTGTGCATCTGCAGATATCCTGAGCTCTGTTGCACAGACCATTACTCTCTGTTTCCTAAACAGCTATCCGAACAATGATAGGGGACACAAAAACTAATCTCTTGTACATATATGAACAGAGAACAAGCAAGTACATTCCTTACCTAAGAAAGGAACTGGGAACTGGGAAATTTCTTCCCAACCATGCTGTGCTGTGCTAAGGAGGAGGTAGGACAAGAGTGAACAAAATGTTGTGCAATTTCCTGCCATTTTAGTTGTGGCTTTTCCTTGTTTAGATGTTTGCTTGGTTGCTACTGCTTCTCACCTGGTTTCTAGAGTTCTCAAAGCTATTTTGGTTCATACATTTTGGTTTATTTAGTGTTTCTGTGGAAGACTGAATGCCTAGAGCTTCTTAGTTGATCTTGCTGATATCACTCTCTCTTCTTTAGGCTTTTGATATGGTGGATTGTACTGATTTATTTCAGAATGCTGCACCAGCTTTGCATAATTAAAATAAATCCTACTTGGTTATAGTGAGCAATTTTCTTTATACATTTCTGAAATTGATGTGCTGCTTTTTGTCAAGAATTTTTGCATCTACTCTCATGAACATTATTTACGTAGAGTTTTCATTTTTGTACTGTCTTTGCCTGAATTTAGTACCAGAGTAATATTGGCTCATAAAATTAATTTGGAACTGTTTCCTATCTTCCATTTTCTGTAAGAGATTTTATAAAATCAATATTAATTGTTTAATCATTTGGTTATGTTCTTGTGTGAAGCCTTCTGGGCTAATAGTTTTTCAGAAACTTTTACAGTACAAATAATTTCTTTGATAGTTACATATCTCTTTTTTTCTTAATTGAATTTTGGCATCTTGTAGTTTGAGGAACTGGTCTATTTCTTCTAAGTTGTGGACTTTATGAGTGTTAAGTTGTCATGTTCGCTGTTATCCTTATAAAGCTTGCAGAATTTATAGTGTTATCCCTTAGTTTATTATTAATATAGATAATTCTTATCTTCTCTTTGTATCTTTGTCAGTTTTGCTGAAGTTTTGTCAATTTTATTGATATTCTCAATGAATCAACTTCTTATTGTATTGATTTTCTCTATGCTTTCTCTTTTCACTGTTATTGTTTTCTACTTTTTAAAATTATTTTCTTCCTTCTAAATTTTTGTGTTAATTTTCTTTTCCTAGTTTCTTGAGATAGAAATTTTAGGTAATTGATTTTAGACCTTTACTCTGCTTAATGTAAACATTTAGTACTATGAACTTCCCTCTCATCATCAGTTTAATTGTATCACAAATAATGTTTCATTTTTATTTTCTTTCATTTCTTTATATTTAAAAATTTTCCTTTGAGACTTCTTTGACCCATGGATTATGTAGAAGTATCAACATATTGTTCTATTTTTAAGTATGTGTATATTTTCTGTTGTTTTTCTTTTATTGATTATTAATGTGATTGCTTTATGGTTGGTGAACATACTCTGTATAATGTCAATTTTTTAATGTTGTTGAGATTTGTCTCCAAGGTATGAGTTATCTTGTTGAAAATTCCATGGGTACTTAAAAAGAATGTATTTTCTGTCATTGATGTTGTCTGTAAATACATCAGTTACACTATTTTGGCTGATTGTATTGAAAAGGAAAAGTTAACATTTTACATTACCTCCTGTTCCTTCTGCCTCTGTAACTCAGCTTGCTCCTCGCAAAGTCTGGATACCATAGGTCACATACTGGTTTCTGCAACATTTCTGGAGGCCCCAGAGAGATTGCAACCATGCTGGTCCCTTGAGCTGCCAGACTGGTGGCTCGGCCAGGCTGAAGCGAAGGAACCCCAAGACGAACGAGGAGGTGCACCACCTGACAGTATTCTGGGTTCTCTTTCAGACCAGTGTTCTGACTCTCTGGACAGCCAAGCCCCAACTGTACTCATTGAAGGGACAGACCAACTCACCAGGAATGGCCACAGAATCAGGTAAGGCCCCAGGGCCAGTCCCCAGTCAGGTCCTACCCCAACGGGTAAAAGAGGAGACTGATCACCTCCTTGGAGCTCCTAGGAAGGGAGCAACAGTTAAGGAAACCTGGGGACTCAGGAGAAGTGGGGCATTGTATTAACCTCTGAATGATTGTGAGTGTGTGATCACTGGTTGAACAGAGAGAAATTTTTGTTTTTGGAAACTGCAAAACCAATTCTTTTTTGCATATGCAATTAAAAACAACTAGCTTGTTAAAAGGCCTGCCTAGGAAAAAGCTTGAAGTTAACCCTTTCCATGTCCTTGAAATACACAGCCCACTTTGCCTGAGACCTCAGCCTTGGGCAAGTTAGAACTACAAGCAAAGAAAGAAAAAGGGGTCAAAGAGATATTTTGAATCTCAGACAGAAAACTATAAGATCTCTGTCAGTCTGTCTGTCTGGATTTATGTATATCTCAGTGTATATCTTTTTTTTCTGATAATATTGTTGAAGTTGTAATTGAGTTCTAATTTAATTGGCCTAAAGAAAAGTAAGCGTTTACAAATCAAACAATTCTAAATACAGAAAAATTAACCTAAATAAATTTCAGATTCACATAAACTGGGAAATATTCAGTATTAAATATCTAGTATTAATATTTGTTTGCTAATCTAATAAGGAAGTAGGATGCATGCTTTAAATAAAGCAGATATAAAAAATAAAATTACATTTTATAAAGTGAAAAGAAAGTAGTTCTGACTTACAGGTGACTGTTATAGAAAGTGATTAAAAAGTTTGTGGAAAGTGGACCCTGAAAAAAAGTTTTGTGCATGGTTAGGACTAAGTTGAAAAATAAATTTAATTAAGTTTACCTAAATGAGTTTAAAGTAAGCTGGTGCAAAACTTGAATTCGGCCTTTCTCTCTGTTAAGAGGACATACTTTCTTCAGATGTTGAACTGCTTTTAATAATAGATTTAAGTTTCTTTACCTCTTAATTGATTTGTCCTATATTTACTGTTGAAATCTTTTGTTCTGTTCTGTTCAGTCACTCAGTCGTGTCCGACTCTTTGCGACCCCAGGGACTGTAGCCTACCAGGCTTCTCCATCCATGGGATTCTCCAGGCAAGAATACTGGAGTGGGTTACCATTTCCTTCTCCAGGGGATCTTCCCGACCCAGGGATCGAACCCGGGTCTCCCACATCGGAGGCAGATGCGTTAACCTCTTTTGTTACCTTTGGCTAAGTAAATAATTATTATTTCACAGTGACTTATATGCTCCTACCTGACTGAGTGTTATAAACCCTTTTGATGTTTATTGACAAATCTTCCTAAATAACTTGACTTCTAGCTAACTTTGTGGTGCTTCAGAGGGTCCCGAGACATCCCAGAAAGCTATTAAGCTACCTGGGTTCATTTGACATGTTAAATTACATGAGAAGTACTGTTGAAGGGGTGAAAAAATCTTTTCAGGTTATACTGTATGGTTATGTTACTAATACAGATATCCTAAGATTATGTGAAATTCATATAGATCTGATATGCCCTGATAAAATATGGTAAATTATAATTCTAGTTATCATATTAAAGTGTTATGACCAGGTTTCTTTGTCAATTGCAATAGAATCAGATTTTAAACATGCCTTCTATGGTTTTACTCTCATGCTTTAGAAGAATACTGCTAGTTCTTAAAAATTTATGGAAAAGACTTTCAAAGATTAAGCAGATAAACAAATTTTGTTATTAACAGTAAGCTAGTACCAGACTGGAATTTGGTCTTCTCTTTGTTTAGAGAAAAAAGTTTTCTTAGAATACAGCTTTTGATAACAGATTATGAGTTTCTTTGCCTTTAAGTGATTTACACTTGTTTTAAAATCTTTTTGTTACTTCAGTAAAGTAAATAAACATTATGTAAGATTATGGTAAATGTAGACAAAGCTAATTCTGCTTCTACAAAAAATAGCCCCGTATGGTTAGACTTTTGCTATCCTAATGTCCTTAAAACATGACAATAGTCTGCTCCTAAATCAGGAAATTGAAAATGGATAAAAAGCTAAAAATCAGAGTGAGAGCTATGGGAAATCCAAGACGGCCACTTGGCTTTTCCAGGTTCCCTGACAGACCTCATTTTTATTTGATAGGTTAAAGCCTTACATGGCTACAATGTTAATGCCCTCACAATGAGTTCTCCAAAAAGAAAAAAAAATATGTTTCACTGAATATTAAGTCCTAGTTTTGTTAATTAAGGTCTGTGCTTACTAAGACTCACTTCTGAGATCACTCCTTGTTATGTTATATTGCTTAAAGTTTTAATTAAGTTATTAAAAGGACACTCTTAAGTTTGTTTCTAAAGCTTACCTCAGTAACCAATCTTTGGACAAAGGTCAGATGCTCCATGATGTACAACCAGGAGATTAACACTTGGCTATAATCATTCAACTAAGTCAGATGACCTGGAGTATACTGGGCTATACCCAATGAAAGTTCTTGACTTAAATTCTTGCTTGTGACCTTATTAATAACTGCTGGCCATTAGTTTCTATGTAGCTTGCTTCAGAAAATTATTTCTTATATTATATTGTGTGACTGAACCTGTGATAAAATGCTGATATGCAGTTCTACATGAGATCAATAATTGTAATAATGTAACTCTAGATATGAGAAGAAGCAACAAGAGGAAATATTTTCCTGGACCAAGAGGCTAGTAAGACAGGTATGGTCCAGAAACTTTTGCTACTTACAAGGCCTGCTCTAGTGACAACTCATTAAGTGGCCTGTCAGTGGAATCTTTGTTAGACCTGGGAATGAGCCTTCCCAGCCCCGTGGGACACAATGATCATGAAATGCCACCCAAACATGGTCAAATATGTGGCTATGAAGGGACCCTACTGACTGGAAGTTTGCCAGCAGCCTCTACAAAGGTCAAATCATGACCACTACAAGATGCTGACCTTCAACACCCCCTTGAAATGAGTTCAGGGTGGAGACAAAAAATAAGGCACTCTGTGCTCTGGGAAAAATCCAGAAAAACAGGCCTTTAGATAGATGCTTTCAGGTAAAGATTTTTATGAGTACAAATTCTTGCATCTTCTCATGCCTAGGGAAATACCAATATCACAAACCAATGTCTGGACCTGGTTCTCCTGGCTAGCCCCGCAACAGCTTTCCTACTTCTATTAATCTTTGGGCCATTTATCTTTAACTTTCTTGCTAAGTTTGCTTTTCCAAGTAGTAGTATGACAAGAATATCCCCTGGCCGACACCCAGACAATGCTGGAACAAGCTGCCTTATCATTCTGTGGACTCTCATCTCCCTCTGTGAATACACCTCGAGGTCCTCAGGCTATTCTCCCTTTGAGATCTTATATGAGAGACCACCCCTAGTGATAGAAAAGCTCAACAGAGACCACCAGCAACTAGCTGACCTGGAGATATCCCAACACCTCCAGGCTCTGGGAAAAGTCTTCCACCATATCGTCTGATAAATCTTAGAGAAGACACCCATTCCTTTGGGCAAATGGGTTCATCTCTGTCAGCCAGGAGATGAGGTGTGGGTTAAAGGTTAAAAAAATAAACAACAACAACACTTCAGCCAGTTTGGACAGGCCCTCACACTGTCGTCCTGGCAACCCCTACAGCTGTTAGAGTTATAGGTGTCATCCCTTGGATCCACCACACCAGAGTCAAGAAGGCAGCTACTTTCTGTGATGAGGACACCTGGAAAACAGTTTGGGACCCCCGAAAATCCCCTCAAGTTCTGGTTCCAGAAACAACGGTCCTAACCCATGAAGGACGCTGAGCCCTGCTTTAGTCACTCTGAAAGCTGACTAGTCAACACACGGCAGAAGCTTGAGCAACACACAGTCTTGCTCCAGCCACACTCCATCAGCTGGCTGGTTAACGCACGGCAAAAGTTTGAGGGTCTGGCTATCAAAATATCAATGGATTTTCATTGTCAACTCTGGACTCTATCCCTGATTGGTATTATTGCTGTGCTCTTCGCTATAGTACTAGCTTCAGTCACACCACAGGACTGGGATTTGGGTCAGAAGCTGCGGTTAGCTGTCTGTTATCTCACTGTAGTGGGAAGCCTTATTCTTATTAGATGTCTCTTGTGATCGATTCTCCCTACTAACTAAATTGCTCACAGTATATCTGACCCCCCTTCACAATAGGCTCAGTTGCTATAGCCGTAACAACCCAAAGATGGGAAGAAAACCTTTTGCTAGTGTTCAGTTATCTGTTATGTGCAGGCTGCTTTGCAGCCTTTTGGTGTCCCTGGCTGTAACAGATGGTGCCGTTCCTTATCCATCATGCACCTGTCAACATTACAGTCAACCCTTAGAAAATCATCAGCTAGAACAATGTATAGATAGCCAATCTTATAGGCCGATCACCTACTGCCTTCATAACCATGCAATGTATATCCAGGGGCATGGGTGCCAAAAATGTTTTCCAGTTATGCCCCCCATGGCCTCTAACTCTCCCCCACCAGAGGATCCAAACCCTGGGTGGTATCCTGACACCATGACATTGCCATCATGCCCCTGTTCCTCCATCTACCCCCCGAATGCCACACAGATGTTACAACCCAGAACAGGTGTCTGTCTGTCAAATAAATGGAAAAACCTACTGGACAGGAACAATAATGCAGACAAATGAAATCACGGACCAACTTTGTCCTAAAAAATCAGACTCTGCCTGTTGGCAGTATGACCCAGGTTACAGAGTTAACCCCCTTAGACTCTCGTCTGTACCAAGTTCTCAACACAAGTCATAGCCTTCTAAATGACACCAACCCCCAGCTGGCCAGGGATTGCTGGCTGTGCTTATCCTTAGGAGCTCCATGGTACTTAGCTACACTAGCACCATTGAATAATGGAACAGCCATGGGCATTCTTATAGACCCACCCTTACAAGGGCCAGTCCTAAGGACAATTGAGTTAACTCAGAAGGCTCCAAAATGCTTTACAAATGATGGAAGAACTGACCTTGTAGGCAATTTAGCCAGGGATGAATGTAATCAAACATTAAAAGGTGAGTGGCCCACTCATCTTCCCACAAACACAATATGGTGCCACCCCCATTAATGCCTTTTCTTTGTTTGTGGGACAGATGCTTACTTATGTCTACCAGTCAATTGGATGGGTATCTGCATCTTAGCTTTCCTCACTACCCAAGTGAATATTGTCCCTAACAGGCAGACTCTCACTGTACCTATGACAGCACATACACGGTCAAAAAGAGCCATCCAGTTTATACCCCTACTAGTTGGTCTGGGAAATATGGCTAAGATAGGTATGGGAATAGGAGAAATTGCCTCATCAACCACCTTCTACCATACACTATCCAAGGACTTCACAGGTGACATTGAGAGAGTAGCCAAATCTTTAGTGGCCTTACAGGACCAACCAGATTCCCTGGCTGAGGTGGTTTTACACAATAGGAGAGGGTAGACCTACTGACAGCTGAAAAGAGAGGACTCTGCCTCTTCTTAGATGAAGAATGCTGCTTTTATGTAAACCAATCAGGAATAGTCAGGGACATGGCCCAACAGCTAAGGGAACAAATCGTGAAAAGGAGAGAGGAACTAGCAAATTCCTGGGGTAATTGGAACAATATCTGGAGCTGGGCATCGTGGCTTCTCCCTTTAACTGGTCCTCTCCATGTTCTTTGCAGTGCTCTTGTATTCTCAATGCTATTCCCTTGTATTCTCAATGCTATTACCCAGTTCATAATCTCTTGAATTAAATCCATAAAGTTACAAATAGTAATAGCTCAATATAGCCCCCTAAACAATGGGGAACTCTGAATGTCCTACCAAAACATGAGATGAAAGAAACATCTAGAGGGGGGAATGAAGAGGAAAAGTTAAATTTTTATATAACCTCTTGTTCCTCCTGCTTCTGTAATTCATTTGCTCCTTGCAAGGTCTGTATCACACAGGTCACACAGTCTCAGAAAGTGGGGACTCACAATACTAGGAACTGGAGCTTATCTCACTCACCCTCATCCTGCTGTTTGCAATCGCCCAGCCCCTGAAAACCCACAAACCCGCTTAATCACGCTTGCTCATATATAAAAACTCTGTAACCCCTTTTTTCAGGGCTCAGAGCTTGGAGTGTTAACTCCTCTGGGCCTGCTGGCATAATAAACCTGAGTTCAACTCTCCGAGTGTGGTGCTTGGTTTCTCGAGTACTGGTTTCTGCAACAGTATTATTCAGTTCTTCTATACCTTTACAGATATTTTGTCTCATAGTTTTATGATTTGCTGAGAGTGTGGTGTTGACATTTGATAGTATTACAGTTCTGGATTTGTCTACTTCTTTCATTTATATTAGTTTTTCCTTCATATATTTTGAGGCTCTGTTCTTTGATACACACATATTTAAGATCACAATTTCTTCCAGGTGATTGACCTTTTTATCATTATGTAGTGTTCCACTTTGTCTCCACTTTTGAGAATTCAAATTTGTTTTTGTACATAGGTTCACATTTTAACAGTTTCCAGGTTTGGTACATTTGAAATTTTTGATTTTTATTTATTAATTTATGGTTGCACTGGTCTTCATTGCTGCTCACAGGCTTTCTCTAGTTGTGAGGCTACTATCCAGTTGTGGTGTGCAGGATTCTCATTGTAGTGGCTTCTCTTGTCAAAGAATATGGACTCTAAGGCACATGGGCTTCAGTAGTTGTGGCACAAGGGCTGAGGAGTTGTGGCTCACAAACTCTAGAGCATGGGCTCAGTAGCTGTGGTGCACAGGCTTAGTTGCCCTGAGGCATGTGGAATCTTCTCTGACCAGGGATTGAACCTGTATACCCTACAATGGCAGGTGGATTTTTAACCATTGGGCCACCAGGGAAGTCTGGTACATTTTAAATTTTAACAGCAAAATAAATTCTTAAGCATAGGCTAATTTGTTTATGATCAGATTTGTTTCTATTCAAGCATTAGTGATCTATGTACTGGGTTGGGTAGATTTTTCTTACAACTGCTCCCTAGCCCAGAGAATAATTCATTTTCCCAATCCTCTTTTAGAGGGGAGACTGATGTGATGGTCTAGACTCTGGACCACTGTGAGCAGTACCACCATTTATTTTGAGGGGACATATCAGGATGTCACCAGTAAACTTCTGCCTTCCCAGAGCTTATGGTAATGTAAGGACAGGTCTACCAATAACCTAAGTGGGAAGACTATTGATGCGGGGACTGATCAAGGCCCCCTGAAGTCTGGTTCTTCAATTGTTTTCACAATAAGCAGATTGTCCTCATTTGGACATTGTTTCATCTCTTAGTAGTTTGACCTTGACATTTAAATTGTTCAAACTGACAAACATATTCCAGGCCAACTTGCTAGTTTCCGTTATTTCTCGGTTGTCTTAATTACAGTGAAAATTGGACACTTCAGTTCATCTTTAGTAACTATGTCCATATACCTAATTTATTATTGCTTTATGTTCTTCATATTTTACAATTGCCTTGAAATAGATGACACATGTTGAGAAATACATTTTAGCTATTCCTATTATATTTTTGCATATATATATACACACACATACACACACACACACACACACACACACGCACACAATACTATATATATTGGCGATGGACAGGGAGGCCTGGCCTGCTGCAGTCCATGGAGTCGCAAAAAGTTGGACACTACTGAGTGACTGAACTGGACTGATTATAAATTTTACTTTTTGTATTGCAGCATCACTACCACTTTCCAATATAACTCTTGCACAAAAATCTCATTGCTTACAGGCTGATACTAGCTATTAATATAAGCATAGTCAAAATGGGATGAGATAAATTTTTCTTTGGTAATCAGTTTCCAACTATGCCTTCACATGAGCTGGTGGAGTCTGCTGTATTGTCCCTATAATCCACCTAAGCTGCCTGTTATGCAACAGTTTCCCCACCGCTAGAAAAACAATTCTTTGTTTCCATAGGCTCTGGTAAAGTTGATTTCCTCTGTGCCCAGAATAAATCTACCACTGTGATCACACTGATATCATATGGTGCCATCACTCAAATTCAGCCTTAGTCAAATGACCATCAACTTAAGTATTCCTTAACACATGTTCTAGAGAGGGGAATGGAAAAGGTTATGACAAAGGTAAGCTAGATGCAGTAAAGTGGTTTCAGAATGGGAGGCACTTTTACATTATAGTTTATCTGAATACTGAAAATCTTGGCTAAAAGACTTTTTATTATCCTGTGTTTAGAATACGGTTCATGGGTGGGGGGGCGGTCCTAAGATGACAGAGGAATAGGACAGAGAGACCACTTTCTCCCCCACAAATTCATCGAAAGATCATTTGAACGCTGAACAAATACCACAAAACAACTTCTGAACACTGGTGGAGGACACCAGGCACAAGAAAGGCAGCCCATTGTCTTCAAAAGGAGGTAGGACAAAATATAAAAGATAAAAAGAGAGACAAAAGAGTTAGGGACAGAGACCCGTCCTGGGGAGGGAATCTTAAAAGAGAAGTTTCCAAACACCAGGAGCCCCTCTCAGGTTAGTCTGGTCTGTGGGGAGTTTTGGAATCTCAGAGGGCAACATAACTGGAAAAAATAAATAAATAAACCCCACAGATTACGAGTCTAACTACAACTTCCAGAGGAGAAGTAGCCCAGATGCTCGCGTCAGTCACCAGCAAGCGGGGGCTGAACAGGGAGGGGCCAGCTGCACCGCTTAGGGTAAGGACCCAGCCTGAATACCCTGAGGGCAATCTGAGGGAGCTAACATGAGATAGCAACCCAAACCATGGGATAGCCAGAGAGGAAAAAACAAAAACAAAAAAGGAGGAAAGAGAGAGAGAACTTTCCCGTGAAAAGCTATAACCTAAGGCACTGCCGGGCCCACTCACAGAACAAAGGACTGAGCGAATACTAGAGGCGAGCTAGCCGGCTGCGGACCAGCCCATCCCCCACAGAGGCAGGGAGGCAGGTGGGTGCCAGCCAGAGCCAGAAGGAAAGGGGCAAACTCGGCACCAGAGACGGCATCCCCTACCAAACTGTGAGCTGGTTCTCAGTTGCTAACCAAGTCTTCCTGGGATCCTGGAAGGTTGACATCCCTCAGGAGGGTTGCAGCCAGAGATCAGCTCCCCAGAAAAGACACACGGCACACCTGAGATGCAGCTGTGCACCCAGGAAACCGAGCGGCAGAGACTGGGGAGGTGATAAGATGGACCACAGCTGGGGAGTGTGCGCTCACCAAGCACCTGGTCACCTGAGCTGCTTGGGCCCGGGAAGGGCACAAAACGCAGGCCCAACTGAGTCTGTGCCTTTGTGGAGTACCCGAGAACCTGCACTTGAGCAGCATAAATCTGGGAAGTGCACGCAACCCAGGGCCCACCCCAGAAAGTTCCCTGGCAGAGCAACCTGGAGCCTAAGCAGTGTAGACCAGGAAAGCACACACGGCATGAGTGGGGCAAACCCAGTGTGACCCAGACACTGTGAGCACTCCCCACACCCACCAGTGACATTTGTTTTCAGTGTTCTGCCCTCCCCGTAGCACAATTGAACAAGTGGGCCTAAATAAATGACCACCTTTTGCCCCCTTGTGTCAGGGCAGAGGTTAAATACTGAAAAGACTTACAAACAGAGGAAGCCAAAATAAACCAAGAAGAGGGAACGGCTCTGGAAGTAACAGGTGCAACAGATTAAAACCCTGTAGTTAACACTGACTACATTGGAAGGGACCTACAGACTTTGAGAAGTATAAGGTGGAACAAGGAACTATCTGAAACTGAACTGACCACACACTGCCCTCAACAACTCCAGAGAAATTCCTAGATATATTTTACTATTATCATTTTTAAATTACTTAAATTTTTTATTTTAAGTTTTTTATTAATCCTTTAATTTTCATTTTTAAAACCTACTATTACTTTGGAAAAAAGACCCTATTTTTAAAGCAGATTTAATATTTTTTATATATAATTTTTGTGATTTTTAAAAAAAAGATTGTATTTTTGAGAGTCTAACTTCTACTCTAGATTTTTAATCTTTGCTTTCTGGTAATTGTTATCAATTTTGTACCTATAAGAATCCAATCTTCAGTACCCATTTTTACTTAGGAGTGTGATTACTGGCTTCATTGCTCTCTCTCCCTTTTGACTGTCCTTTCTCTCCCCCAGGTCACCTCTATCTCCTCCCTCCCCCTTCTCTTCTCTACTTAACTCTGTGAATCTCTTTGGGTGTTCTGGGCTGTGGAGAAAACTTAGGGAACTGATCACAGGCTAGATTGCTCTCTCTCCTTTTGACTCCCCCTCCTCTCGTCCTGGACACCCCTTTCTCCTTCCTCCCTTTTCTCTTCTCTGTGGAACTCCATGAACCTCTCTGAGTGCTCCAGGCTGTGGAGAGCACCTAGGGAACTGATTACTGACTAGATTGCTCTCTCCCACTTTGATTCCCTCTTCTCCTCCTGGTCACCTCTGTCTCCCTCCTCCCTCTTCTCTTCTCCATGTAACTCTGTGAACCTCTCTGGGTGTCCCTCACTGTGGAGAATCTTTTCACCATTAACCTAGATGTTTTGTCATCCATGCTATATGGATGGAGAAGTCTTGAGGCTACTACAAGAATAAGACTGAAAGAGGCAGGAGGCCTAAATCCAAAACTTGAGATCACCAGAAATCTCCTGACTCCAGAGACCATTAATCGACAAAAGCTCACCCAAAAGCCTCCATACCTACACTGAAACCAAGCTCCACCTAAGAGCCAACAAGTTTCAGAGCAAGACATATCAAGTTAATTCTCCAACAAAGCATGAACGTAACCCAGAGCACAAAAATACAAGTGGTCAAAAGTCACATAAAACCCATAGACACCTCAAAATTCACTACTGGACACTTCATTACACTCCAGAGAGAAGAGATCCAGCTCCACCCACCAGAACTCCTAGAGGAAAACATAAGCAAAACACTCTCTGACATAAATCACAGCGGGATCCTCTATGACCCACCTCCCAGAGTAATGGAAATAAAAGCAAAAATAAACAAATGAGGCCTAATTAAACTTAAAAGCTTTTGCACAACGAAGGAACCTATAAGTAAGGTGAAAAGACAACCTTCAGAATGGGAGAAAATAATAGCAAATGAAGCAACTGACAAAGAATTAATCTCAATTCCAGAAAAATAAGCCACCCAATCAAAAAATAGGCCAAAGAACTAAACAGACATTTCTCCAAAGAAGACATACAGATGGCTTACAAACACATGAAAAGATGCTCAACATCACTCATTATCAGAGAAATGCATATCAAAAGCACAATAGGTACCATTCAGTGCCGTTCAGAATGGCTGCTATCCAAAAGTCTACATGCAATAAATGCTGGAGAGGGTGTGGAGAAAAGGGAACCCTCTTACACTGTTGGTGAGAATGTAAAGTAGTACAGCCACTATGGAGAACAGTGTGAAGATTCCTTAAAATACTGGAAGTAGAACTGCCATACAACCTAGCAATCCCACTGCTGGGCATACACACTGAGGAAACCAGAATCAAAAAGATACGTGTACTCCAGGTGTTCGTTGCAGCACTGTTTACAATAGCCAGGACATGGAAGCAACCTAGATGTCCAGTGGCAGATGAATGGATAAGAAAGCTGTGGTACATATACACAATGGAATATTACTCAGCTATTAAAAAGAATGCATTTGAATCAGTTCTAATGAGGTGGATGAAACAGAGTATGTCAGAAAGAAAAACACCAATACATTATATTAACGCATATATATGGCATTTAGAAAGATGTTAACAATGACCCTATATGCGAGACAACAAAAGAGACAGATGTGAAGAACAGACTGTTGGACTCTGTGGGAGAAGGCGAGGGTGGAATGATTTGAGAGAATAACATTGAAACATGTATATCATCATATGTGAAATAGATCGCCAGTCAAGGTTCGATGCATGAGGCAGGGTGCTCAGGGCTGGTGCACTGGGATGACCCTGAGAGATGGGATAGGGAGGGAGTTAGGAGGGAGGGTCAGGATGGAGAACACATGTACACCCATGGCTGATTCATGTGACTGTATGGCGAAACCACCACAATATTGTAACATAATTAGCCTCCAATTAAAATTAAAAAAAAAACTAAAATAAAATACTGGCTCATAGAAAATTATAATAAATATATAAACTGAGAAACATGTAACACAATCTTTCATCTCTGTACCAAGTTTGCCTTGGTGTTTAATTGCCATAGTTGATCATTATTTATATGTACCAGAAGACTAACATTTTCACGGTTTTTGAATGTAAGTTCCCTATGTAGTAGATTTATTTTTATCTAATGAATTATGAGCACCTATGTGAGTATTTTGCTACTAGGAATAGTTAGATATCATCCCAGTGTCTCAAAAACAGGTATGGATACTTCATCCTGAAATATTCAAAATATTCCCATGAGAAACATTTTAGCATGACAAATGCAGCAGTTTATGCTACTTGCTGTGAGAGAGACGACGCATCCAGCACTCTTGCCCATTCCCTACAATTGCTGTTAGCATGAGTTTTGTAAAAATACACTGCTATTAAAATTCTTTCAATGGTCACCTACTGGAAAAAGTTACACCTCCTTGGCATGTGACTTTTAAAACGTTATGTTTTGACCAAATTTCCCTAGCAGCCCCACATCTCTCACTATTCTCCTGAGTCACCACCCCTACTTACTTGGCATCCACAGCAACACAGAACTCTCTCCTTCTCTAAGTCACTAATGCTTTCTTCCCTAAGCATCCTGGGACATGCCTTATATCTGATGATTCTGTCTTACCTGCAGCTGCTATAGTTAGGTGCTAGCCTGTGCTAAATTGCCAATGGTTCAAGGATATTTGCTCTAGAACCTGTGCGGAAGAATGATACTCTTCTTGGATCAGGAAGAAAAGGTAGCCCTCTAAGTTGTGCTACTGTGGACTGGGTTGGGGGCTACCAATGTTGGTGAAAAAATTAGTCAGTCTAAGAAAGAAATGAAAAATTGTATTCAAGCTAAATTGAGAATTATAACTTGCTAACAGCCTCTCAGCTGATCGCTGAAGAATTGATGCTTTTGAACTGTGGTGTTGGAGAAGACTCTTGAGAGTCCCTTATACTGCAAGGAGATCCAACCAGTCCATTCTAAAGGAGATCAATCCTGGGTGTTCATTGGAAGGACTGATGCTAAAGCTGAAACTGCAATACTTTGGCCACCTCATGCGACGAGTTGACTCACTGGAAAAGACTCTGATGCTGGGAAAGGTTGGGGGCGGGAGGAGAAGGGGACGACAGAGAATGAGATGGCTGGATGGCATCACCGACTCTGTGGACATGAGTTTGAGTGTACTCCGGGAGTTGGTGATGGATAGGGAGGCCTGGCGTGCTGTGATTCATGGGGTCGCGGAGAGTCGGACACGACTGAGCGACTGAACTGAACGGAACTGAACTGAACAGCCTCTCAGAAATCTCCAAAAACTGCTCTACCCTTTAGAATTCAAATCATAATTGTGTAGTTTTTTCTTTTTGAGACAGAAAGCTGTACATTAAATAATGTATTATTGAGAGTTTATACAATCCAGATCTGCAAGTACCAAGTGGTGGCTAATTATGACCCCTTCCAAGATCAAGAAGGAATGATATTTTTAAGGAGTGATTTTGTTGATGCTTGAATAATGTTGCTGTTTATGGTTGAGCAGATATTTCTGCTAATGGGGGAAGTTTGGTGGATGCACAGTGCAAATACACAGTGCACAGTAGAAGGGGCGAGGAGGCCAGATAAATTACTTTAGGCTTACATTTTTCTTATCTTGCCATAAAATATGAATTTTATTCCACAGTTTCCCACTCTTGATCATTAATCTTTCTTTTTTTTTCTTTCTTTTTTTTGGTAATTAATTTATTTCTTATTGGAGGCAAATTATTTTACAATATTATATTGGTTGGTTTTGCCATACATTGACATGAATTCGCCCCGGGTTTACATAAGTTCCCCCTCCTGAACCCCCCTCCCACCTCCCTCCTCCCTTTATCCTCCCTCTGGGTCATCCCCGCATGCCAGCCCCAAGCATCCTATAACATGCATCGACCCTGAACTAGTGATTCGTTTCACATATGACAACATACGTGTTTCAATGCCATTCTCCCAAATCATCCCACCCTCACCCTCTACCACAGAGTCCCAAAGACTGTTCTATACAGAAAGTATTAGGTGACCAAATATTTGGTCCGCCAATGGCAGGGTGATTGCTTGCCTGCTTTAGGTCCATCATATCCCTCAACACTTGGTCCTAATAACCTGGTTCTCTAGTGCTAGTGGTAAATAATTTACCTGCCAATGCAGGAGATAAAAGAGATATTGGTTCACTCCCTGGGAAGATCCCCAGAGGAGGAAATGGCAACCCATTTCAGTATTCTTGCCTGGATAATCCCCATGGACAGAGGAGCCGGCAGTTCATAGGGTTGCAAAGAGTTGGATATGATTGAAGTGATTTAACATGTACTCTTTTAGGAGGGAATTATATTAGCAGACTGTTTGGCAAGAACTGACAATCAATTCTAGCTTGTCCAGTAAGAGACTTATGGCAATTTTACTTGTAAATGTGTAGTGTATGCCCATTATTTTATAGAGAGCTATAGATGTGATCTATAATTTCAAGTCATTTAGACAAAATCACTGTGATTTAGACAAAATCATTGTGGACAGTGATTGCAGCCATGAAATTAAAAGATGCTTGTTCCTTGGAAGAAAAGCTATGACAAGCCTAGACAGCATATTAAAAAGTAGAGAATTTACTTAGCCTACAAATGTCCATATACTCAAAGCTATGATTTTTCCAGTAGTCATATATGGATGTGAGAGCTGGACAAGAAAAATGGCTGAGCACTGAAGAACTGATGCCTTCGAACTGTGGTGCTAGGGAAGACTCTTGAGAGTCTCTTGGACAGCAAGGCAATCAAACCAGCTAATCCTAAAGTAAATCAGTCCTGAATATTCATTGGAAGGACAGATGATGAAGCTGAAGCTCCAATACTTTGGCGACCTGATGTGAAGAACCAACTCATTTGAAAAGACTCTGATGCTGTGAACGATTGAAGGCAGGAGGAGAAAGGGATGACAGAGAATGAGATGGATGGCATCACCGACTCAGTGGACATGAGTTTGAGCAAACTCTGGGAGACGGTGAAGGACAGGGAAGCCTGGCATGCTGTTGTCCATGGGGTTGCAAAGAATCTGACATGACCAAGTGACTGAACAGCAGCAACAATATTTAGACGTAATTATCTTAGTACAGACAGAGAACACACAGCATTAAAGACAATAAACTATTATTGTATAAGTTCCAATTAAGTAAAATTGCTAGTAGGATCAACAACATCATTAGCAAAGATTTAAGCCAAGAACTGCATGAACCAAATAATTTTCCTGGTATTTCCCCTAAACTGGAAAGATGATTGTTCAGAGCAGAAATCTGACTCTTCACTCCTTAGGTCATAAGATTGATTACATATGAAGATTCATCAGGTATAAAGACATAGCCTTCAGTACATATTATAGTACAAGGTATGCCTTAGGAAGAAGTTAAAATATTGAGGGCTGTGTGAGTCTGTAGGAATGGTTTTAGTTTCATTGAGTTTCTGAATTCAGCAGGCTAATGGTTCACTATCATTCAAAGCTTGCTGAGTGAATTTTGTTAAAGCCTCTATGTGAGTTCAGTTCATTTCAGTCACTCAGTCGAGTCTGACTCTTTGCAACCTCATGAAAAACAGCACGCCAGGCCTCCCTGTCCATCACCAACTCCCAGAGTTCACCCAAACTCATGTGCATTGAGTCGGTGATGCCATCCAACCGTCTCATCCTCTGTCGTCCCCTGCTCCTGCCCTCAATCTTTCCCAGCATCAGGGTCTTTTCAAACGAGTCAGCTCTTCGCATCAGGTGGCCAAAGGATTGGACTTTCAGCTTCAACATCAGTCCTTCCAATGAACACCCAGGAATGTTCTCCTTTAGGATGGACTGGTTGGATCTCCTTGCAGTCCAAGGGACTCTCAAAAGTCTTCTCCAACACCACAGTTCAAGAGTATCAGTTCTACTGTGCTCAGCTTTCTTTATAGTCCAACTCTCACATGCAAACATGACTACTGGAAAAACCATAGCCTTCACTAGACGGACCTTTGTTGACAAAGTAATGTCTCTGCTTTTTAATATACTGTCTACTGGCATCCCACTCCAGTACTCTTGCCTGGAATATTCCATGGATGGAGGAGCCTGGTAGGCTACAGTCCATGGGGTCGCAGGGAGTCAGACACAACTGAGCGACTTCACTTTCTTTCTATAGTTCCTTTTGGAGAAGGAAAAGGCAACCCACTCCAGAGTTTTTGCCTGGAGAATCCCATAGACAGAGGGGCCTGGTGGGTTACAGTCTATGTGGTTGCAGAGTCGGACACAACTAAGCAACTAACACACACACACATGTTGGTCATAACTTTCCTTCCAAGGAGTAAGTGTCTTTTAATTTCATGGCTGCAATAACCGTCTGCAGTGATTTTGGAGTCCCCAAAATAGTTAGCCACTGTTTCCCCATCTAGTTGTCATGAAGTGATGGTACTGGATACCATGATCTTAGTTTACTGAATGTTGAGTTTTAAGCCAACTTTTTCACTCTCTTTCACTTTCATCAAGAGGCTCTTTAGTTCTTCTTCACTGTCTACCATAAGAGTGGTGTCATCTGCATATCTGAGGTTATTGATATTTCTCCTGGCAATCTTGATTCAAGCTTGTGTTTCTCATGATGTACTCTGCATATACTCTGCATATCTGAGGTTATTGATATTTCTCCCGGGAATCTTGATTCCAGCCCAGTGTTTCTCATGATGTACTCTGCATATAAGTTAAATAAGCAGGGTGACAATATACAGCCTTGACATACTCCTTTTCCTATTTGGAACCAGTCTGTTGTTCCATGTCCAGTTCTAACTGTTGCTTCCTGACCTGCATTCTCAAGAAGGAGGTTAGGTGGTCTGGTATTCACATCTCTTTCAGAATTTTCCACAGTTTATTGTGATCCATACAGTCAAAGGCTTTGGCATAGACAACAAAGCAGAAATAGATGTTTTTCTGGAGCTCCCTTGCTTTTTTGATGATCCAGCAGATGCAGGCAATTTGATCTCTGGTTCCTCTGCCTTTTCTAAAACCAGCTTGAGTATCTGGAAGTTCACAGTTCACGTGTTGCTGAAGCCTGTCTTGGAGAATTTTGAGCATGACTTTACTAGCGTGAGAGATGAGTGCAATTGTGCCATGGTTTGAACATTCTTTGGCATTCCCTTTCTTTGGGATTGAAATGAAAACTGACCTTTTCCAATCCTGTGGCCACTGCTGAATTTGCAGGCATATTGAGTGCAGCACTTTCACAGCATCATCTTTTAGAATTTGAAATAGCTCAACTGGAATTCCATCACCTCCACTAGCTTTGTTCATAGTGATGCTTCCTAAGGCCCACTTGACTTCACATTCCAGGATGTCTGGCTCTAGGTGAGTGATCATACCATCGTGATTATCTTTGTCATGAAGATCTTTTTTGTATAGTTCTTCTGTGTATTCTTGCCACCTCTTCTTAATATCTTCTGCTTCTGTTAGGTCTATATCATTTCGGTCCTTTATTGAGCCCATCTTTACATGAAATGTTCCCTTGGCATCTCTATTTTCTTGAAGAGATCTCTAGTCTTTCCCATTCTATTGTTTTCCTTTATTTCTTTGCACTGGTCACTGAGGAAGGCTTTCTTATCTCTTCTTGGTTTTCTTTGGAACTCTGCATTCAGATGCTTATATCTTTCCTTTTCTCCTTTGCTTTTCACTTCTCTTCTTTTCACAGCTATTTGTAAGGCCTCCTCAGACAGCCATTTTGCCTTCTTGCATTTCTTTTTCTTGGGGATGTTCTTGATCCCTGTCTACTGTACAATGTCACGAACCTCTGTCCATAGTTCATCAGGCACTCTGTCTATCAGATCTAGTCCCTTAAACCTATTTCTCATTTTCACTGTATAATCATAAGGGATTTGATTTAGATCATACCTGAATGGTCTAGTAGTTTCCCCCATGTTCTTCAATTTAAGTCTGAATTTAGCAATAAGGAGTTCATGATGTGAGCCAAAGTCAGCTCCCAGTCTTGTTTTTGCTGACTGTATAGAACTTCCCCATCTTTGGCTGCAAAGAATATAATCAGTCTGATTTCAGTGTTGACCATCAGGCGATGTCTGTGTAGAGTCTTCTTTTGTGTTGTTGGAAGAGGGTGTTTGCTATGACCAGTGCGTTCTCTTGGCAAAATTCTTTCTATTAGCCTTTGCCCTGCTTCATTCCGTGCTCCAAGGCCAAATTTGCCTGTTACTTCAGGTGTTTCATGACTTCCTACTTTTGCATTCTAGTCCCCCTGTAATGAAAAGGACATCTTTTGGGGGTGTTAGTTCTAAAAGGTCTTGTAGGTCTTCATAGATCTGTTCAACTTCAGCTTCTTCAGCATTACTGTTTGGGGCATAGACTTGGATTACTATGCTATTGAATGGTTTGCTTTGGAAACAAACAGAGATCATTCTGTCGTTTTTGAGATTGCATTTAAGTTCTGCATTTCAGACTCTTTTGTTGACTATGAGGACTACTCCATTTCTTCTAAGGGATTCTTGCCCACAGAAGTGGATATAATCGTTATCTGAGTTAAATTCACCCATTCCAGTCCATTTTAGTTCACTGATTCCTAGAATGTCGATGTTCACTCTTGCCATCTTCTGTTTAACCACTTCCAATTTGCCTTGATTCATGGACCTAACATTCCAGGTTCCTATGCAATATTGCTCTTTACAGCATTGGACCTTGTTCTATCACCAGTCACATCCACAACTGGGTGTTGTTTTTGCTTTGGCTCCATCCCTTAATTCTTTCTGGAGTTATTTCTCCACTGATCTCCAGTAGCATATTGGGCACCTACCGACCTGGGTTGTTCATCTTTCAATGTCCTATCTTTTTACCTTTGCATACTGTTCATGGGGTTCTCAAGGTAAGAATACCGAAGTGGTTTGCCATTCCCTTCTCTAGTGGACCACATTCTGTCAGACCTCTCCACCACGACCCATCTGTCTTGGGTGGCCCCACACAGCATGGCTTAGTTTCACTGAGTTAGAAAAGGCTGAGGTCCGTGTGATCAGATTGGCTAGTTGTCTGTGATTGTGGTTTCAGTTTGTCTGCACTCTGATGCCTTCTCTCAGTGTCTACCGTTTTACTTGGGTTTCTCTTACCTTGGATGTGGGGTATTTCTTCACGGCTACTCCAGCAAAGCGCAGCCACTGCTCCTTACTTTGGACTTGGGGTAGCTCCTCTCGGCCACTCCTGCGCCACGCAACCGATTTTACTCTATGTGAATAAAATTTTCTATTTCAAGTGAAGGAATAAATATCAGTATCAAATGATCATACCATTGCAAAACTGATCAAACCCAATGTGCCCACATTAAAGGCATTTTGGCAGGGACTGTTTCTAAGGTTATTCATAAGTGACCTTGGGCCCAAGGGAAGCCAATCCCCCTAACCAACCTGGGAAAGCCAAGGCCACAAATTTGTTCCATAAATCCACTGGGTCCCATTTAGAGCTACCCATATTTAACATATAGTAAAAAAGTATTTATGGGTAGATTCAGAACCGGCATCTTTAATTGGCCAGATAAGGGGGTTTCACATAGTGGTAACTTTAGCTTGCGGGTGCTAGAGTTTCTTTCAAAATAAAATTTCAAAGAGCCATCCAATTAAAGCCTTGGAGTGGAAAAATCCACCAAGGCAACCTAGGAGTACTGGACATAGATAATTGGCCACCAGAGATTGGATTGATTTTTGAAACTTGCAAATGACTGAGCCCAAGGAAGCAATACATTTGGTTCATAAATAAAAGTGTGAGCAAACTGTCAAAGTAATCAGAATATAAGCCTGGTCCAGTATCTTGGGTCAACTGTCTACTTCAGATGTTTTCATCTTGTCCTGGTCTGGTAGTGCCAGTCTTAATTAGTCATAGTCAGGTATCAGAAATAGGAGTTGCAGGCCATCCAGGCGGGGCTTGATATGATCCCTTCCAATGTGGCTGTAAAAAGTCCTTTATTTCATGTTGTTTTCAGTGAGCATGATCTCCTGGTTTAATGGTCATGGTGAATCTGATCTTCATTCAAAGACAGATTACTGTGATAAACTTTAGAAACAGATTTAGAATGTCATTTTAATAATTTAACTAAATTTTGCAATAATAGCATAACAACAAGGAGCTATCTGAGAAATGCGTCTTAGGCAGTAAATACAGACCTCAGTTAATAAAACTAGAATTTAATATCCACTGAAACATGAACTTTTGCTCTCTAAAATTAACCTCATTTCTACAAATATAGCCAAATTAAAGCCAATTTGTTTGCAAAATAAGTTTGGTTAATTGATAACATAGGCTCTTTTAAATTAGCTCTACTGGAACGTTTCATGAGGAGTCTCAGATTGAACTTTTAAAGACCCCTCAAGGCCATGAAGCCCACACAAAGGGTGTGTCAGAGATTCCACCTGTTGACAGAAGTATCTGTCAGTTTGGGCAAATTCCCCCTCTTCTCATAGCACCCAAAATACCTTGAGATCCCTGCATCTGTTAGGAGGTAGCCTTCCTTATTTACCTGATAAAACAACTGGGAAACTAGGAGCTTCTAAACTCTGGAGGTATCAGATAGACAAAAAAGATAAATCTTCAATTCTACTTACGAAATTATAATTTACCGAATTCCTATAAGTCATAATTAGATTCAGGGGAAAGGAAGCTAATATCTGAAAAACACAGGTTAAAAACCAATAATATTTCAGACAGAACTCCAAAATTATAACCATACTCATCAGTTTGATTAGTCCTATGTGAGTAATCCTTGATATTAATCTTACAGTTTTATAAAGCCATCAGGTTTTCCATTACAGTTCTTTAATTTTTTAATCAGTTCAGCAATATGATCTGAGTTATTAGAAAAAAGTTAGTTGCTCAGCTGTGTCCAACTCTTTGTGACCCCATGGACTGTAGCCCACCAGGCTCCGCTACCCCTGGAATTCTCCAGGTAAGAATACTGGAGTGGGTTGCGATTCCCTTCTCCAGGGGATCTTCCCAACCTAGGGATTGAACCCAGGTCTCTGGCATTGTGAGCAGATTCTTTGCTGTCTGAACCACCAGTGAAACCTGAGTTATCAGAAACCCAAGTAGGGCTTTCCTGATAGCTAAGTTGGTAAAGAATCTGCCTGTAATACAAGAGACCCTGATTCGATTCCTGGGTCAGGAAGGGATAGGCTACCCACTCCAGTATTAATGGCTACCCACTCCAGTATTCTGGCCTGGACAGTTCCATGGACTATAGTCCATGGGGTCACAAAGAGTCGGACATGACTGAGTGACTTTCATACTTATAAAAAAGTTCTTTCTAAGAATCTTCTTGAAGATGAAACACTTTTTTTTTTGAAAAAGCATCATATTACAACAGAAACTGTCTATAACTAGCAAAAGACTTAAAATGCAAAATGCACGGTTAAAGACCTTTGTCAATTACAATATAATTGACAAATTTGGGTTACTGATGTGACATACAACAATTTAAGATAATTACTAGAATTATGACTGATAATATCTTACCAGAACATACCAAATTTTTAGTAGTTACATATAATTTCCAGACTATTTATATTAATAACATTTACCCATACGATACAACCTTAGTTTTATCAACATTCATTTGACAATGCCTCCCATGTAATAACATACCAAATAAGCTTAATCTGTTTAATATTTCTTTCTGAGATGCAGAGAAAATATATATTTTGAGGCGTTCCATGGACCCTTTGGAAAACCTCAAATTTAGCTAGGGGTTGAATGAACATCACTTAGAATTTGATCTTTGGAAAGTTTATAAAAATATCAAAAAAGTTTCAAAACACCTAGTCAAATAAAATCATAGGTCACTGTGAAATAATACCCACTCACTTAACAAATGTGACAATAAATGATCTTAAAGGTTGTAATAAATCACTTAAAGGCAAAAAATCTACTACCAAAGCAGCTCAATATTTTAAGAAAACTGTTTTCTCAAAAGAGAGAGTAAATCAAACTCCAGGCTTTCATCAGCCTACTCTCTATAACAAGATTTACTTAATTAAGTTCAACCTAATTTTAATGAATCCTGACTATGCATAGAACTCTTCTCTCAGTATTCCTCCTCCACAAACCTTCTATAACTTTTGATATCCGTATTAGTCTGTCTCTCAGTTTCTTTTCTGTTCAGAAACTACCAACTATATAATAAAACCACCCCCTTTCTCCCCTTTAACCTAATGCATTTCCATTCCTCAAACAATATCTTACTGAATACACGTTTCCAATTTCCTTGCATACTGAAATGTTTCCTTTATTATTTTAGTAGCCTTAGTTACATATATTATAATTATTCACCTTAAAACCTAGTGTCTATCAAAAACTAGGAAGTAAACAATTATTAACTGTACTTTACATTAGTATTTTGCAGATTTACAAGCTTACAAATACTACTTATGGTTTCTGGAAAACATGTACCTTCTTGCAGAAAATGTCTTAGTGTGGTAGAAAACACTAATAGTCCAAATTATCTTTTCTGTAAAAGAAAGCCTACGGTCAGGCAATTAATATTCAGTATCATATTTGGAAATTGCCTGGATAATCAATGGATTCCCATCATTTAACTTAATTCAGCAAAATCATAAAATGTCAAGTTGTCAAAATCTGGAGAGAATATTTGAGATAGACATTCTCCAAACATAATTATTCCTAAATTGTTTACCTAAAAGCTCTTAAATCAGTTACCTCTACTTTATTTACTTAAAATTTCATCATATCATTCTTTTCTTACTGACAAACTTTGTAACAGAAATAAAAAGTCTTATTTGATTTCTAGTAAACCTATGTACAATAAAAAGCATTATACTTAATGCTGGTAACACTAAAGACATGTCTATATTAATTAAATCAACAAACTTAGGTGAAATTTAATACCAAATATTAATTCAATCTTGAATATTTCCCAGATCACATGTACCCAAAATTCATTCTGGACTGTTTCTTCTATATTTCTGAGTATTTATATATAAATGCTTAATTTTTTAAGCCAAATCAAGAGGGCTCTTTTACAAATTAATTTTGCAGATACCACACGTCTACAACACACATATATGGATACATACAAATACATAGAGACACCCCATAGTTTCCATTCCAAAATTTCAGCCATGAATCAGGTTCAATAATATAAACTCCATCAGTTACAAAGAAGTTGGATTCATACTGGGTTTCTGGTAGATGGAACGAATCGAGGTCACCTTCTAGATGGCTAAATGCTTTTCATTAATTTTTTGGAGAAGACTCTTATAATTTCTATTTGTCCTTGACAAGTCAAGTGCCAAATTACTTATCCCCTTTCCTGAAATTTTCATTTCAAAAGATGGCAGACATAAGGTTTTCTGGAGAATATTAGTTAGGTCATCTGCATCTCAAAGGCATAGGAGGAGAAAGGAAAGTTCCTTCTAAAGAGGACTTTGTTCCCTTAAGACCAGAA
This sequence comes from Moschus berezovskii, assembly GCF_049115385.1. Taxonomy (NCBI): domain Eukaryota; kingdom Metazoa; phylum Chordata; class Mammalia; order Artiodactyla; family Moschidae; genus Moschus; species Moschus berezovskii. The sequence continues at coordinate 52,252,175 of NC_142488.1, read as the reverse complement.
TTTTTCTCCCTCAATTTTTTTCCTTACAAGCCTCTTAAGATAAATAGGGGAGGGTTTAGGAGTGGTAAAATGATTGGTGGATTTTGGATTATTTCTGGACCCACGGAAATCATCCTATAGAGACTAGATTTATTAAAAAAGGACAGTTGACTTTTTTTCTTGAAGAACCTCAATGACATCAGAGGACTGACATATCCATTTACCTATGTTGGAATGATTTGCTTTCCTTCATTTAGCTTGGAACAGAAGCACCCTCACCCCCACAATAGTCCTGTGCTGTGCTATACATAATCACTCAGTTGTGTCTGACTCTTTGCGACCCCATGGACTATAGCCCACCAGGCTCCTCTGTCCATGGGGATTCTCCAGACAAGAATACTTGAGTGGGTTGCCATGCCCTTCTCCAGGGGATCTTCCCAACCCAGGGATCAAATCCAGGTCTCCCACACTGCAAGTGGATTCTTTACCATCTGAGCCACCAGGGAAGCCCATGAATACTGGAGTAGTAGCCTATCCCTTCTCCAGAAGGTCTTCCTGACCCAGGAATCAAACCGGGGTTTCCTGCATTGAAGGTGGATTCTTTACCAGCTGAGCTATCAGAGAAGCACCCCAGTATTCCTTTCAGGCTTCAAATATCAGCTATGGCAGGTTTAATCAGACCAATGGTCTCCCATCTTGGTAATCCATTTACAAACACTTCTGTGGATCCTCCCGGGTTTAAGAAATTGTTTAACTATGATCTCAGTTTTGACTTTTGTGTAAAGGCTTGCCTACAGCTTCAGTTCAGTTCAGTTCAGTTCAGTTCAGTCGCTCAGTCATGTCCAACTCTTTGTGACCCCATGAATCACAGTACGCCAGGCCTCCCTCTCCATCACCAACTCCCAGAGTTCACTCAAACTCATGTCCATAGAATCAGTGATGCCATCCAGCCATCTCATTCTCCGTCGTCCCCGTCTCCTCCCCAACCTTTCCCAGCATCAGAGTCTTTTCCAGTGAGTCAACTCGACACATGAGGTGGCCAAAGTACTGCAGTTTCAGCTTTAGCATCAGTCCTTCCAGTGAACAGCTTCAGGTGGTCCTGTTTCTAAAGATAATAATCTAATAATGTCTTTGGAATGGAAAAGCAATTCAGGCAGAAGATTACTAGAATGAGTACTGAAATAAATTAGGATAGAGGGGGTACATTTTACGTGATTAATCTTTAATTAACCTTCTATAACAAATCTTGCAATGAAGGTATTTTGGAAATTTTGAAGACTTTTGGGGCTTCTGCATATCAATTAAAGTAGATACAATAGTTTCAGATGGGACATCTCTAAAACTTTAACAATTTAAAGTTTTTCCAATTCAAGAGATCCAAGGAGCTAGCCCTACAAATATTTTCCCCTGCTAATTTAATTTTAGAAAAGAGAAAAACTCTTACCACTGTTATTTCCAATAAACACTGCAGGCACAGATCCAGAAGACTGCTGTCTTAACTACATACAAAAAATCAGTTTTGGAGAGCCAAAAGAACACCATCTTGACCATTTCAGTCCTGATTTCCTTGAATTCCCAATTAGGTAATTGCAAGTATACAAAAACCCAGCTGGTTTTCCTACAGGTTGCTGTTAGCCTAGAAGCTGTTTGGTCTTTGATGAAAAACCATTATTAATTTTATAGCCTAATTCAAATATGAGATATGATCATAACAACGTTTGAATACGATGTGATGGGTCAAATGTGTGTTGCTACTGAGTCTAGCACCCCAAGGGGTTATCACTGGGTTGGTTCAACTCTTTTTTGTGTCTTGGTTTTTCACTGCAACAATCTAAAACCACCATGTGTGCTCAGGGCACTAGGTTATCAGCCTCTGTTGTGCTCACTAGATGAGCAGTAGTTACCTAATGGTTGTAGTGGGTATCTGTTATTTTTCAAAGCTGAATAATTTAATCTCTCATTTCACTAGCAAAAGTTGTTCAGACCATATATAAACTCTGTTTTCTCAATTTAAGCCAAATTTAACAAAACCCCAGCCACCTATGTTTCCTCTATCCCTCTAGTTTGCTGACTAGAAATGCACTGGTACCCCTTAAGACTCCAAGTCTTAAGTAAAGCATCTCAAATAAAATTTTAAGGATCATCACCCAAACAATGAGATCTGGATATCCGGAGAACTCACCAGAACACCTGAGGAATACCGAGAAGCCGGTAGCTCAATGGGCCCACATTTGCTACCGAGCACTGGCTCCAGGCAGACTTCAGGTGTGTTCTGGTGAGTATTTCTGAGATCCTGCCAGCTATGCCAAGTTTGTGTCAATGAAAATTTAATCAATCTAAGAAAGAAATGGAAAATTTTATTTGAATCAAATTGAGGATTATAACCAAGGCAAGCTCAGAAAGCTTGGAAAACTGTCCTGTCCATTAGAAGGCAAAGCACAATGATATGTTTTTTGTTTTTTGAGACACACAGGTACACATCAAATGACATATTACTGACAGTTTACACAATCCAGATCTGCAAGTACAAAGTGGCAAGTCATTGTGATCCCTTACAAGATCAAGAAGGAATGTTATCTTTTAAGGAGTTGATTTGTGCCAGGAGAATGTTAGTATTTCTGCCGATGGGGAAAGTTTTGTCAGTGGACAATGCAGATTCACAACACACAATAGAGAGGGGAGAGGAAGCCAAAGGGTAGAGCAAATTTTTTTTTAAGTAATTTATTTTTTATTGGAGGCGAATTATTTTACAATATTATATTGGTTGGTTTTGCCATATATTGACATGAATTCGCCCCGGGTTTACAAGTCCCCCCTCCTGAACCCCCCTCCCACCTCCCTCCTCCCTTTATCCTCCCTCTGGGTCATCCCCGCACGCCAGCCCCGAGCATCCTATAACATGCATCGACCCTGAACTAGTGATTCGTTTCACATATGACAACATACGTGTTTCAATGCCATTCTCCCAAATCATCCCACCCTCACCCTCTCCCACAGAGTCCCAAAGACTGTTCCATACATCTGTGTCTCTTTTGCTGTCTCGTATACAGGGTTATCATTTGCATCTTTCTAAATTCCATATATATGCGTTAGTATACTGTATTGGTGTTTTTCTTTCTGGCTTACTTCACTCTGTATAATAGGCTCCAGTTTCATCCACCTCATTAGAACTGATTCAAATGTATTCTTTTTAATGGCTGAATAATACTCCATTGTGTATATGTACCAAAGCTTTCTTATCCATTCTTCTGCAGATGGACATCTAGGTTGCTTCCATGTCCTCGCTATTATAAACAGTGCTGCAATGAACATTGGAGTACATGTGTCTCTTTCAATTCTGGTTTCCTCGGTGTGTATGCCCAGGAGTGTGATTGCTGGATCATATGGCAGTTCTATTTCCAGTTTTTTGAGGAATCTCCACACTGTTCTCCATAGTGGCTGTACTAGTTTGCATTCCCACCAACAGTGTAAGAGGGTTCCTTTCTCTCCACATCCTCTCCAGCATTTATTGCATGTAGACTTTTGGATAGAGCAAATTTTTTATGTTTAACTTTTTTTTCTTTAAAAATTTATCTAATTGGAGGATAATTGCTTTACAATATTGCGATGGTTTTTACCATACATCAGTATGAAATGGCCATAGGTATACATGTGTTGCCCCCACCTCCCTCCCCACCCTATCCTTTCAGGTTGTCACAGAGCACCAACTTTGGGTGCCTTGCTTCATACATCAAACTCTCACTGGTTATCTATTCTGCATATGATAATGTATATGTTTCAATGCTATTCTCTCAAATCATCTCACCCTCTCCTTCTCCCACTGAGTTCAAAATCTGTTCTTTACATCTGTGTTTCCTTTTTCACCCTGTACATAGGATCATCAGTAATTTTTTTCTTGCCTTGCCATAAAATATTAATTTTATTTCAGAGCAATAGAACTTTTCCATACTTTATTGTGTAAGTAAGCCCTCTCTTCAGAAACATTATATCTCTTGTCTTAAATATTCTCAATTTGGGGAAAATATACATTGGAACACCCTCAACCTGGAAGACTTTATCAGGTACCTTCCAAGATAAAAGCCCCTCAGGCTAATTATTCTGTTCTATACATTAAAGAAAACCCACAATCTAAAATCTAGGAGTTAAGTTTTGTTTGGGGACCTTACTGAGGACTCAGCTGGTGGGGGGGGGGTGAGCAGCTTCTTAGATTTCTCTAAGGAAGTGCCCCAAAGAGGTAAGAGAGGAATCAGGATATATAGGAGGTTTCGCTAAAAACAAAAAGCTGTTGGGTCGAACATCAAAAGATTATTGCTAATCACAAAAACAGACATCTCAAGTTAATTATTTTAGCACTTTTTTATGTATGAGAAGCTACAAAAATCTGGGCTCATTGAAATTATTCTTTAGATATGCATCTTGAATATCTAGGAACACACCCTGAATTCCTCTCAAGGCCTACAGTCAGGGGTGAGGAGGCAGCTGCAGTGACTGATGGCTTGATCCTTATAGAATTGACACGATGGACAACATCCTTTATTTACTGAAATGGCAGGCAACATTCCCTTTTTATATATTCTTCTGCCCTTGCTGTGTTTCTACTCCTTTGTGTTTCCTTGAGGTTCCTAAATTCTGTGTGAGTATTATTGGTAAACAAAAATAAGTCAAGGGGGCTTCTCAGGTGGCTTAACTGGTAAAGAATCCGCCTGCAATGCGGGAGACACAGGTTCGATTCCTGGGTCGGGAAGATCTCCTGGAGAAGGGAATGGCAACCTACTCCAGTATTCTTGCTTGGAGAATCCCATGGATAGAGGAGCCTAGCTGGCTACAGTCCATGGAGTCACAAAGTGTTGGACACGACTGATTGACTAAACACCAACACGCACAAGGCTGCTGCTGCTGCTGCTAAGTCACTTCAGTCGTGTCTGACTCTGTGCAACCCCACAGACGGCAGCCCACCAGGCTCCCCTGTCCCTGGGACTCTCCAGGCAAGAACACTGGAGTGGGTTGCCATTTCCTTCTCCAATGCATGAAAGTGAAAAGTGAAAGTGAAGTTGCTCAGCCGTGTCTGACTCTTGGTGACCCCATGGACTGCAGCCTACCATGCTCCTCCGTCCATGGGATTTTCCAGGCAAGAGTACTGGAGTGGGTTGCCATTGCCTTCTCCACACGCACAAGGCAGGTAGCATCAATTCCCTGTAGCACAATATATGTAATAGATGTTGAGTAAGTCCACATTCTCATTCTGTTCCATCTCTAATACACCTGGTTCTTGGATAATCTAAGCTACTTTTCAATTTTAATCGAATGACAAGAGAGGCCCCAAGGCTGCTACAGGGTAACTTAAACCTCTAGTTTTTGGTGACCTATTGTTCCATATCTGAAAACCACTAATGATTCAGTTTTCAGCCCCAGCAAAACTATCTTTTATTTTCCCATAGTCATAAAAAGAACTATTTAAAGCAAAAAAATAATGAGTTTTATAAAAATTGTTGAAATAAAATATATGATCATGATCACACAATGGAGAAGGGTCAGTAGAATTATATTTTCAAATTTACTATGTTTATGGTAAGTAGTAAATATTAACTCTAACAAATTGTGATAAGTTGAAGATGCATATTGTAACTCTTGAGCAACTACTAAAAGTCATACAAAAGTTATAGATTTATACATATATATTTAAATAAAAGTATTAAACATAATGCAAAAATATTATTATCTTTAATGAATTAAGACTGTGAAATAGAATACTAATATACAAATAAGACAAAGAGAAAACAAATAGCAAATGATTCAACCATGTGCAAAATTATATTAAATGAAAATAGACTAAATACTACAATAAAAAACAGGGTTTATTAGACAGAATAATAAATCAAGTCCCAACCACTCACAAAAAGATGCACTTTAATGTAAATACTCAAATTGGTTGAAAATAAAAGGATGGAAAGTGACATATCATGCAAAATGTAAAACTAAGAACAATGTTGTGGCTATGTAAGTGAGGACTTCAACTAATATAATAATATCACATGAAATAAAGTGAGAAATTTCAGAAGATAGTGGGTTAATACACAATAATGCTAAATACATGTGCACCTAAAAACATAACTTTAAAATTCATGAGACAAATATAGATAGCTCTAAAGGAAGAAACAGAAATATTCACATTTCTAACTGATAATTTTTAAAACTCTTCTCTCAGTAATTAATAGGAGCTACATTAAAAAAATAGTAAGAATTTAGAAGATTTCAAAAATAGTGTCATCCAAATTAATGTAATTGACACTTCATAGAAAACCACATTCAGTAACTACAGAATTCATGCTATTTTCAAGGACACATAAATTACTCACTAAGCTAGACTATATCCTGGGCCACAGATTATCCATGTATATTTTGGATATTTACATATATTATCTATATTTGTCGAAAAATACAAAGTAAATGTAAGTTTGAGATCCTACAGAGTATGCTCTTAGGTTACAACATAACTATTATATTAGAAATAAATAGCCATGTAATAGCTAGAGGATATCTAGAAACAGCCCCAAATATTTATAAATGAAATCACACACTTCTAAATAAAATACTAATCAGAGATAAAATCATAAGGAGAATTAGAAGATATTTTGAATTGAATATTCTGTAGCCACAACATATCGCAATGTTTAGGATACAATTAGAGAAATACATAAATGGAAATTTACAGTTTTAAATGCTTCTACTGGAAAAACAGAGTCTTAAAAAATTAGTCACCTAAATTTTCATCTTTAAAAGCTGACAAAAGATGAGCAAATTAAATCCAAAGTAAGTAGAAGCAAAAATATAGTAAAGAGAACAGAGATAATAAGAATAGAAAACAGACCAACAATAGGGAAAATTAATAAAGTCAAAAGTTTGTTCTCTGAGGGCCTCCCTGGTAGCCCAGTCAATCTTAAAGGAAATCAACCCTGAATATTCATTGGAAGGACCGATGCTGAATCTGAAGCTCCAAAACTTTGGCCACCTGTTGTGAAGAGCCAACTCATTGGAAAAGACTCTGATTCTGGGGAAGACTGAAGGCAAAAGGAGAAGGGGGCTGCAGAGGATGAAATGGTTAGATAGTATCACTGACTCAATGGACATGAATTTAAGCAAACTGGAAGATAATGGAGAACAGTGGAGCCTGGCATGCTGCAGTCCATGGGGTCGCAAGAGTCAGACACTGTTTAGCAACTGAACAACAACAACTGGTGGCTCAGTGGTGAAAAATCTGCAGGCCAGTGCAGGAGACACATGGGTTCAATCCCTGGTCAGGGAAGATTCCACATATTGTGGGACAACCAAGCCCATGTGTCACAACTAATGAGCCCGTGCTTTAGAGCCCGGGAGCCACAATTATTGAGCCCACATATGGCAGCTACTGAAACCTGCATGCCCTAGAGCTCATGCTACACAACAAGAGAAGCTACTGCAATGAGAAGCCCATGTACCACAACTAGAGAGTAGTCCCTGGTCACAGCAACTAGAAAAAAAGTCCGTGCAACAAGGAAGACCCAGCAGAGCCAAAAATAAATAAATAAGTTTGTTTTTTTGAAAAAAAATGAAGAAATTTGTAAATTCCTAATGAGACTGATCAAGGAGCAAAGAGAGTGAAAACTCAAAACATCAATATCAAGAATGAAAGTGTATATCACTACAGATTTTATGAATATAAAAGCTTAATAAAAGTATGTTCTCTGGCCATATAAAATTAAATTAAACATCAATATTATTAGTATTAATTAGGATTTCATTTAAGAATGTGAGACATACTTTCTTCCTCAGTTGTATGTCTGATTAGCCTAAGTACTTTTGATCAAGCCCCATATTTCTTGAGAGCTAGAGAAGGATGGCATTATGGGAATTGTCTAGTAGAAAGTGTTTAGTATTGTCATAGCTGAGAAGCTGAGATTGAAGACTACTGTCTTTCTGGTGATGCCACATATGTAGGTGGGTAGCCAAAAGGCACAGATAATAGAGGGAAGCTATATGAAACTCACCAGTTGGAAGTCAATGGGCAGTGGTAACAAAATTTTCCAAAGAACTTTTAATAATTTAGGAGAGCTGCATTGGAGTCAGCTCCTTGTCAATAGGCATTAATATCATTTCAACCCATTCTCATTAAGCTTGTGAAAGGAGTAATATCAATCATAGAGTGGGACTGAAAAAGCCAGCTGAGTAGAGTTGCTTGTTCTTTCTCTCTCTTTCTTTTTTCCTACTACTTCATGGTGAAGAAGGTGAGTGCCTTCAAAGGAGGATGATAAGGGGAGAGGATGTGCATCCTTTGACTTCTCCACTTATATACTACAAATGAGGTTGAAATAACATTTTAGTGTAGCATGATCTGGGGTAGGCAAAGAGCTCTGAAATTTAAGTTGAGTTCAAAAATCAAATTGTGGGTGTCCCTGGTGGCTCAGAGGTAAAGAATCTACCTGCCAATGCAGGAGACATGGGTTCATTCCCTGGTGTGGGAAGATCCCACATGCTGCAGAGCAACTAAGCCTGTGCATCACAACTATTGAGCCTGTACTCTAAACAGGAACCACAACTACTGAGCCCATGCACCACACCTATTGAAGCCTGCATACCCTAGAGCCCATGCTTTGCAGCAAGAGAAACCACTGCAATGAGAAGCCCCTACACCACAACAAAGAGTAGCACCTGCTCGCCACAACTAGAGAAAAGCTCGTGCAGCAATGAAGATCCAAAATAAATAGATAAAAAAATAAATAGTCAAAAATAAATAAATAAAATTATTTTAAAAATTGAATTGTAAAATAAATGTGACTATGTTATAAATATCAATATGAGATAATTCTAACAATCTAATATCAGCAAGTTATGGAATTTGGCCAAGTCACTCAAGTGTGAAGGGAATGTTTTCAACATTTGCTATATGAGGAGCATATAGCTATATGAGGAGCAATTACTGGAAAAGTAAGATAATTTCATGGTTGCACACCAGTGGCTGAGAATTAATATACCTACTTAGAGTTGAGACATAACTTTACCTCAGCCATTATTCCTCTTCTTTTTCCCATACTTTGCTTGTTCTTCAGTTTGTTTCTCTTTTCTTTGTATTTAGTCTTTCATCCCTCTTTTTCAGTCTTTATTAACCTCCATAATCTCCTCTCCTCTCTCTTTATATATGCATCCAATATTTTTACTCTTAAAATTTTATTCCAAGCTCCTATCATTCCCTTCTCTCTTCTTCTTGCCTTATTCTGACCTCTTCTTGTAGTATAGGAACTCTGCCTAGAGTTGACTAAATATTTAATGAAATTGTGTCATTTTTGAGAGCAAATGAGGTGCCAATTATCATTTTTCTAAGGCAACAGGCATAAACCAGTATTGTCTTAGGCAAATTGGGATTATGATCTCACTATCTGTAACAAAGACCCAAATTAGATAAGTCAACATGGTCATGGAAGGCCACAACAAGAAAATATTAAGTTGATTTCAGTAAGATGTACATGAGGTAGATAAAGTGTGGGGAGTATTTTACTGACAAAACAATTGAGGGTTCACAGGTCCTGGGGTAAGAACGAAGTTTGGAATAACTGTAGAATGAAAAGAACGGCATAGACTGAGGTTGCAGTGAGAAGTCATATCAGGAGAGGGATTGAACAAAGGGGTTTCCAGAATTCCTCCATCTGTGGGGACTTAAATGAAGCTCTCTGGTTGTAAATTGAGTGATACTATATTACTTGTCACCAAGTTACATTTTTATAGCAAGCATAGGGATTTTGTTTAGAATTGTGTGTTACAGGTCAGTAAAATAGCAGTGTTTTTCCAAAGATGCTTTTAATTACAAATTACATGAAACAAAGAAACATGAATTTTTGTTGAAGGATGTTGTTAATATTTGGATAAAGTGACTGGGAATGTAGATGAAGAAAAACAAATGGGGAGAAGATTAAAGCCCTGCACAAGGCACTACTTGACCAGGGTAGGGAGTTTAATTTTTATTCTAATTGCATTGGGAAAATAGCATAATATAGTTTATATTTTAAGAAGATTACTTTAGTAATTGTGTAGAGGACTGATTACAGTAGGAAAAAGATGAAGAAAGGAGGCCAATTATGAGACTCCTTCAGTAGGTCAGGTTAGAGAGATAATAGTGGCCTAGTCTAGGATGATGGAAAGTTAGAGGAGGTGGTATATATTTTAGGTAGAATATTCAGGATTTAGTGGTTGTTCTAATATGGGAAAGGGAACAAGAGAAAAGAAATGGTGATGAAAGACTCATAAGTTTCTGAATTGAGAGTCTGAATTCATGTTGCTGTTACTTACTGATATGGAGGAGTCAAGTGAACGAATACATGATGATTGAGAGAAGAAAGATATATACCACAAGAAGTCAGTTTGGGACCTGTTAATTTTGAGAATACCAAGAAGTATCTATTGGAGAAGAAAGGTATACAATTGGATTATGGGTCTAAAAGTCATAGGCCAAGTTAAAACTGAAAATACAGATATAGGAACATAAAGCATATAAAAAGGTGTTTCAGACCTCCTTTCCCAAGTCTGATCATGTCCCACTGCAGAAACTTTCCAGAGGAAGTGCTGAGGAAAAACAGGCAGCTGACAGAGGATGTTGCTATGCAACAGATGGGGAAAGTCATCCAGCCAGACAGAACTGATATTGGCCCTTGAGAACCAAATGCTGCAGTTCCTCTCAGCATTAGTTTCCTTTCATATGTTGGCTCCTGGCAAGAACTGATGCCAGAACAAATGTGAAATGTACAAAGATGTAGCTTGGATTTTTGAAGAGTATCAGTTCAATTTGAATTATTTCACACCTATGTAACACTTTTGCCTTTTTAGTCTCTCCAATCACTCTGGAAGCACAGTAGCACGTGTGTCATTGGATAAGACCCCAATAAGTACCCTTTATACTTTCCATTTTGCATCCTGATAATCCAGGTTCAGAGATGTCCAGTGGCCTGAGTGGGCTCACACAGCTAGCGACAGACTGACCCAGCACTCTGTCCCTGGAATTCGAAAGTCCAGCCAAGCTTCTATCCATAAGACCACAGTTGCTCCAGGCCCCAGTAGTGGAAGGAACCAGGCCAAATATTTACTCTGAATCAGGGCTTGCCATGGTTCAGACACAAAAGTGTCTGATTATCCTGGCTGCTCCAGCGGCACCAGGGACAGCCCATTTGTGCCACTCACAGCGAAGGGGCCTGACAGTCAGAGCAGGGAGTGGACCCCAAGGAGCAATTCGCACACCTGGATGGACCCACATAGAGCAGGCAAGGGGTGGGCCTGAGGCCCCCTACCTGTTCCCGCTGGGATGCAGAGCATGAGCTTAGGTCTCAGAGAACAGAAACCTGGTTTGTTGGGACAGATGTTGACAGGGCAGGGGAGGTGGAGCGGATCTGCTGCTCAAACTGAAGAGAGGAGGGTGTCTTGGTCCCCAGGGCTACTACTAGTGGAACATGGGTTTTGGAGTCAGGAAGACCTGAGCCCAAATGCTGCATTTTCGCCTCACTGGCTCTGTGGCCTTGTCTAGTTCACAGCAATGCATCTATCTGTGCCTCAGCTTCCTGATCTGTAAAATGGGGGTGCTGACATCCACCTCCCAGGGCTACTGTGAGAGGAAGACAAATGTCAGCACAGATTCCACTACAATATCCAAGCTGTGCCCTTCCTTGACCCCCTTTCTCAAGACACACAAAATGAATCCATGGCTGGAGCAGCACAAAGAGCAGGGAAGAATGATATAGACAATTCATGAGTAACGGGCTCTTATGAAACAAGTTGGTAGTCACTGAAGTAACTGCTAGCCCCATTAGTGTATTTTTCCTAGGTCCTTCCTTTTCCTTAGCCCTAGAGCTGAAAAGATACTCAGCAGGTATTTGGTGTAACACTTGTTCCCTCACAGAGATCTATTTCAGAGAGGAAGATGATTTCTTGGACTGGCTACCCTTATTGCCAGTCCTGTTGGTCACCATGATTCAAGTGTGGACACTCTGCAAAGATTCAGCCTGGAGAAGCTGACCCATGACAATCAGACTCACAGAAGACTAATGTATAGTAAAAGGCAATACATTTACATCAATTCATTTTGACTGGCTGGTGCTCCCTGTCATATGCCCTCTCTCTTGATAAAGGAAAATAAGTCACAGGCAGCTTGAAGTTTTCAGCATCAGAGTAAGGGAAGTTGGTTGGTCGTCTCAGTGGCTGGAATTCTTAAATTAGGATTCTTTATGCATATATAGCTTGTATAAGGAATTTTGGTCACAAGTTCCAGTGTTCCTGTCAGCAACCAGGCCACTATCTCATAGGTAGGCTGTTTCAAAGGGACATGTCTCTTCTGCTGCTTGGATAACCCTACCACAGATTCCATGTAGCCCATTCTGCTTCTGCCTACACAGTCCTTCTTAACTCAGGATGCAATGTCACTGTTAGATATTAACATTGACGTGGCCTTGCCATCTCTACATGACACTCTGGCTCAGGCTTCTCACTTCTAACAGATGCTCTCTAGGGTCAACCCTAAGGAGGCTCATGTCATTACCTAAATGGTGATTTTTCTCACCATTTCTTAAGGCCATGAAAATGTTATTCAAAAACAACAAAGACTGTTCTATACATCTGTGTCTCTTTTGCTGTCTCATATACAGGGTTATCATTTGCATCTTTCTAAATTCCATATATATGCGTTAGTATACTGTATTGGTGTTTTTCCTTCTGGTTTACTTCACTCTGTATAATAGGCTCCAGTTTCATCCACCTCATTAGAACTGGTTCAAATGCATTCTTTTTAATGGCTGAAAAATACTCCATTGTGTATATGTACCAAAGCTTTCTTATCCATTTGTCTGCAGATGGACATCTAGGTCGCTTCCATGTCCTCGCTATTATAAACAGTGCTGCAATGAACATTGGAGTACATGTGTCTCTTTCAATTCTGGTTTCCTCGGTGAATATGCCCAGGAGTGCGATTGCTGGATCATATGGCAGTTCTATTTCCAGTTTTTTGAGGAATCTCCACACTGTTCTCCATAGTGGTTGTACTAGTTTGCATTCCCACCAACAGTGTAAGAGGGTTCCCTTCTCTCCACACCCTCTCCAGGATTTATTGCATGTAGACTTTTGGATAGCAGCCATTCTGACTGGTGTGAAATGGCATCGTACGTAAAGTAGTTTTTAAATCTCATAAGTTTGAATAATTAGTTGCTTTCCAGTTTTCACTGCTGCTACTGCTTAGTCACTTCAGTTGTGTCTGACTCTGTGCTACTCCAAGGACTGTAGCCTGCCAGGCTCCTCTCCATGGGATTCTCCAGGCAAGAGTACTGGAGTGAATCACCATGCCTCTTTCAAGAGTTTTTTTCCAACCCAGGGATCAAACCTAAGTATCCTGCATTGAAGGCAGATTCTCTACATCTGAGCCACCAGGGAAGTCCCCAATTTTCACTATTGTATATGAAAAATGACTGATTCTGCTCCTAAATATTAAAACAAACATCTGACTTTTAAAAAATTTTTATTGGAGGCTAATTATTTTACAATATTGTATTGGTTGGTTTTGCCATACATTGACATGAATCTGCCCCGGGTGTACATGAGTTCCCCCTCCCACCTCCCTCCTCCCTTTATCCTCCCTCTGGGCCATCCCTGCATACCAGCCCCGAGCATCCTGTTTTTTTAAGTTACTTCCTAAAACTAGAATCAATAAGGAAAAATATGGATTTTTCTAAGGTTTTCATGTATATATACTCTCCAGAATGGTTATACTAATTTATAGTGCTATAGCTACATATGAATGTGAGTTTTATTGCATTATCATCAAGACTAGCCACTTTTATTTTAAAAATCTGCCAATCTCTTTTTGAAAATAAGTGATTAATATTATTTTATTTTAAAAATCTTACTCTTTTCTGATTATAGATGTAATTCATAATCTATGTTGGAAATTGGAAAATACAGAAAGAAATTAAAAACAAAATTTAAATGGTACATAATTTCACACCAATATAACCACTGTAAAACTTAAAAAATTTTCTTTACACTTATTTATTTATTC